>NC_063347.1:10209216-10277976 GCF_021869965.1 Rhincodon typus
CCGATATACAAACCATTGAAAAACAGAACCGGACGGAATGCCAACCACCCCAGAAAACCAAGACATATAACTAACAAGCAGGACAGAACACCAACGCTTCACCGGAGGCGCACTGACGATGTTACCCAGCAGGGTAATGAAACGTCTGCAGTCAAACACACCAGCTCGGCGAGCAAATCTACAACCTCATCCACAACCCGAGTTACAAATCTTCTCAAAAAATGTATGGAACTAGTTTTACTCTAAAAGCTTATCTGAACCTTGTATTTAATCTTGAACTCTATCGCTGGAGTAAAGATGTTCTTTATTCAGTTTATGATTGCGTATATTTGCGTACTTTTTGGTTTGCTTAACTCTTTTTTTTAAAATTTGAATTGTTGGTAGGATTTCAAAGTACTTTAGTCAAAATCTTTTGCCACTGTATTTGTCTGAGATAAATGAACTACTTTAACGACTGGTGATTTCTGTCAGACCTTTAAATCTTCCATTTAGTGCAGTTGTTTCATGAAAACTCTGGCCTTGCTTGTGAAACCTGTACTAAACTGTTGTATTGTGACTCCTTGGAATAGTTCAGTTGGTGAAACGTAAAGAAATACTTGAACTTAGTGCCTTCCTGTGTCCCTAAAAGCACAGTGGCTGTTCCATCAGATGTGGCAGTTGTTTTTGTTATGGCATGGTCTTAAACAATGATATGAATGACAATTTGATCTGTCTTATCTGATGAAAGTAGGAATGTTGCAGAGATTTTTAAAATCTGTCAAATTAATGTATTTAACCCTTAATTTCACATGACATCTGAAGAATCAAATCATTCTGCAGTGCTGAATGGATGCGAAGTTGTCAATGATGTTGAGCATTTTTTTAAAATGGTGTTATTCTTCCATGTTCAAGGTCGAACAAAGTGCTGTTCACTCTGGGAATGATAATCGTTTCAGTGGCCTGGTTGCATTTGTGACAATATTATAGTCACTTTTAAGTGGCTGGCAGTAAAGCAAACATAAAGTTGCTTCTATATCACATAAGAAATAGGATTAGGCCAGCTGGCCCCTCAAGCCTGACTCTTCATACAACAGCTTCTCCCTCCTGTCTTTGTAGTTACCTTTACTCAACTGTAATACCATTACATCTAAATCAATCTTCTCCCTCAAACTGCAGGGTGAATTCAGTCATATTATGGTCACTGCCTTCAGGGGTGCCTTCACCTTCAGCTCCCTAAATACATCTGCCTCATCGCACATCATTAAATCCAGAATTGCCTGTTTCCTAGTGAGGTCTATCACAGAACTGCTCCAAAAAATTCATTCCACCAATGCCTTTTCTTGAAATTCACTACCAGTCTGATTTTCCCAATCTGCTTGCATATTTAAGTCCTCCCTGATTATTGTAATAGAAAAGGCATGTAAGAAAGGAACTACCTCCAGATTTATTTCCCCCTTCCCCCAAAATCCCCACCCTTTTCATACTTGTCCCTTTATCTGCTGTGCCTGGAGTTACATTCCTGACCCTTTCCTTACCCTGTGTTCCATTACCTGTTCTGGAAACTTTTTAACCTCTGAGCCTCCCCCACTAACTTTATTTTCCAAGCAACTGACCCCCCACACCCCCACTATTTAGTTTAAAGCCGATCCACAGCCCTACTTATATGATTCGCAAGGATTCTGGTCCCATCACGATTCAGGTAGAGTCTGTCCAATAGGAACACATTCCTTCTTCCCCAATACTGGTGCCAATGTCCCATGAATTCAAAGCTGTTTCTCCACACTAATCTCTGAGCCACACATTTACCTCTTTAATCTTGTTAACCTTGTGCCAATTTGCTCGTGGCTCAGGTAATAATCTGGAGATTATCACCTTCTTGGTTCTGCTTCGTAATTTAGCTCCTAGCTGCTCATATTCCCTTGACAGAATCTCTTTTCTCTTTCCTCTTTCCATCTATATCATTGGTACCGACATAGACCACAGCAACTGGATGTTCCCTTCCCACTCCAAGTTCCTCTGCAGCCCAGATGAGATATCCTGAACCAAGGTGCCAGGGAGGCAAAACCGTCTTCAGGACTCTTGATCTTGGCCACAGAAAACAATGTCTATTTCCCTGATTACAACTACATTTCTCTTTTCTCTTCCCTCTTGACTGGCTCTCTGTACCATGGTGCTGTGGTCAGTTTACTCATCCTCCCTACAGTCCCCACTCTCATTCACAGAGGAACAAGAATCTCAAACGTGTTAGACAGATCAAGGGCTGAGTTTCCTGCAGCACTACCTCCTGGATTCCTCTACCTGCCTCACTCAGTCACACCCTCCTATCTCCAACTACTGATTGAATTTTACGTTGTTAATCTAAGGGGTGTGACTGCTCTCTGAAACACAGCATCAAGATAACACTTACCCTACCTGATGTGTCACAGTGTTCAAAGCTCAGACTCCAGCTTGTCAACTCTGAACCCAGTTCCTCAAGCAACCAACACTTGCTCCAGATGTGGTCACTGTGAATCACAGTGGGGTCCACCAGCTGCCACATCATGCAGTTACAATGCATTATCTTGCCAAGCTTCTTTATTTTAATTCCTTATTTCTTTATTTGATTTTTTTTAAAAAAAACTTTTTTTGTAGCCTGTAAACATATCCCCTCTTTATCTTCAATGTGAAAATAACCTATAATAGTCAAATTAATAGCTATCACCAACCAATGAACTTACGATTTATCTTTGTCGTTCTTTTGTACTGGGTCCCTGATCCTGGTCTTCAGTTGTCCTGTCTTACAAACTATGAGCCAAAAAAGCACCTCGTTCTCCTCTGCACAGAATTCCCACAGGGCCACCAAACTCCCTGAACTATATACTCACTTGGACTGTGTCTTGCTCTGGATGGGATCTCTCCTTCCTGATCGTGTGCTGCCAACAGGCCCGTTCTTGAAAGGTCTTACTTCAGGTCATCTTCCAGTAATTTCTTAGTACACTGCCATGTCACCATTATGGAAATTAAGTGGGACATGGGGTTTTCTTTAAAGGTGAGTGAGGAGAGTGCTCTGATTTGTTTCTTTACTTTTTTAAATAAACTTATTTGGTAGTCAAAGTTTGAAACAAGATTTGATTCTCAAGAGCTACCACAGTTTTATTAAAAAAAAAACTTGTGGAGCCATAGAATAATTCCAGCCAGTAGTTAACAGAAACAGTGATTTTCTATAGCATGAGGTTGCACAAGAACGCAACTATCGTGTTATAGGAGAACTACCTGTACATTAGAGGATAATTTGTGAATGAAACGATGTACTTCAAACAGCATTTTCAAAAATTGTGCTCAGTTGTAGTGCAAAGCTAACATAGAATAAGCCCTGGATGGACCCTGTGCCAAATTAAAAGAATTGGAGTACAAGAAGATTAGCAAGCTGCACACCTAACAGTTTATGAAAGAAATTTACTGGCATGGCAAGCTAATGCTCACTGAACCCATGTTATGTCCCCTAAAACCAATCTTCATTTTTTTTATATATGCACCATTATATTCTATTGTGTACCATGCACTTTCTATGCTGGTATCTATGCTGTCATCTAATTTATTTTAGTTATTTGAAATTAAAAGCTCAAAAAGGGGAATAGTTATTTTTAATAAATTACTGACTAACCAAGATTCGGTATCAGTACTTATATCACAAATGAATAACGCATGATGTTTTTGAAGGTTACCAAATTATTTGTGCAAATTTTGATATTTTCATCTGTCTGACACAACCTCAATTTCCTTTGCACTTACTATGTATTCTGTTTTTTTTTGCAGTCAAGTTCTGATCAGAAGTAGAATCCTGAGGGAAAATGGCAGATATATCCCAAAACAGGTGACTCTTAGCTTCTTTACTTAGTCCCAAAGAAAAATAAATCCTTGATCCTTGGATGAGTAGATTTAACACTCAAATAATGTTTGGTTTTGAGCCACTGTCATTGTTAAATATAGTAAAAGAAATTTTATTTTGAAGTCTTTATGGTAGGTAGGTATCTGGCTTATTTCTCCTCAGTTCTTGATTCATTATAAGATGATCAGCGAGGCCCAATGTATCCGTCTATTTTTCATGATGTGGCAGTGCCAGTGTTGGACTGGGGTGGACAAGGTCAGAAATCACACGACACCAGATTATTATCCAACAGGTTTATTTGAAAATACAAGCTTTCAGAGCCTTGCTCCTCCTTCAGCTGTTAGTGAGAGAAGTGGTATCAGACACAGAATTTATACTAAAAGATCAAAGGGTCACACCACTGATGAGGATGTACTAAACAAGCCTAAGATGCTGTTGCATTTTAATCAGAAGGTTTTAATTGATTAATATGTATATGTAAATCCCTGAATTCCTTTCGAGCCACTGTCCCGTGGAAACTAAAATTTCATCCGTGTGAAGAGGAGGTGACATTTTAGGTCAGACAATGCATGTTAGGTGTGAGGTCTTGTCTAGAGTCTGTTTGTGTTTTGGTTTGGTTTAGAATCCGAACTACCTCTCTCACTAACACTTGAAGAAGGAGTAAGGCTCTGGAAGCTTGTGTTTTCAAATAAATCTGGACTATAACCTGGGGTCATGTGATTTCTGACTTATTTTTCATGCATCAGTTTTTGAAATTTTATCCTGAAACATTATTACCATCTGTAATAATCTCTCCTTTGGTTCAAAAATATAAATTTGGGGAGGCGATGGCCTAGTGGTATTAACGCTGGACTGTTAATCCAGAAGCCCAGATAATGTTCTGGGGACCTGGGTTCAAATCCCACCACGGCAGATGGTGGAATTTGAATTCAATAAAATATCTGGAATTAAGAATCTAATGATGACCGTGAATCCGTTGTTGGTTGTTGGAAAAGGCCATCTGGTTCAATGATGTCCTTTAGGGAAGGAAACTGCCATCCTTACCTGGTCTGGCCTACATGTGACTCTAGACCCACAGCAATGTGGTTGACTCTTAACTGCCCTCTGGGCAACTAGGGATGGGCAATAAATGCTACCTAGCCAGCGATACCCACATCCCATAAATGAATAAAGAAAAAAAAATTCAAATTCTTTCTGCTTTCTAAAGGCCTTGCTTTTTCTCAGTTTTTAAGTGGAATACAGTGGCAAGTGCTGTGATATGGCTGTATACCTGGCAGTTGCAATTCAGTAAACTTGTCTAAGTTGCCATTCTTGGCGTGGATATTGAATAATTTAATAGGCTGCTTCAGCATCGTATTGTTCTTGCTAGGCATCCAAACACATGAATTTACAGCAGTGGTAACACGTGACCCACTAGATGCAGGGATTCATTCTTATTTTCCATTTTGTGATTTTGAGACCCATCATTAACATAAACTAATTAAGGACTATGCATTGATCTTTGCATCTGGCTGTAGCATGCAAAGAGCTGTTTAAAAAATAAAATCAAAGCAAAACCAATCCTGTCCTCACCTAGTGACCATACAATGCACATCTTCAACATGGCTGCAGTGAATGATGAAGCCACAAAGACCAGATGTTCATCTCTGTTTCCTGCCTTTGTTCCCAACATGAGTGAATATTCTTTCTGACAGGTGTTGAGTATTAGGCCACTGGAAGATACTCGATGTGTAATGGATACCCTACAAGTAGCTTCTCCACACCAAACCCCCACCCCCACCAACTTTCCCCAAAAAAACTGTAGGGTCTTCCCTGAATAGATAGAGTTGGGGCCAGTAGAGATTTTTTTACTGAAAGGTTTCATTTCCAGGATAAACCAAAGTAATAATTTTATGTAATCCTTCAAAATGCCAGATCTGGATTGAAACAAAATACCTTAATAGAGTCATAGAGACACATAGCACGGAAACAGATCCTTTGGTCCAACTTGTCCATGCCGACCAAATATCCTGTATAAATCTAGTCCCATTTGTCAGCATTTGGCCCATAACCCTCTAAACCCTTCCTATTCGTGTACCCATCCAATGCCTTTTAAATGTTGTAATTGTACCACCCTCCACTACTTCCTCTGGCAGCTTATTCTATATATGCACCACCCTCTGCGTGAAAAAGTCACCCCTTAGGCATCTTTTAAATCTTTCCCCTCTCACCTTAAATCTTTGACCTCTAGTTTAGGACTCTTCCCTGGCATGGCAAAGACCTTGCCTATTTACCCTATCTATGCCCCTCGTGATTTTATAAGGTCACCCCTCAGCGTCTGACATTCCAGGGAAAACAGCCCCAGCCTATTCAGCCCTCTCCCTATAGCTCAAACCCTGCAACCCTAGCAACATCCTTGTAAATCTTTTCTGAACCCCTTCTAGTTTCACAACATTCTTCCTATAGAAGGGAGACCAGAATTCCATGCAGTACTCCAAAAGTGGCCTAATCAATGTCCTGTACAGCCGCTACGTGACCTCCCAACTCCTATTCTTAATGCATTGACCAATAGAGGCAAGCATACCAAATGCCTTCTTCACCAACTTATCTACCTGTGACTCCACTTTCAAGGAACTATGAACCTGCACTCCAAGGTCTCTTTGCTCAGTATCACTTACCATTAAGTGTAGAAGTCTGCCCTGATTTGCCTTTCCAAAATGCAGCATCTCCCATTTATCTAAATCAAACTCCACCTGCCACTCCTCGACCCATTGTCCCATCTGATCAAGATGCCATTGTAACTTCTTCGCTGTCCACAACACCTCCAATTTTATTGTCATCTGCAAACTTACTAACCTCTTACATTCACATCCAAATCATTTATATAAATATTGTATTCAGGTTTCTATATGGATTGGATTCTTTCTGTATATTTCTCGTGAGCAATTTTTGCTTTTCGTGTGTACTTACAATCTACACTTTGACCTGACTCTCTTCTTTAAATTTCCAGTCCTTCCTCACAAGGAAATATTATTTTAACAACCCAGATGATGGATTTTTCAAGAAGACCAAGAGAAAAGTTGTTCCACCTTCCCCCATGACTGGTATTGTGGTTTTTTTCTTTGTTTAGAGGATATGTAGTCTCTCTTTCATGAGAGATCTAAACTGAGGTGACTGTAAAGGATGATATAGAAATCTTTGAAAAAGAGGAGTATTCTTTCATTACATTAACCAACTTTTTTATTGCAAAAATATAATTTATTCATAAAATCTTTTATCTATATCCACAAGCACAAAACAGTCTGTACAATCCTTGCATATCAAGAAAAACATTGGAACTTGACATTCCCTACATTAGCGAAAACCGAAGGCCCTTCTTAGTAATGCAAGACACTATTTACATACATTGTTATACTTTGGCAGAAAGACCTTAGACAATGGTTTGTTAACCACCATCTCAAAAAAAAATTATATAGTAATTCATCTAATTTCAGTTTATGGAAACCTTATAAAGCAAGTTGGCTTCACATTGCCTAGAAAACAATGGTGGCTGCTCTTGAGATTTAGTGACTATATATGCTAGTTCTTAACAATGATGTAATTTTTTAAAAAGCCCATGACTGAGCTAGTTGAAGAATTTGAAAGCAATAAAATGAAAAATAGTGGTCAGGTTGTTGCTAATTGTTTACTTATGCCCTTTGAAGCTCACATTACATTTCCATCATCCTTTACCAGTTTGTGGTCAGAATGTATTGGAACTTTTACCTAAATCATCCTGATTTCTATAAAGACTGAAAAAAAAATGTGGGGCACCAAGTCCAGCATTTCAAATGATTTTGACTACTTTCAAAAAACCTACAGCTAACACATTCAACATATATTTTCCTCGTCAAACGCTGATGGACCTGTTTTGTTTCCAACATTTCTGTCTTTATCTAACCTTGATTTATAAAGTCACAGGCAAGGAATTTCATGTGCTTTACCAAGGGGAGATGGGGAGTTGAAGGCCTAGTTGCCTTATTGCTATACTGCTAATCCAGAGACCCAGGTAATGTTTGAATACCAACATGGCCAATGATGAAATGTGAATTCAACAAAAAAAAATCTGGAATTAAGGGTCTATTGATGACCATGAAACCATCGTTGATTGTCAGAAAAACCCACCTAGTTCACTAATGTCCTTTAGGGAAGGAAACTGCCATCGTTACCGATCTGGCCTACATGTGACTCCAGACCCACAGCAATGTGTTTCGTTCTTAACTGCCCTTTGGGTCATTACGGATGCACAGTAAATGCTGTCCTAACCAGCAAAACTCGCATCCTGTGAATGAATTCTAAAAAGAGCTCTGCACAAGCCATCTCTTTCTGGACAGGCTCTTATCAATTTATACAGCAGAAAATGTAATTAGCACAGTTGTAATAATTGTACATGCATTTTCATGGTAAAACGTGAGATTTTTCAAGAAATATCTGCTTGCACGTCAATGTTAACTAGGAATACGTAAATTTTATCTTCAACCTGCATCTACTTCCTCTTGCAAGATGCTGTTGTTGCCTTCATGTTATTTGATAGTCAAAACTGTACATTTAGCATAATGGTTGATGAGAAAGGCACGTGATGGCTTGTAAACAAATATTTGTTGCATCAGGGAATCCTGTACAATGATGGAGAAACCTCCATCATTTTCAGATGTGCACTGTTCTCCTGTTAGGAGGAACAAAATAGGATGTTTGTTTTCGGTGCTAAACAAAAAACAAACTGTGGATTCTGGAATTCAGAAACAGAAACTGCAGGAAAAAAACTCAGCGGTCTGGCAGCATCTGTGGAGTAAACAGAGTTAATGTTTTGGGTTCAGTGACCCTTCTTCAGAACTGATTGATTGTGTAGCCAGGAAAAGGTTGGTACATATGCTGAAAATAGGGATGGGAGAGCATTCTCCCCACCCCACCCCACCCCACCCCACCCCATCCCACCCCACCCCTTTTAGTAGCTATTTATTCTCCTAGGCTGACCTTTACCCATTTCTTTGTCTGGCCAACTGTTTTTCTCTAGCTCTGACGTCCATCTCCACCTATCATTTATTCTTGGCCTTCCCCCTCCCCCTCCCTCACCCCACCCCATCTTCAGCATGTACCAACCTTTTCCTAACTACAATCAGTTCTGAAGAAGGGTCAATGGACCTGAAATGTTAACTCTGCTTTCTCTCCACAGATGCTGCCAGATCTGCTGAGTTCTTCCAGCAATTTCTATTTTTGTTATTTTCAGTAATGTATTACAGGGTTAATAACTGGAATTTTATTAACCAGAATGATGCAGTATGTTAATAAACTAATTAGGACATGCGTTTATTTTACACCTTTCATTACCACAGGACATTACAATGTACTTTTTGGTGATGTACTTTCAAAGCAAAAACCGGAATTACTGGGAAAACTCAGTAGGTCTGGCAGCATCTGTGGAGAGAGAGCATCGTTTTTGCTTCTCATTTCCAGTATCTGCAGTTTTTTAGTTTTTCATTTAGTACTCTTGAAGTATCGTCACACCTGAATGTGGAAGATGTAGCGGCCGATATACACACAGCAAGGTCCCACCATCAGCAGTGTGACCATGACTGTATCATTTGCTTTAGTAATGTCGAATGGTGGATTGGTCAGAGCAAGGGAGTAGCTCCCCTCCTCCTATTCAAAATGGTACATTCACTTGAGGGACCAGGTGAGGCATCTGTTTAATGTCACATGCGAAAGACTGTGTAGCATTTTCTCAACATTGCATTATAATGTCAGCCTTGATTTTTATGAAGTTTCTGTGTGAAATTGTAGAACGTTGATTCATACCCCTTGTTTCCCACGAAAACAAATCAATTGAAATGATCAGTTTTTAACCTAACATTGGGGGCGTGCCTGTTTAAAGTCACAATGTGGCTCCCAACTATTGTAGAAATGGTACCTGAGCAAGGGTTTTTGCTTATAAAGGAGATGAGACTGAAGCTTATTATCTCTTCATTTCATATTTTCAGACCCCACTATGGTGATGGATATGATGAAGGGCAATGTGACCAATGTACTTCCTATGATCCTTATTGGTGGTTGGATCAACTGGACCTTCTCTGGTTTTGTTACCAGTAAGTAAAACACTGTAGAAGAGTGGTAGTTAAAATGCTGTACATAAACTGATTCCTAATGCCTTTGGACAAACATCAACTGCAACTTTATTGGTCAATGCATTAGGAGTTGGGAGGTCATGTTGCAGCTTATAGGACATTGGTTAGGCCACTATTAGAACGCTGCATGCAATTCTGGTCTCCCTGCTATAGGAAGAATGTTGTGAACCTTGAAAGGATTCAGAAAAAATTTAACAGGATGATGCCAGGGTTGGACAGTTTGAGCTATAGAGAGAGGCTGAATAGACTGGGGCTATTTTCCCTGGAGCATCAGAGGCGGAGGGGTGACCTCATAGACATTAATAAAATCATGAGGGGCATGGATGGGGTACATAGAAAAGATCTTTTCCCCAGGATGGGGGAGTCCAAAACTAGGGGGCATAAGTTTAAGGTGAGAGGGAAAAGATTTAAAAGTGGCCTGAGGGGCAACCTGAGGGGTTGCTGCATGTATCGAATGAGTTGCCAGACGAAGTGCTGGAGGCTGGTGCAATTATTTCATTTTAAAAGGCATCTAGATAGGTATATGAATAAGAAGGATTTAGAAGGATATGGGCCAAATGCTGGCAAATAGGACTAGATTTATATAGGATATCTGGTCGGCGTGGATGAGTTGAACTGAAGGGTCTGTTTCCATGCTGTGTATCTCTATGACTCTAAATAAGTGATCCCCTTTTCCCACATCACTAAGACAGTTTTCTCCAACTGAGTATTGAGTAACAGAAACTTTAAAATGCCAATCCTTTGTAATGACTGCATCATTCAAACCAGTACATTGCATATGAAACTATCCTCAATCCAAAGCTGAAGCTCAACCTCCATCTCTTACCAAACACTAAGACCACTTATTCAGCCTCTACAATGTTGTCTTTCTCTAGTTAGCCTCCAGCACTGGAACCCACATTTAAATTTTTGACATCTTTGGACTTAATTTCTCTAATGTTTGCTAGTTTTCCATTCTCTACTTTATATAAACGTATTGTTCATCCAAAACACAACTTGCCTGTGCCATGTCCCAAGCCAAATTCTACTTATCTCACCATCTTCATCTTTGCTTACTTTGGCATCCACTCCTTAGGACTTTGCTTTTGAAATTCTTGTCTTCATCTACAAATCCTGCTGTGGTTTTCAATCCTCTCTGATTCTAAATGCCAGAAACCAGCTCCACTGTTAAAGCCTTTTAACATTCCATTAATGTAAGTTTTTAGATTAGTTTTTCAGACTTTCAATATATAACATCTTATTCGCTGCCCAACAGTATATGTTTTGTCCAATCTCTGTAGTCTTTCTCCCTATTCCTTCACAAGAAGTTGAGTCATGTCCCCTCTGAATTTTAGTTTATAGGAAGTATTCATTAAGGGACTACATCTCCTTTTCCCATCAATTACCTTGACTTCAATCTGCAATTTCCCTATCATGACCATTATGTTGAAATTAGTGGAATTCTTCCAAGCACTGATTTAATTGCTTTGCACTGTCTTGGTGTTAATTTTATTATTTATTAACACAAAGGGAATCTATAATTGTAGATCATGTTAGTCCCAATGCCAAGACTTTTTTTTTTACTTGATTTATTATTTTTACATGTACAGAGATACAGTGAAAAGTATTGTTTTTGTGCTAACCTGACAAATCATGGCTTACATAAATCCTTCGGTAATAGAACAGAATGCAGGAAATAATGTTGCAGCTACAGAGAAAGATCATCTCTGATATGAGAAGTCCAGTTGCAAGTCTGAACTTTATACCAATAGATTTAAACTGTAAGTTCATAAAATCGAAGATGGAATGTTTTTGCAAATAACTAAAGCACTTCTTTTTACTTTTCAGCCAAAGTTCCATTTCCTTTGACGCTGCGTTTTAAGCCTATGTTACAGCAGGGAATTGAGCTACTCTCACTGGATGCTTCCTGGTATGTTGACAAGTATACATGAGAACAGTCAAGAATCAGAAAAGGATATTCAGCCAATCAACATTCATCCTTGACACTTCCAAGATCATTTTTTGCACCATACTTTAACCGTTACTTTAAAAGAGTCAGTGAAACTTTTGCAAGACATAAGAAATGGAGCCTTCTGGGGTGAAAGGTTAATTTCTGTATCGTTCACTATGTTAATGGACGCATAGGTAAATAATAAAATAGCTAACCTATTGGCTTAGAACAGCATCCTCATTGATAATTGGATCCAAGCCTGACCGTGAAATGGGAACCAAGACACAATGCTCTTTCTTGACAGTAACTTTATTTGCCTAAAAACTGTATCTCAAGCCTCCTGACCCCATACACCATGTCCCAGCTTTTCCTTTTTTTATACATACTCAAAAACAATCAACTAACACTGTCACCCATTGATCCTTGATCCTAATGATGTGATGGACTTGATATTAACACTCATTTTCGAATGTTTCTAAGCCTTGCATTTTATTTTGGCAATTTCCACCAGCTATGTACCTATACATGTACAGAGACAACAAGGTGCAGAGCTGGATGAGCACAGCAGGCCAAGCAGCATCATAGGAGCATCTTTTCTGATAAAGGGTCTAGGCCCGAAACGTCAGCCTTTCTGCTCCTATGATGCTGCTTGGTCTGCTGTGTTCATCCAGCTCTGCACCTTGTTGTCTCGGATTCTCCAGCATCTGCAGTTCCTACTATACCTATACATGTAGTACATTCTTGGCAAAGTATTATTCCTTTTGTATTACCAGTAAATATTACTTCACCATCTTCAGTTCTCTTGCTAAATCTTTCTCCTTTGCACCTGCATCCAGCCATCTCTTCCTTAGTATTCACCTCTTATTATCCTCATAAAGTGCTAAAAATATTTTTCCTTGAATCAAAAGTACTATAGAAATAAAGATCTATTTTAACGAGAAATAGCAGACATATACAAACTTGCGAAATTGGAGCCATCGGCCATTTAGCCCTTAGAATCTGCTCCGCCCTTCAATAACCTCACAGCTGATCTGGTCTTAAATTACATTTACCGCCCCCACACACACACAGCTTTCAATTCCCTTGCCCAACGAGAATCTTCTGACTTAAAAATATTCAATGAACCTGCTTCCACGGCCTTCTGAGGCAGTTCCAAAGTCACCCAACCCTCTTGAGGGGGGAAAAATTATCCTCATCTCTGACCTGACAAGGGAACTCCTAATTTTAAAATAGTGTCCCCTTGTTCTGGACTTACCTATAAATGGAAATATCCTTTACACATCACCTTGTCAAGGCACTTCAGGATCTTGTATGCTTCAATCAAGCCAGTCGTCACTCCTCTAAATGCCAGTGGAAACAAGCCCAAACTGTCTGACCAGTCCTCAGAAGACAACATACTCAATCCATGTATCAATCTAATTGAATATGCTCTGACCTGCATTTATGTCTGACCTCAAAGAGTAGGAGAAGCAGCTATTTAGAGGGGCTGAACCCAGTTTTTACAACTTGAGGGAAAGGGATTTTAGGGAGAAAGGCACAAACAGTCTGGTCATGTGTTTGAGGGAATAGCTATCTGTGATAAAACAAGATCAAGAAGAAATTAATGAGGGCATGGTGCCTAAAAATGGTCACTTTTCACAATAAATAGGATGCATCGAAAAGGATCATAATCTTCCCTGACCGCTAGCCATTCAACTTGCTCAGTGCCTCTCTAGTGTCTACTCTGTTTTAATTGATGTTTAATGAAAGCTGCAAGTCAATTATAAACCCATGAGACTCCAATCTACTAAAAATTCAGTAGGGCTATTGATTTTTAAATGGAAATTAGATCAATTGGGTCATTCAAGACTCCATTAAAATCCTCACGAATTTTATATTAATGATTCCTAAATCTCTCTCTCCAATTCAACTCTTAAACTCTGTTTTCCAATTGGTTTCTTCAAATGCTTGATTCTCAACTATGTAAAAAAAGTAAGGTGCAAATAGTTTTTTTAATGAAGGCAGAGTGGAGAAATTCAAATTGTGGTTTGTCATCCACAGAGTATCGTTGAATGTGGTCCTTGCTGTATAGACATAATGGACTGTCAAATTCAGCTGCTGTGAACCAATTAAAAGGAGTCTGAACAAAAGAATGTTCAATGTACTTCAATTTCTCAATTGTCAAATAGCATTAGCTTATTCAAATGTAGCAATAAGCTACATCAAGAGTAGCTCCATATTCAGAGCTGGGATGTTGTTGTTCTTTACAGAATTGAAGGTTTAGAACAGTCACTTTCCCTGGAACCATCCCAAGGGAAATCTAGCCTTTAGTGAAGAGACTAGTGTAATTTGAAGAACACAATATAGAGAGAAAGCATGAGTGACAAATCATTTCATTTCAATTGTGTGACTTTGATTAGGTTTCGTGTTACTGGGTAGAGCTCTATGTAGAAGCAAGATAAAAGGGAAAAAAATTATGTTAGATGATAGTTGATAGTGTTTGAACATTCAACATCTTAACTAGAGGATGCCTCTGCTGTAGCAAAAGGTCAACAAAGTTGAGGAAAATTGTCATGTTTACTTCTAACATGTTTATTCCTTCCAAACTAATCTTATGTTGATTTTTTTTTTTTGTTTTTACTTAGGGTGAGCTCTGCATCGTGGTACTTTCTGAACGTGTTTGGGCTCAGAAGCATGTATTCTTTACTCCTGGGACAAGATAATGGTAAACATTGACAATTCAATCATTATGTTTTAATAGGTGTATATTACACATTTTGGAGGAGGGGAAAGTTGCAGTGGAGGCAATGGAATAAAATTGAGACGTTTTTCCACAAGAAAGAAAGCTTAAGCTTCATTGATCTAAGTATTCAGTAATTCACTATTAAATGGCGATGTTGAAGAATGCAACTCATCTGAAAAAGTTGATTGGTCAATCCGAATGGAACAACAAACAAAATAAGCCATGCTTTATTTGGATGAGAACAGAAAGAAGAAAAGTCTGAAATTAAGCATACGCAATTGATCATCTTTGATTGCTATATTACAATTCTGGTTGCCCTGCTTGTAGGAAGGAGTTGTGAAACCTGAAAGGGTACAGGAAAAATTTCAATGATGTTGCTGGGACTGGAGTTTGAGTTAAAGGGAGATGCTGGATAGGATGGATCTTTTTCCCTGGAGCGGAGGCTGAGTGGTGACCTTTATAGAGGTTTATAAAATCATGAGGGCATTGATAAGGTGAATAGCCAAGGTCTTTTACCAAGGGTAGGGGAGTCCGAAACTAGAGGGCATAGGTTTAAAGTGAGAGGGGTCAGATTTAAAAGGGACCTGAGGGGCAACTTTTTCACGCAGAGGGTAGTGCGTGTATGGAATGAGCTGCCAGAGGAAGTGGTAGAGAGGGGTATAATTACAACATCTAAAAGACATTTGAATAGGTACATGGATAGGAAAGGTTTAGAGGGATATGGACCAAACGTGGACTGATGGGGCTAGTTCAGTTTAGGATACTTGGTCAGCATGGACAAGTTGGATCAAAGGGTCTGTTTTCGTTCTGTATGACTCTTGGGGAATTTAGTGCAAAATAGTCTCTGTTGCATCCTATATGGTGTTGGTAAACTATTCTAGGGTATCTTTTGGACACTTTAACACTGGGAATTGATAATCAAAAATAACAGCTGGGTTTGAGTGACCATTGGGCTCTACCACAACATGGTTCTCAAAACTTCATAACCTAAGATCTATGACTGCTATCAGAACCTTTAAATTGTGTGCATCACAGTCTAGCTATTGTCCTTTAGTCAAGTTGGTGAAAACGATGCAATGGCATCATTTGCAGAAAATCATCGATTTCCCCCAATGCCTGAGCGAACATTCACCCAAACAACACCATTAAAAAGCAAATAAACTAGTTTTTCATCTTATTGCTGTTCCTTGGACCTCACTGCAATAATGATTCTTTGCATACATAACTCTACTTTAAAATGATTCATTGTGCACTGAGGATTATGATAAGATTCAATCTGAATGCCCAGATTTTATTTTAGTTTTTGAAAAAATAAATGTTACAATATTCAAGTACTGTTATTAAACTATAACCCAGATGGTTATGGAACTATTTTCCATGTTCTCTGGTAGTCATTGAAAAATAGAGCTGTTAATGTGTTTTGCCAACAGCCTGTGGAGACTGAAGTTGGCAGGTGTTCTCAAGTCTCAATGCACAGTCACCACAGGATTATACCAAAACACATTTCAAAGTGAGGAGGAAGAGGAAGGTATTATGGTTGTTGGTAACATTTTATTTCAAAAAATCTCAGTGATTGTTTGGAGTCTACTTACTTGAAAATATGCAAGCAAGGACAAAAAGAAGTTGTATTTACACAGCACATTATCATATCTTTTAAAAATGTTCCAATGTCTTTTATGTACAGGCAACTGCTTGGGTGTGTCATGCAGGCAAAACATAGTGACTGTTTTATGCACAGAAAGCTTGTAAACAGTCAGTAAACTAAAATGCTAATGATTTGGTAGTCTGGATTAATGGCTGCTCTTAGCCAAGAGCGAGCGACTGTCCCATTCTCAAAAGAATATCACGGATCTTAAATGTCCAATTGAACATCTCTAAAGTATTTTTTAATCAACTTGTTCAGAGATGTTATGAAACACCTCTGGAGCAGGTGAGGCTTGAAACTGGGCCTCCTGGTCCAGGGCTGGGGACACCGCGACTGTGCCATACGAGTATTTTGATCTTCTCTAAGAGCAGTTGAACATAAGAGATGCAGGTGTGTCCAACTTAATTTTGCTGAATGAAAATTAAACACCTGGGTCATTGCTGATTTCATTCTCACTCCAACCCTGCTCTGACCTCTACACAAGCAAAACACACATGTAATGCTGCAACAATGGTGTGATTTGTTATCCCGAGCACTTGTAAGGGACAATTTGGAATTGGATTGGAAGATTCCACAGTGAAGTTCTGTGACAACTAATATTTGTTCTTGGACATCTCTTAGAGATTGCATTTCATGTGCTCAGAAATCACAAATATCTTTTTCCTACCTTCAAGTTTGCCTCTTTTTTGAGATAAGCAAAAGGAAATCTGGATGATGGAGAATAAATATCAGCCTGTAAGAATTAGGAGGTTTAGATCTTATGAATAGCAGAAGCCATCTCTGATGTTTTATCAAGGCAAAAAAACATCATTCATCTTATTCAGCCTGTTCCTTCAATATGTTAGTTAGTAACACTCATGATTTAACATGTTGAGTGGAGGTAAAAATTCAAAGCATGTTTGGAAAACTGAAGTTCCAGTTTTCAATCTTTATCACCTAAAATATTTCAGCAACTTATATACAATGGGATGTGTGATTAAAATTGCATATACTATTCAGTACTTGACCATTTGTTACAAACTCATACAAGTCAAAAATAAAATGCTTTTCTTTTGTGTTTTAGTCTGAGATAGTGCTTCCTAATTTAGGCTTGAATTGAGTTTCTTAATAGTTACAAGTGCAGCAATTATTTACTCAATGAATATCCATTAAAAACTCACCTTTTGACATTTTTAGGTTGGCATGAATTTATATCCAACTGATATAAATAGCTGTGTTATTTTCTGTTTTCACAGGGAAGAAATGAGACAGCAATTTAATGTATGAGTCAGATCAGTAATTCAGTGCACTAAGTACATTCAGATATGATCTAAGTAAATCCCACAAAGATCATATTTAGCTTGGGACAGCTGGCGTGAAGTTAATATGAGCTAATCTGTTGAGGGGTCCATACTGGGCTGTAGTAGATGGAGTGAAGACTGAGGAAGTGATAATAATGGTCTAGTCTTCTTGCCTACCTCCACGCCCAACCCCTGCCCAAACACATACAAAGCTTTGTTTTCATGAGCTCAATGAGCTGATTGTTGCCTTGGCATCATGCCATTCGTCTGATTGCTCCTGGAATGGTTTAGGTTTGCTGTCCGAGTTTGCTAATCTGGGTTACTAGTCATTGTGTTTGTACACCTCACTAGGGTAGTGTGCCGGAAATTAAATCTTGCTGCTCCTGGAGTCATTACAAAAGTTAAAGATTTAAAATGTGCGCAGAATCCCCCAATTTACCTGTATCTTTGAAAGTAGGGATCAGGTTTCTGTACTTAACAAGACTTCGAATTTATTTTTGTACTAAATACTAACAATAGATAAAGAATTATGTATTGTTAACTTAACCATACTAGTTAAAACTTTAACCCACTTATGAAGCTCCCCCTCTATGTACACACAAATGCACAGACAGGCACAGAAACACATGAGTGTTGTGCGCTGACGGGGAAGGCAGTTTAAGTGGTCTGTGTCCACAGGGCTTTCTGAGATGATTATTTGCTGATGGGAACGCTGCTTTCTTCTCAATCTTCGTTTTACATACTTTCACATATTTTGCAGGAAGCATAAGATGAATGGTTTGCGCTTACAAAGTCTCTCACTAAGTTAAGTCACAGCTGACAGCAACTGATGAGGGGAAATAAACTGGCTATCTCAGGCAATAAAATGTTTGTTACTGCGGAGCAAAAACCGTTCCTTCTTTTCCGGAGATCTGATACCTTCTGTCCAAACATTCACACTCCCAAACTGTTCATCTACCTGAGAGCCGATCACAAAGTTGTTAGCAGGTAGGGGGGTCTTTATCCTTAATAGCTGTTCACCATTTTACAGGCTAATCACCTACCTTTTGCTGGCCAAATCTTGATCTAGATCTGCTGTTCATCTGTAGCTAGGCTTTCCCTACAGCTGTATAAACTGCATTTTCAACAAGTGTCTAGTAACTTTTTTAAAAAAAAAATCAGCAATCCGAGAACAAGGGCAGCACAGTGGTACAGTGATTAGCACTGCTGCCTCACAGTACCAGAGACCCAAGTTTGATTCCAGCCTTGAGTGACTCTGTAGAGTTTACGTGTTCTCCCCGTGTCTGCGTAGGTCTCCTCTGAGTGCTCCAGTTCCTTCCCACAGTCCAAAAATGTGCAAGTTAAGTGAACTGGCCATGTTTTTTTTTAAAAAATGGCCCTATAGTGTCCAAAGATGTGCAGGTTAGGTGGGTTAGCCATGGTAACCATTACAGGATGAGGTGCGGGGGTGCTCTTCCAAAGTGCGGTGCAGACTCGATAGGCTGAATGGCCTCTTTCTGCACTGTAGGGATTCTGTGATTTTGTGAATCCTTTTAAAACAGTTCTTTTCCCATTTCAGTCCACAATCAAAAATACAGAAATATAAAAAGATACAGTTTTTACGGTATTAATCCACATAAAAGGAAAAGTCAGGCAGGGTTCTAGCTGGCGTTCTCACAAAGTTTGAGAGAACTCCACTTGACTTTGCAGAATGCCCCTGCTCTATGATAAAATAGTCAGCAAATGTTTACCACTGTGTAATTTTGATTTAAATTTGCAAACAAGTTAGTGGACTGAGAAAGAGAAAATTGAGTGAAAATGAAAATTTGGTTATCTAACTGGTGCTTTTAATGCAATCACATTAGAGTATTCTAAAAGAATGGTATAATTATTGACTACATAATAAAACTTCTATTTGATAAATAGTACATTTCTAACCTTAATGAGATCATCCAGATTTGAGTGTGGAAAATAATAAGATGGAAAATTTCTGACTGGGTCAACAACCAATGGTACCTTGCATCAACATTTTTACATGACCAAAGTATTACTTCTCCCATTGGGCAGGAAGTGTTGCATTGATGGTGAGGATATTACTCTATCATAAGGGGAAATAATGATGCAGCCTATCAACTGTACTACGAAATTTTGTAGTAGTTTCAGCAGCTTCAACAACAAACTATTGGAAGGGTAGAAATATAACTTTGAGTTAAAGGAACTTTGAATTTGAGGAAATATAACTCAGTTGTATAAAAATGTGTTAAAAAATGTAGAATATTGGTCTTGCATAGAATCCTTAGTGTGGAAGCAGGCATCTCAGCCTATCGAGTATACATCGACCCTCCAAAGTGCAGCCTATCCGGACCGAACCATAGAACAGTACAGCACAGTACAGGCCCTTCGGCCCACGATGTTGTGCCAAACTTTTACCCTAACCCTAAGGTCTATCTAACCTCCACCCCTACCTTATACTATCATCCATATGCCGATCTAATAGCCGCTTAAATGCCCCTAATGAGGCCGATTCCACTACCCTCTCCGGCAATGCATTCCACGCCCTGACCACTCTGAGTAAAGAACCTACTTCTGATGTCTCCCTTATATCTACCTCCACTCACTTTAAAACTATGTCCGCACGTAATAGCTACCTCCACCCTAGGAAAAAGTCTCTGGCTGTCCACTATCTATACCTCTGATCATTTTGTACACCTCTATCAAGTCACCTCTCATCCTTCGTCATTCTAAACAGAAAAGCCCTAGCTCTCTCAACCTTTCCTCGTAAGACGTTGCCTCCATTCCAGGCAACATCCTGGTAAATCTCCTCTGCACCTTTTCCAACACTTCCACATCTTTCCTGTAATGAGGTGACCAGCACTGGACACAATACTCCAGATGTGGCCGAACCAGGCTTTTGTACAGCTGGAGCATAACTTCACGGCTCTTGAATTCAATCTCTCTATTAATGAAAGCTAACACACCATACGCCTTCTTAACAACTCTATCCACCTGGGTGGCAGCTTTGAGGGAACTGTGGACATGAACCCCAAGATCCCTCTGCTCCTCCACACTGCCAAGAATCTTTCCGTTAACCCTGTATTCTGCTTTCAAGTTTTTCCTTCCAAAATGAATCACCTCTCACTTTTCAGGGTTAAACTCCATCTGCCACTTCTCAGCCCAGCTCTGCATCCTATCAATGTCCCGTTGTAACCTAGAACAGCCCTCCGCACTGTCCACAACGCGACCCACCTTCGTATCGTCCATGAACTTACTAATCCACCCTTCCACTCCTTCATCCAAATCATTTACAGAAATCACAAATAGAAGAGGACCCAGAACAGATCCTTGTGGTACACCACTCGTAACTGAGCACCATGTTGAATATTTTCCATCCACTATCACCCTTTGTCTTCTAAGGTCAGCCAATTCTGAATCCAATCTGCCACGTTTCCCCCTATCCCATGCCTCTTTACCTTCTGCATGAGCCTACCATGGGGAACCTTATCAAACGCCTTACTTAAATCCATGTATACCACATCCACTGCTCTACCTTCATCCACATGTTTGGTCACCTCTTCAAAGAATTCAGTAAGGTTTGTGAGGCATGATCTACCCCTCACAAATCCATGCTGACTATCATGAATCAAACTATGCCTTTCCAAGTGATCATAAATCCTATCTCTCCGGGCTCTTTCCAATAATTTGCCCACTCCTTTATCCTATCGCTGTTGACTGCATTTCCCATGCCTAATCCACCTAACCTTAAATCCCTGGATAATATGGCCAATCCACCTAACCTAATCTTTGTTAATAAATTGGATGTAGTTTGGGGATCTGGGTTGATAACTTAACAGTAATTGTAGTTTTACCTTTTTTAAGAGGGCTAACCCATTTGCTTAGACAAATTTCCAGTTTCTAAAAAGATTTTTAATTGCAAGAAATGAATTAATTTTGAAAGCATTTGTGGTATTCATTGCACATGAAGAATAAACCATACTTATTTGCTATATTTATGCTTCTGAACTGAATGGGATGAAACGAAAACATAATATTTGCATTTATCAGACCTAGAAAATGGTTTAATCTGTTTTTGTCCCACTTTGGTATGGAATCCAGTGAATTCAAATGATCTCTTACACCTTTTTAGCTGCAGACCAGTCTCGTGTTATGCAGGAACAGATGACGGGTGCTGCAATGGCAATGCCTCCTGATACAAATAAAGCATTTAAGGTATGCTGATTTACACCTATTTTAATTATGTATTCTAAAGCAGAGGAAATAACCAATTAAAGACTGTTGATCTGGCAAATAAAGTAGAATGTGGGAAAAGTGAAAATGTCCATATTGACAATAAGAATAAAGAAGCATACGGTGAGAATTTGCAAAGCTGAGAGATATAGGAATCTGGGTGTTCTTGTGCATGAATGAACATTAATCTGCAGGTGCAGCAAGTAATTAGTAAGACTTATAGGATGTTATACACTCAGTCATCATTATCCGTGAGAGTTAGGCACATTGACTTTCCTTGAATAATACACATCTCCTATGTACTGTGAAAGACCGTTCAAGGAACTAGATGAGACAATGGGAAAAATTTCAAATGGAGCCTGGGGCTGAATTTGCAAGTACACAGGTCTGTATGTAGCAAATCAGAGGATAATGAGGACAAGAGGGTAATTAATTGCAAGGGAAAATGAATGTGAAAATAGGGAGTTTTTGCTTCAGTTATATGAAAAGTTAGTAAGATCACGCTCTGGAGTGCTGTGTAGAGTATTGGTCTCAGGAGTAAGGATGGATGAAAATATATTGGAAGTAGTTCAGAGAAGGTTTGCTTGATATATCAGGAAATGGACAGGCTGCCTCATGAGGAAAGGTTAGACTGGCAAGGCTTGTATCTGCTGGAGTTTAGAAAAGCGAGCGGCAACCTGAGTGAATCATACAAAACCCTAATAGGTCATGACGGGATGGATGTGAAAAGGATTTTTCCACTTGAGAGATACAAGAATTAGGAGTTACTGTTTTAAAAATAAGGGTCACCCATTTACAATTGATGAAAATATTTTACTGTGAGGCTTGAGTCTTTAGCATTCTGCTTCTGCTACTGTTTGCAGATAGATTATTGACGTGTAAGGGATTGAAAGCTATTGTGGATAGGCGGGAATATGGAATAATCGGATTAGCCATCAAGACCAGAAAGCCCCAAGATCAATATCTAGTCTGTTAAATTATTTAATCTCAGCCTTAATATGTTGGGGGAAAAGGAATGGACAGTGTATTTGCTGGAGATCCAATCACTACAAGCTAATGTAAACACAAAAATGCTGGAGAAACTCCGGATTTGGCAGCATCTGTGGAGAAACAGAATTAATCTTTCAAGTCCGATACGACTTCTTCAGAACATTTGTGATTATTTACTATATGCTAATGTTGGCATTGATTGTTCCCCTCAACCCTCCCTCCTGTTCGTATTTTCCTCCCTTTTGTTTTTTCTAATCTACCTGTTCAGAGATTTAAGAATCACGCACATAAGACCCAGGAGTAGCAGCAGGAGTAGGCCATCTGACCCTTCAAGCCTGTTCCATCATTCAGTAAGATCATGGCTGATTCTCTAGTGGCTTCAGCTCCAGTTACCAACCTTCTTATCATAACCCTTAATTCCTTTACTGTTCAAAAAATTCTCTGTCTTAGCTTTAAAAAACATTCAATGAGGATGTCTCAACTGCTTCACTGGGCAGGGAATTCCACAGATTCACAACCCTTTGGGTGAAGAAGTTCCTCCTCAATTCAGCCCTAAATTTGCTCCACCTAATTTTGAGGCAATGCACTCTTGTTCTAGTTTCACCTGGCAGTGGAAACATCCACCCTGCTTCCCTTCATAACTTTTATGTTTCTATAAGATCCCCCCGCTTCATTCTTTTAAATTCCAATGAATATAATCCCAGTCAACTCAGTCTCTTCTTGTAAGCCAACCCTCCGGAATCAACCTAGTGAATCTCCTCTGCACCCCTGCCAGTGCCAGTATGTCCTTTCTGCACACTACTCCAGGTGTGGTCTCACCCGCATCCTGTAGAGCTGTAACATGACCTCTCTGTTTTTAGTCTTAATCCCTCTAGCAATGAAGGACAAAACTCAGTTTGCTTTCTTATTTACCTGTTGCATCTGCAAACCAACCTTCTGCGATTCATGCACAAGGACACCCAGATCCCTCTGCACAGCAGCATGCTGCAATTTTTTTCCTGTTCAAATAATAATCCGTTTTACTGCAATTCCAAAATGGATGACTTCACATTTATCAACTTTGTACTTCATCTGCCAGACCTTTGCCTGCTCACTTAAACCATCTATATCCTTCTGCAAACTTTGTGTCCTTTGCACTTGGCTCTACCACTCATCTTCGTGTCATCTGTAAACTTTGACACACTACATGTGGTCCCCAACTCCAAATCATCTGTGTAAATTGTAAACAATCGCAGTCCCAACACTGATGCCAGAGGCACATCACTAGTCACTGATCACCAACCAGAAAAGCACTCATTTATCCCCACTCTCTGCTTCCTGTCAGTTAACCAATCCTCTATCAATGTTAATACATTGCCCATAACGCCGTGCACCTTTATCTTATGGAGCAGCGTTTTGTGTGGCACCTTGACGAATGTCTTTTGGAAAAATAGATACACCACATCTTCTATGTCTCTGTTGTCCACTGCGTTCATAATGTCTTCATAGAATTTCAGTAAATGAATTAAACGTGACCTGCCTTTCGTGAACCTATGTTGTGTCTACCCAGTGGGACAGTTTCTAGATGTCTTGCTATTTCTTCTATGATGATAGATTCAAGCATTTTCCCCACTACAGAAGTTAATCTAACCAGCCTATAATTCCCGATGTTTTGACTACCTCCTTTTTTTTAAACAGTGGCATCACATTTGATGTTTTCCAATCTGCTGGAACTGCCCCAAAGTTCAGCGAATTTTGGAAAATGACCACAAGCATATTTGCTATTTCTCCCGCCATCTCTTTTAGTACCCTGATCCTTTCCATCAGGAGCAGGAGACCTGTCTACCTTTAGCTCCATTAGCTTGCCCAACACTAACTCTTTTGTGATGATAATCATTTCTAGGTCCTCACCTACCTTAGTCTCCTTATCATCAATTACTGGCATTATTCATGTCCTCCATTGTGAAGACCAACACAAAATAGCAGTTCCATGCCTCAGCTATTTCCTCATTTCCCATTATTAAATCCCCCTTCTTATCCTGTAAAGGTCCAACGTTTACCTTAGCCACTCTTTCGTTTCACATATTTGTCTTTATATTCTGAGCTGGTTTACTCTCAAAATCTTTCTTTTCTTTTATAGCGCTTTTTTTTGTGGCTTTCTGTTGACCTTTAAAGTTTTCCCAATCTTCTAGTTTTCTGCTGGTCTTTGTCACTTTGTATGCCTTATCTTTCAATTTGATATCCTCCCTATTTCCTTAGACATCCCTTCTGAGGAAGGGGTCACCGGACCTGTAACGTTAACTCTGTTTTTTCTTGCTGCCAGACCTGCTGAGCTTTTCCAGCAACTTTGTTTTTGTTCCTTAGACATCCAAGGCTGATCACCCCTTTATCTCAGTCCTTCATTTTAACTGGTATATATTTTTGCTGAGCATTTTGAAAAATTGCTTTGGAAGTCCTCCACTGTTTCTGAACTGTCCCATCATAAAATCTTTACTTCCAGTCTACTTTAGCCAACTCCTCCCTCATCCTATTGTAGTCTCCTTTGTTTAAGCACAGGACCCTGGAATTGGATTGTGTCTTCTCACTTTCCATCTGTATTGTAAATTCAACCATACGGTGATTGCTCCTTCCAAGAGAATCCCTAATGATGAGATCATTAATTATTTCTGTTTCATTACACAGGACCAGATCTAGGAAAGCTTGCTCCCTTATCAGTCCTTGACCGACCCAGTTCGACCAAATGACATGTAGATTAAAATCTGCCCCATGATAATTGCTGTACCATTTTTACAGGCATTGGTTATTTGTTTGTTTATTGCCCACCTCTGTGATATTATTTGGTGGCCTAGTGACTATGCCCATCAGTGACATTTTCTTCTTAGAATTTCTAAATTTCCAATCTTAAATATCAAAGCTACACCACCACCCCACTTTATATTCCTGTCTGTCCCTCCGAACAGTCTGATACCCTGGATATTTAATTCCCAGTTGTGACCGTCCTGTAACCATGTCGCCGTAATGGCTACTAAATCGTACTCATTCGTGCTGTTAACTCATCTATCTTGTTTTGAATGCTACAAGCATTCAGGTAAAGTGCCTTTATGCTAGTTTTTATACCTTTTTGAATTCTAACATCTCCATTAATAATATCTCCGGAGTATTCCTTCTTTTTAACTTCTTTCCGGCTTCAATGTAGTTAAACCCTTCTGCACATGTTATCCTGTTGCTTTCTTTTCTATTTACCATTATACTTCCTGTCGTTCTCCCCTTCATTTCCTCCCACTTCATTAATTTAAAATCCTAGTAACTGCCCTATTTATCCTTTTTCTCTAGAACAGTGGTTCCAGATCAGTTCAGCTGGAGACTGTCCTAATGGTACAGATCCATCCTGTTCTAAAACTGATGCCAATGCACCATGAAATGGAACTCCTCTTCCTTACATCAATCCTTTATCCATGTGTTAACGTCCCTCGTTTTCTTATCCCTAAGCCAATTTGCAAATGGTTTGAGTAGTAATCCGGAGATTATAACCCCTGAGGACCTGTTCTTTAATTTTGTTCCTAGTGCTTGATAATCTCCAAATAGGTCCTCCTTCCCAGCCTTGCCTATGTTGTTTGTCCCAACATGGACCACCACAACTGGATTCTTGCCCTCCCGCTCCAATATCCTTTCAAGCCAGTCAGAGATGTCCCTTACCTGGCACCAGCAGGCAACACATCATGTGGGACTCTCGATCCTGCTTACCAAGGATGCTATCAATCCCCCTAATTTTAGACTCCCCTACAACTACTACTTGTCTTTTTTGCTTCCTCCTCTTGAATGGCCTCCTGGACCACAGTGCAGTGGTCAGCTGGTTCATCTTCGCTTTTCCTCATCCTCACAGCGAGCAAGCACCTCATACCTGTTGGACAAGGTCAAGAGCTGAGGCTCCTCCATTCCTGAATCCAGGATCCCCCTACCTGCCTCACTTGCAATCATACCCTGCTGTCCCTGATCACTGACTGAATTTGAAGTACTTAATCTACCAGGTGTGACTGCCTCGGGAAACAAAGCGTCCAGGTACTCCTCCTCCTCCTCCCAGTTGTGCCGCAGTGTTTGAAGCTCAGATTCCAGCTCATCAACTCTGAGCCGAAGTTCCTTGAGCAGCCAACACTTGCTGCAGATGTGGTCACTGCAGCTTGCAGTGGGAACTGCCGGCTCCCACGTTATACAGCTACAGCATATCACCTGCCCAGCTATCTCTACTTAATAATAAATTTATATAAATAAATTAATTAACTCAATTAATTAATTTATTAATACTTTGTATTTTTCAAATTTAGTGCAGCTTCCCTGTGACATCACTCCAGATTGTTTTGCAGCCAAAATGTGCCCTGAGCTCGGTCAGCTTCATACTCTCGCTGTGCTACTGCTCTGTGCTCTGACTGCTCCCTGCAGCAGGTTGGATTTGATCTTGCTCAGAGGCAGGAACACTACCACTCTGTCACAAGAGTCCCCCAATCCTGCCTCCCTCTATGCTGAGTCAAAGGACCTATTTGGTTAACAGTGCTGGAAGACATTAAAACTCATTAGTATGGTTACAAGAGGCACTTGCCTTAACAAGCTATAGTTTATTCCATGATTGCAAAAGGAAAGTAGTTTGGCTAATGAGACTTAGATGTTACGTCCATCCGGAGACAATGAAGTCACACATGCATGTCTCCATCAGGTTCTCGAGTTAGTCTTTATTCCCCACCACAGACTACCTGACATCATCAAACTGGGTGGAGCTTAATGCATTCTCCAACATTAATCCTTTCCTAGCCATTATCTTGGACAGGGTGAGAGGCTTTGACATTCTTTGCCTTAAATATGAACATGGGCTTGTATGCGAAGAATAGCAGAAAAGGGTCTTTAGGCATTTAAGCGCACTAGTATGAATGAGCACCTTCAAGACAGAAAGGAGAAATTTGAAGGGGAAGAAAACATTAACCAGGCAATTAACAACCTAAAGTTAAAATGGGAAGCAAAGAGCGTGGAAGAGTTAATATTCAATAATACATGCCTCAAGTTTTTTTTTAATTCTTAGGCTGAATGGGAAGCTTTGGAAATCACGGATCATCAGTGGGCCTTAGAGGAGGTTGAAGAGGAACTCATGGCCAAGGACCTAAATTTTGAAGGGATGTTCAGCAAAGAGATTGAGACATCAATGTTCTGAAGCATCTTAACCAGTGGCCCCAATCATAACCACCTGCTACGATAACTTCTGTTTGTAATAAGACTGACATTTCTGCTGAAGTCTTAAAAAAGTCACTTGAAAGTATTAGAAACATTTGTTACCGCTTCAAGTTACACAAGCCACTAATTTGACACTTTACTGTGAATTCAGAAGTTCCGTGTAATCGGGGTCTTGTACGGATACTATACAAGAATAGATTGTGTTGTTTGTTCCAACGCTTGTTGGAATTGAATCTCATTCAATCCATAAAGATGCAAATTATTTAGAAGCCCTTAGTGTCTCTGACCAAATGTACTTGATTCACTTTTGTTTATAAAAGTATAAAGCATAATATTCTCATGGACATAAATGTGTTTCTTTAGGTTAACGTGTTGCAGTATGTTCTATTCAGTTAGTCCTGCATTGGTTCAGAGTTTAGAAATGAACTGTATTTTGTGTGTCTGTATGTTGGCAGCTATCAAGTTCTCTTTTTTTCCTCTTATTAATGCTATAGGAATTGGAGTAAATAACTCAATTTGAGTTCTTTTTCGCTGGATTGGGCGTTGATATCTTGGTTGCTGTAATGAAAAATTAAAAATGCAGGTCACATAATACAAAGTTTGGCTTTTTGAAGTGGTTTGGAAACTATTTTGTGTCTGGCATAAAAAGCCCCAATTAATCTAACATAGCCAGTTTTTATTTTAAAAGATCAACTAAAGATTTCTTCAAAGCTGAGTTTGGCTCTGCAAACGCAAGGAAATTGTGTTAAACCAAGAAATGGCAACTTGTGAAATCAAATAGATTAAATACTTCCTTCAATTTAATTGTACACTTTTTGGTTTTCTAATTCCTGTAATTTCACATCTCACTGCCATCATAGAATGGTAACCTTTAGATGACTATTGACTGTTATCATGCATAAAACGAAATCTGTATTTGATGTTCAAATGTTGAAGTAATGCTTGTGATATTCTAAAATGCCATAGTTTTGTTTCAGGTTTTGCTTCAGCAATGTAATCGTGCTGAGGTTCTGGGCTAAGTTTTAGAGACCATCCCCAGTGGGAAACGATGCAAATGGAACTCTAAATTAGGGCACTACGCCATCAGCAGTATGCTCAACCACACCCCCATCCAGCTGCAATTTTTACGAGCAGTGAGGGAGGCATCGGGTAATTCAATTGCCCCAATCCAATTGAGGCTCTCTACTGATCAATTACCCTCATCCCACATCACTCAGATTTAATTAGCAGCAAGAGACACTGGCACACAACATAAAACCTGCCTAGTTAAATATGGGTTGGCTTTTACCAGGCTGCCTGGCCGCTCGAATTGGATGCTCCTTTACACAGTTTTAACTCACTATGTTCACCCTGTACCTCCCCTCGTTCTCCCTGGCTACAGCAAGATCCCAGGCACGCCTGAACACTAATTTCTTGTCTACTTGCAACACCAGCAGTGATCATCATTCCTGCTGACATTGCCTGTGTGCAGAGCTTCAGCTTCCAATTGGCCAGCAGTTCTGAAGCATGACTACGTCCCACAGACTAAGTCCTCACTAATTATAAATGGCCATTGATTGCTGGAAAATTAAAACATGGTGAAACAGACAGAGGCATGCTCATGCCCATGTTCGCATTGAGTGGTAGGGACACCCTCTTTGATGTATAATTCAGCCCCATGTTTCAGTAGTTTGAAATATTTGGCTTAGTAATAACAGTTTGAAGTTAATTCATCTAGTATGTATATTTCTTCTAACACATGAAGTCACAATACCTGCTTGGTTTGGATGGAAAGAAATTTGGCTGATGCCTCTTCAATCTTCGAACCTCTGTAACCCTACATAGTTAAATAATTGGTAAGGTGTACATATCTGCAAAGTCCCAAGTTTAATTTCCAAGTTTGCAATTTGCAATTCCTCCATGAGAAGTCTTCACTTGGTCTCCACCTACTTTGTCTGCAAGGGGGGAAATCACCTAGGGTTTCTGTTTTTGACTACTATGTTGATGGGCTTGAGCAGATTGGTGTTGCATCGTACAGTACAATAGCACACTGGTATGCACGATCAAAGCCTTTATGTGAAGACTGAGCAACATTTTGTCAACAGTGAGAAAATAACTCGACGAGAAATGGAAAAAATTAGTTACGTTGATATATTTGACTTCAAAATTTATTCAGCAATTTCCAACATGGTAGTTCTGTTTGTGGGGAAACCCCAAGCAATGGAAATATATTTGAATTAAGATGCCAAATTCGTACCCATTTTTCCAAGTTTTAGTTTGCCCACTGCTCAGACCTTGGACCAAATCATAAAAATGACATTCTCATTGTTTCCAAATCTAATATGAAGTTTGTCTAAATTTAAATGAATCCAACTTTCTTTTGTATGTCTAAAAACTTTGGTTTGTAATCAGTTTCTGCTTCCTGGAGTGATTTCTAGCATGCCTCAGGCAGAAGCTATTAGGAAAATAGAGCTTTGCATTTTTGCTTTGGTATGGCCCACAATAAATGTTGCATTTAGCCTTTCATTTGACTTTTCTATATTATCTCCCCTTCCCTGCTTTCCTGATGGAGATGTTTTACCAGTTGGCTATGGTCTTGGAGATGCAGTTAGCTCTTGTATGTATTCTTTACTTTTAAACCTAGAAAGTGATGATGACAAACATTTTGATAATTGGTGGAAGCAAAGTTGAGTTGAATTCCTTTACTTTCCATAATCCGTCCAGTTTGTCAAGATCTTGACACTAATGCAAATCATGCTTCAACATACCTTTATTAAGTTGGGTAAATGCCAGCAATTGAACCAAGGCATTATTATGCATTGTAGCTCCTGATTGGCATCTGACAATGTTCCTGCAGTCTGAGACACTTAGGCAACCTTTGTAGGCCATATTGTTTTCAAAAAGTCAGCTTGATTTTATAAATTAATTGCATGTTATTTTCAGATTTATTGGCTATCATAAATTAAAGTCCCATGGTTCTGTTCATTGCTACAATATAAATGAGTAATGCTGAGATTGATGCAATTGGTAGCAAAATGCACAAAGTAGTGTATTAATGTTCCATTTAAAATCTCCTTCAGTTTGTATCGTACCTAAATTTGAATGATGTCTTGGTGTAGCTGAGTTACTCATGTATATCTTGTGCAGCTATTCTGTAAATCAGAATGATTTTGTACTGTCAATATCTACTTGCCTACCCTGTCCAATGGAAATTTCACAAGATGCAACAGGAGGCATGCAAAAAGCACCACATGGTCATCTTCTGAGCAGGTAGGTCAAAAATGGGATGGTAGCTGCTTTCTCATAGGATGCAGTGTCATGTTTTCTGGCTTTCTTTGATCTTTTCAAACCACCAATCTCGCTCTCTTTCTCTCTTTCCTTTTGACCTGGCAGTTAGGAGCTGAACAAGAGTAGCCCAAGTACAAACAATTCCTCTACAATGAAAGATATTAGAACTGAAAACAGCTTAGACAGCATTGTACTTCCAAATTCAGTTTCACGTGCTTCATTAAAGTCTTGTTGACTGTTTTTGGCTTCCTGATCTGCGTTCATTTTTCGCTGCTGTCAGTAATGAAACATGGAGTTTTGGTCCTCTGCTTTAGGTCCAACATCTTTTGCTCTTACGTCCTGTTTTAGCTGCTCTGTTTTTAATAGTTTTAGCAGATTACAAAATCAAATGATTAACTTCGTATCTGTAGTTTAAAAAAAACTCTGAAATATTCAGCACTATCCTAATCCAGCAGTTTCCTGATATGACATCTAGTTATCTGCAGTTCACTTGTGAAATTCATTGTCTTGTCTTAGTTTAGTGTTTTAATTTCATGTGAGTTTTGACTGTGTAAAAATGTTTGTTGCCAGTTTCATTCCAGGAGAGGGGAAAAAAGGAGTCCTCTTCAAACTGGTTAAAACTTGCTTTTATTTTCAGTGTTTTACACTGGTTCTAAGTCCACTTGAATAGTTTTAATGTTCAATTAGCTATTTATTATTAAAAATACATTTATGGTTGTCATTAAGTGAAGTCCAACTATGAGTCATATGCTTTGTTTTATGAGTAAGTAACAGCAAATACATGTGACAAAATGCCTCTCTTGTTTGCAACATTAGAATCTTGCACCTCCTTGACTTCCCAAAAAATGACTGTGGTTTGCTTTTACTCTGAAACTACTTTTAAGCCCTTGCATGATTTCTGAGAGTGTACTTGATGACTTAGTAACAACTAGGTAAAAGATTGTAACCTCTGAGATCAATGGTTAAATTTACTTTCTGTATTCATACACATTTCTCTGTCGATACCATTTTTTTTTTGCAAGAATGAATATCTGCACTAACAGGGTTATTGACTGAGCTCCAGTGGCAGTGACCCTGAGCATTCATGCAACCATACTGTAGTTTCTATTTGAGCTTCTAAACACATTAAGGTTTTAAAAAACATTTTGCATAGCTAGTTGTTGGTCTAAAAGAAAGCTCTCAAGTTTTTGTTTCTGATTCATGTTATTTAAATAATTGAGATTGCAAGATAACTTTCAATAGTTTTTCTGAAGTGGGAGTGCATGTGATGTCATCTCGGATTATTTGTTGAATTTATTTCCATCCTCTCAGAAATTTGTCAATTGGAGGAGTTGTATAAATTGTATCTTTACCTGTTGTTGATTACATTGTCTTATCAAAAATAACCAATGCAAGATGCTCTTGTGGTGCAGAGGTAGAGCCCCTATCCCTGGATTGAGAGGCCCAGGTTCAAGCTCCACTCACTGCTGAGGTATGTAGTTACATCTATGAACAGGTTGGTTAGAAAAGTAGGTTAAATTTTTTTTTTAAAAATCAACGAACATGGACTCTGATAAATCCAGAGCAGTGAATCAAAACTGAATATTCTTAGGGTCTGAATGGACATTGTCAGTGGTTAATTATAAACTTTATACTCATCCAGGCTAATGCTTCCTCAAACTTTGACAATAGAAGGTGATTTTTAATCTGCTTAAGTGCAAATGAATACTATTTTTGTGACCAGGTTCTAAATTAAGAATGGCCACAAAAGCAGTGTACTAGAGAACAGCTGGTATACCTTAGCAAAAGTCAACACTCTGAGGAAGGCTTTTGATTGTGTACAGACATGTTACTTAAGTGCGCTCCACTTTTGTCTAAGATTCACTTTTGGTGCAAAACCACCAGCTGATGTTACAATAGCTAATTGGCAAGATTTTCAAACGATGACAAGAGAACATTCTGCTTTGCAAATATATTGTTAAGCTTACATATGCTTTACATAAGGCCTTCTGAAACATGGAAGATGTGAAAATCTGTAAAACCTAGATGGCTGAATGTGCAATCTGTTGAATGTAACTGATCTTTGTATGAACTGCTGATCTTATTCATTGTCTGGCTTGCAACTACACTGTCATTTTATACACCCTCTCAAAAAAAAACTCTTAAGAATCCTGTTCTCAGATTCTATCTATTGTTTTGCAGACAAAAATAAACAGTTTTGTATGAAATGTTACTTTAAATGTGTTTAATAAAGTTTTTGAGTAAGAACACTAAGCATAGCACAATTATTTATGATGTCCTTGAGATGAGAAGTTATGTAGATTTTGTATTGTCATAGAAAAAGGCCCTTCAGCCTATCAAATTTGTGCTAGTCAAAAACAGGCACCTAACTATTCTAATCCTGATTTTCCAGCACACGGCCCTTAGCCTTGTATGTTTTGGCATGACAGTGCTAATGTAAATACTTCTTAAATGTTATGAGGGTTTCTGCCTCTACCTCCCCTACAGGCAGTGCGTTCCAGATAATCTGTGATTTTATTTTTCTTCCCTCGCCCACCCTCCAACCCCTTAGCTTAAATCCAAGCCCCTAGTCACTGATCCCTCCACCAAAGAGAAAGTTTCCTTCCTCTGTCTACCCTATCTATATATCCCTCATAATTTTATACATCTCAATTATATTCCCCCATTTCCCCCACCCCCCGACAAGTCTCCTTGCTTGAAGGTTACAACCCAAGTCTATCCAATCTCTGTTCATAACTGAAATTCTTCAGCCCAGGCAACGTCCCAGTAAATCTCTGCACCCACTCCAGTGCAATCACATCCCTCCTGTAATGTGGATTCCAGAACTGCACGCAATACTCTAGCTGTGGCCTAACCAACATTTTACATAGTTCCAACATAACCTCCCTGCTGCTAAACCCTATGTGTTGGCTAATAAAGGCAATTATCCCACTTTACCTACTAGTCCCAAGCTAACTGGATAGACAAATGATAAATTGATCCTATTCTCACAGCCATTTTGATGCCAGAATTAAGACTGGTATAAGTTTAAAAGATACAAAGATTGCAGTATTTGCATTATGCAACATTAGTTTACATGTGTAGTCTTTTGTTAAATCAAAGTTGTGGATATGCTTATGGGAGACCGGCTCCATGCTGGATGCACATATATAACAACATGTATTGAAAGCTAGCTGAGGTAAGTAGATGAGTTACCTTTTAGGCAGGCCCTTGACAGTCCCTTGTGTACATAATGCCATTGTGTGTTTTTTTTTAGTGCTTTGTGTTTTCTCAGGTATCAGGGTTAAAGGGATCATGCCAATGTGTTTATTAGGAAATATTCAATATTCTAGGCATTTGAACTTTAGAGAAAATTCTCCACAGTCCACTGTGAACAACTTAAATGCTTTTCTCAAGTTGACAACCACCACTCCGGATTCTGGTGGTCTGCAGTATTTTTATTTTATTTTTGAGATCTGAAACAAAACTAAATTGTTGGGAGAAACTCTGCAGGTGTGGCACCATCTGCGGGGAGAAAGCAGAGTTGATGTTTTGAGTCCGGTGGCTGTCCTCAGAACTTAATGATGAAGTGAAAATAATCTTGATATTCTGTTATTGATCTGAAAATCACATCAGCTTTCTGAGAGATCTGTTTCACACCATTTAAGATTCAATAATGTTTACTGTGGCGAGGAAAAAAGATTTGATATCATATGGATATCTTTTTAAATAGCTAGGTCCTGTAAACAGCATAGAGATCATAGAATCCCTACAGTGTGGAAACAGGCCCTTCACCCAACAAGTCCACGCTGACTCTGAGCATCCAACTCAGAGCCATCCCCCTATAACCCACCTAATCTACACATTCCTGAATACTGGGCAATTTAGCACGGCGAATCCACCTAACCTGCACATCTTTGGACTGTGGGAGGAAACCCACACAGGCACAGGGAGAATGTGCAAACTCCACACTGACAGTTGCCCGAGGGTAGAATCGAACCCAGGTTCCTGGCACTGAGAGGCAGCAGTGCTAACCACTGAGCCACCGTGCAGCCCAAATGGCTATTCAATTAATCTGTTTCTGATAGTATTAGTCAGGACAGTCAGCTCCAGGTGTTCTTTAGATAATGTAATAGGATCTTTTACCTGTAAGAACATCTCCGAAGGACAGCAAAATGAAACAGGCCCTTACCACTAAATAACATGCTTAATCTGCAACCTTCTGACTTGAAGGTAAAGATATAATTGTTTAACAGCCTTGGGGGTACGAGAGAAAAAGGAGAAAATTATTTTGAAAAAGTGGAGTTTGTGCCACTAGTTAAACCATGAATAGCATTCTTCCACTCCTGCTGATGGTCTCAAATGCGGCAAAAGCTCACTTATTCAAAAGGGTGCCATAGATAATGAAGTGAGCAGTATAGCTGAAGAAAAGACACATTTTTCCAAGCACTCAAGACAATTCACAAAAATATTTGGGGAGAAGCAACATTTATACTTTGAGAGAAGAATGTTTGATTGGTTAGCAAGTGGACTCTGGGAAAGCTTTTGTCATGAAGAATGATGAACCTATTAATGCTGATTGTCAGTTAACTGCCAGGCTTTAAGTTTTAACCAGGCAGGTTGAGTCAGAATTACCCTGAGAAATAAACTGGTGAATATATATCATCTATTATTGAATTGAAACAGGCATGTGTGCATTCTTTCTATCTACAAAAAACAGGTACCTGTGTATTAATATGGAGCTTTTAGTGCACCACACTGTAAGGCCAACTCACAATCCTAAACTAGTTGTTAGTGTAATTTATTGCATGCTCCAGAGATTATCCAGTAACTGTTGTGCAATTGCAAAATCACATCTAAGGTTGGACACATACAAGTTTTGCAAGCTCAGCCTGATTGAGTAGTCAGCACCTTGCTTGCTGTAAACAACCAAAGTGCTATGCTGTTTGATCTAAACAATCTTCAATAGAAACTGCCAAATACTTGGTATAACATCAACACTTGAATTCATATACCACATCACTCATTTGTGTGATAGGTATTAGATGTCATTCTGCAATTTGGACCAGGTTCTATGCCACCAAATGATTATTCAAATTGAGTAATCTTAGTATGAGCTCATCATATGTATTGATCTGCAGTGCCTCAATCTCAATCCCATATTATTCTCAACCTTGGACTGTTTGGCCATAATTGCATTTTGTTCCATGGCATTGTTGGCTGTCACCTTGAGCAACACCATTTTCTTCAAGATTTGGTTATGATGATGCAATAAAAACGTATCTTGCTTAAAATCCATGTCTGAACTCTTGGTGAGTTTCCTACTTTAGTTGTGTTGATCCAGAAGTGGACTTGGACAGAGTTTACATGCTTTCACATAAAACTTCTGTACTGTGTCATTCTGTTCTATTCTTCTATGAAGAGGGTCAAAATCAAGCTGCATGCAATACTAATAACTCTGGTACAGAATCCACCCGTCATGGGGAAGCTTTGAACGCGGGACAAAATAATTATTGCATTTGAAATTAAAATTTTAACTATTAAGTTTGGTTTGTGACACTTCTGAACTTTTATAAAACATGATTCAAGATGATGCCCATTCAATTTACTTAAAATATATCCATAAGATGACCAAATAATTCTATATTTTTCAAAACTCCATAATTAAGCTCACTTGCCTGTAACATGACTAATCTGCAGTTTTATAGTAACTGACCAAGGTATTTAGTAGCTTAGTACATATATAGGAAAGTTTTCATCTGTACTAAATAAAGTAAATAAAATAAATAAATAGAAAATAAAAATATCCTCAAGTATCATAATTGAATGCCCCCCTCCTTGTTAAGCACTTGATTTAAAATTCTACAGAGTGCAACCTAAAATTGTTCACTAAACCGTTTCATACTGATCTTATTTTTACTGATTTGCTTGTTTTTATTTATGGCTTTATAAATGCAATTGACTGTACCTGTTGTATGTAATTATTCAATGTCTGACACACAATCATCCTCTTTAATTTTTCCTCCTTCCCATAAGCAATATTCTGAAATCCTCTTTTGCTTCTGACAAGATGTATAATATTCTATACAACAGTTTTTACATATGCTTAAGGATTGATTCATTTGTTGCAATATTTGCATTATTTATTTAAGTCAGCAAATTCAAAATAAATGTTTATGAATTTTTATATATATATATTTCTTGATGTGCTATCATGATCCCAGGTGATGATGATACTTGACATGCCCGATCCCTGAGTGAAACCTGGCTTGATAGACTATAAGTTTCTATTTACCACACAGTCACTGAGGAAATTCACCAATGTACTTGTAATAAAAGGTCAAAAGTTTATTGCAAAATACAAACTATTTACTACACAGGAACTACTTGAAACTGTCTAATTAAAAATGTCAAGGAAATAGTCGACTCTTACCCGAACAACAATTGTACAGATACTCTCACTTCAGTGAAGAGTCACCTATGTCTCCCCATGTTAAAGCTCCTTTTTCAGCTGGCACTGCTGTTACCTGTTGTATTTCAGCAAATTTCTGCTTCATTCTATTTTCTTTAGTTTATGCCGCTACCTAAAGAGCTTTTAAACAAGCTGCTAGCTTGGCTCACCTGCTTCTTAGCATGAGTTTCTTAATGTCATATCTTCAACTTCTTTGTAAGAAGTCCTCCTCTCTAACAACACAGTCTTCTGTTTCTGTAGTTCTCTTCTAGATAACTTAGGACTTTTCCCCACTTCTCCCCTTCTGCCCTGGCTCTTTTGAAACTGTTAAATGAACAGCTCCTCTGCTGTTATAGGCCTTTTCTATCTAAAATCAACTTGCTTCTGTCTGAATGAACTTGCTTCTGTCTCTCTCTCTCTCTCTCTCTCTCTCTTCCTAGATTGTGAAACTCAAATTAGCAGAAAATCCAGCAATTATCTCTTCAGGTGGCTTGCTGTTCATTTATCCAAAGTGATATGATCTCTCAATGTTTTTCATTAACTCACTGTTCAAAGTGACTTTTAACTTTTTTTGAAAGAATGAGTCTGAAGAAGAACTGAAAGGTGTCTCCTTATTTAAGAATGGATGTAAATGCATTGGAAGAGTTTCAAAGGTGGTTTACTGGATTGAAACAAGGAATAAGCAGGTTTTGGGAGGTTGGACTGTAATCAGACTGGGCTTGTTTTGATCTGACTGAAATTTGAAGGGCTGTGACAAAATGGATGTGAAAAAGTTCTCTGTGGGTGACCCCAGAACTATAAGCACTGTTTTAAAATTAGGGCTGGCCCTTTCAGGACAGATGAGAATTTATTTTCTTCTAGAGGGCTATGCGACTTTGGAATTGTCTACCTTGGAAAACAGTGGAGGGGACGGTATTTAAGTAATTGTTAGGCAGATAGATTATTACTTAGCAAGGAAAGCAAAAGCTATTGGGGACAAATGAAAATGTGGAACTAGGAACAATAACGGGTCAGGCATCCTTGAATGGCAAAGCAGGCTTGAAGGGACAAAAGATCCACTCCTGCTCCTAATTCATTCCTTTGTATGTAAACTAAAATCTATTTTTCCCACAATTTAAAAGCTAAGTTCCCAAATAATAGTATATTATGAGCCTTCATACAGTGGGAAATGCTATTACCCCAATTCCCAGATTATATGTATAGTTTAGCAGATTGCCCATTCCATATAGCACAAGATATACAGCACAGAAACAGACCCTTTGTTCCAATTCCTAATGCCGACCAGATATCCTATATAAATATAGCCCCAGTTGCCAGCATTTGGCCCATATCCCTCTAAACCCTTCCTATTCATATACCCACAAGATGCCTCCTCCACTTCCTCTGGCAGCTCATCCCATTCATGCACCACCCTCCACATGAAAAAGTTGCGCTTAAATCTTTCCCATCTCACTTTAAACTTATGCCCTCTAAGTTTTGACTCCCCCACACTGGGGATAAAGACCTTGTCTATTTACCCTATCCGTGCCCCTCATGATTTTACAAACCTTTATAATGTCACACCCCAGCCTCCGACGCTCTAGGGCAAGTAGCCCAGCCTATTCAGCCTCTCCCTATAACTCAATTTATCCAGCCCTGGCAACATCCTCGTAAATCTTTTCTGAACCCTTTCAAGTTTCATAACATCCTTCCTATAGCAGGGAGATCAGAATTGCACACGGTATTCCAAAAGTGACCTAACCAATGTTCTGTACAGCCTCAACATGACCTCCAACTCCTATACTTAATGCGCTGACCAATAAAGGCAAGCATACCAAATGCCTTCTTCACTATCCTATCTACCTGCGACTCCACTTCCAAGGAACGATAAACCTACACTCCAAGGTCTCTTTGGTATTTAATCAATGATGGGGCCCAGAAAAGGCAAAAGGACATAAGTTATTAACAACTTTTTTACTCCCTGCAGCCTCTTTCCTGAGCCTCTGCACTCCCACATCGCCTAAACCATTTGCAGTCTCTTTCTTCCCTGTATAATCCATGACCCCAACCAGCATATACCTTGTAGCCTCCTTCTCACTTCCCAAATAGTCTTGCAGCTTCCATTTCCCTGCTCTTCCCCCAGCAGGTAGAACTCCAAGCTTCAGCTAAAAGTGGTCCCCAATCCCAACATTGGCTGAAGGCAGTCCCAACTCTCAGCCTCAGCAAAAGCCCCTTTGGCCTAAAGGCTCCATTCGCATTTCCCTAACTGCTGTCATTTACTTTCCTAACTTCTTCTCCACCTTTCGTGACAGGCTTGCCATTACCTGCAAAGCAGGACTTTCCAAAATGGGGGTCGTGAGCTGAAATTTTGGAGTCATGCATTCCGAGGCTATGCTGGTTGCTGTGGGAGTCTGACAGGGTTATAACAGCTGCACTCCTGTTCCAACAGGCACTGATCTCAGAGGGTTGCAACAATTTTTAAGCCTCAAAATTAAGCAGCCTCCCAGTCTGGTGTAGTGGCTTCCTGGCCTGGTGGGGCAGACGTTTGGACCGGCATGGCAGTCTCTGGGCCTGGCGTGGCGGTCTCTCGGCCTGCTTATGGTGGTCTTTCAGCAGTATGTGGCAGTCTTTTGGCCCGGCGTGGACATCTGGTCTTGAGGGGATTCCTAGAAAGTGTGATCCCAACATGGCTAAGCACTTAAGAAAGATGGTGGTATGTGAACTTTTAGCTTTATTTCTTTCTACCTAAAACTAAGAAGGTGTCACTATACTATAATTACTGCAATGTTTAACTTTTAACTTTGTTCCTTCTTTCTACCTTGCTCTTAAGCTTCTGCAACTAGGTACTTGCACCTAAGCTGGCATTTTATGTGACGACATTATACACATTCCATTGTACTTGAGTGCACATGACAACAAAAAAATCAAATCAAATCAAATGTTTGGGAAGCACCGTTCTAAAGCTACAACATTGGGGGAGAAATACGAGCAGAAATATTTAGCTCTTTGAGCCTGCTCTGCTGTTCAATATAATTTTTACTAAATACTGCAAAGGCTTATGAGGTAACTTAGTACTATGTTTCCTCTTTCTCCCTGCACCCTTTGATCCTTTTAGCCTGAAGAACTATGTTTAACACCTTCTGCAAAACCTTCAATGTTTTGGCCTCAACCGCTTTCAGTGGCAGAGAATTCGAAAGGCTCACCACTCTGTGAGATTTTCTGCTCATTTCAGTACTGAGTGGCCTAACCCATATCCATAGACTGAACTATCCCTTGACTACTGCCTACTGAAGCCACAAAGCAAAGGATTGTTGGTACCCACTGTATATAGAATCCACATAGAATCCCTACAGTGTGGAAACAGGCCCTTTGGCCCAACAAGTCCACACCGCCCCCCCCCCCCCCCACCCCCAACTATAACCCACCTAATCTCCACATCCCTGAACACTACGAGCAACTTAGCATGGCCAATCCACCTAGCCTGCAGATCTTTGGACTGTGGGAGGAAACCGGAGCACTTGAAGGAAACCCACGCAGACACGGGGAGAATGTGCAAACTCCACACAGACAGTCGTCCGAGGGTGGGAATGAACCTGGGTCCCTGGCGCTGTGAGGGCAGTAATGCTAACCACTGAGCCACCGTGCCTCCCCAAGTAAGGCTTTTCACAGCTAACTGCATTACTGTTTATTAATTCTCTCATGCTGCAATATTTAAATTTTGGATTGTTCATATTACTAAGAAATAACCCTACTAAATTTCAGCTGTACACGGGTTATGTCTTAAAAGTATGCTATAAGCACTTCAATATCTATTGTGCTAACCTGTTTGTTTTCAGACTGGAATAAGTGTGTAGCAAGTTGGTACTCCAATCTGCCTTGTCAGAACCTTTTTTTAAATTCATTCATGGGAAATAGGAGGTGCTGGCTATGCCTGGCATTTATTGCTCCATCACTGCCCTCGAAGGTGAGCTGCCTTCTTGAACCATTTCAGTCAATTTGGAGTGGTACACTCATTATGCTGTTGGGGAGGGAGTTGTGGCTTTTTATCAAGTGACACTAAAGGAAAAGCAATATATATCCAAGCAATGATTGTGAGTGACTTGGAAGGAAAGTTGCAGGTAATAATGTTCCTGTGTATCTGCTGTCCTTGTCCTTCTAAATGGTAATTTCGTGCATTTGGAAGGTGCTGTCTCAGCCTTTAGTGTATTTAGATAGGACATGAGTAATAGGGGAAAATGATAAAAACTCCAGGATATGGGGACTCGGACTCGGGATTGATTCCACCCGTGGACAACTGTCTGTGTAGAATTTGCACATTCTTCCGCCCTCTGTGTGGGTTTCCTCCGGGTGCTCTGGTTTCCTCCCACAGTCCAAAGTTGTGCAAGTTAGGTGGATTGGCTACACTAAATTGCCCATAGCATCCAGGGATGTGCAGCCTCAGTGGATTAGCCATGGGAAATGCAGCGTTACAGGGATAGGGTGGAGGGGGTGGGATGCTCTTCAGAGAGTCAGTGAGGACTTGATGGGCCAAATGGCCTGCTTCCACGCTGTAGGGATTCTATGACTATGAAAAGTTTGGAAGTAGACTTGGGAGAAGGAAGTGAAGCAGCTGGGGCAGTTAATTATAGTTTTCATCTTTGTCCGTGAGGTTCTCACACAGCATATATCTAACTTATGCTATCTCGCACGTGGACAAGGTCCAAATTTAACTTGCTAGGCTCAATAACTACAGGGAAGAGGAAGGTTGAAAAAATTCATGAGTGCTGCAAACAGTAAACTGAAAATGATAATACTTCCTGTTATCAGCAAACAGAAGTGGTAAAAAGGCCTGTTGAAAAACTGAGAGCCATATCATGCCTGTACTGCCCACAGAGGAGGCCTGGTTAGTACACAAAGTTATGTTGCCCACATAACACATTAAACCTCACAGTTACACAGCAGCATGTGTCTGTGTTCAACAAAACTATATATGGATGCAACCAAATAAGATATGCGACTCACTCAATGTGTTCATCAGTCATAACTGGAGTCACAAGAGGTCCTTGGAAATTTCTCATGATCAAGCTTCCTTTGCATCAGGTCAACAATATGACCTATGACCTATATGCTCATCTTCCAGGTATTGCGCTACTCCCTTTGGAGCTCTCTTTTAAAATCATTTGCCTTCCACGAACTCAAGCTCCTTAAAATCTTTATTTTTAACAGGGCATTTGCTTGTTCCAGGCAGCCCACCTTCCCAATTATTTCTGTAGCACTGGCACCTTGTGCACTTATAAAATAGCATCTCAGGATATTTATGTCAATATAAATTGTAAACTGTTTTTACTCAGAATAGTATGATTATAGTCACAGATTACAAAGAAGGCTAGAAACAAACTATATGGTGCTGAAAATTTCACAGGAGTTGATGTCAGCAGCAGACACAAAAAGATAGGTGCATGTATTAAAAAGGATCCTTTTCCTGGAACTCTTGAAAACTGCAAGATCTATTTAAATTATCAAACAAGGGAAAAATATGTTTAGAAGGGGCGTATAACCTTTGATACGTTGTCTGTCAAACTTAAGGAGAAGGAGTTGTTAATCCCACTATCTTAAACATTCAATCTCTCCACCTGCAAATGCACAGTGGCAGCAGTGTGTAACATTTACAAATCGCACACCAAGCCACTTATGACAGCAGCTTCCTGTGAAGTCCAAAATGGACAAATAGGGCAGCAGAAGCATGGGAGCAGCACCACTTGCAAGCCCTGAGCCTCCAATACCATTCTGACTTAGAACTACATCACCACTCCCTTCACTGCAGCTGGGTCAAAATCATGGAATCTCCCTTGCTAACCACTTTGCATGTCTCCCTACCAGTGCAGTCTTCAGTGGTCAATAAGACAGCTCACCACTACCTTCATCTCAAGGGAAATAAGCAATGGGCAGCAAGCTCATGTCCTATGAAGTTTTAAAGAAGCATGAACACTTGTTTTCTTTCCACAGATGTTGCCAGACCCGCAATTTCTGTTTTTGCTTCAAATCTCTAGCATCCACACATAGTGGTGGGCGTGTGGAATGTGCTGCCAGCAGTAGTCATGGAGTCAGATACTTTAGAGACTTAAGTGACTCTTGGATAGGCACATGGAGGATAGTAAAATGTAGGGTATGCGGGGTCGATTGATCTTAGTAGGATAACAGAACGGTGCAACATTGTGGGCCGAAGGGCCTGTACTGTGCTGTACTGTTCTATGTTCTTAGAGCCTGTTTCTGTGCCGTATGACTCTTTGGCCCAACCTGTCCACGACAGCCAGGTTTCCTAAACTGAAGTAGGCCCATTTGCCTGTGTTCGTCCATATTCCTCTAAACCTTTCCTATCCATTTACCTGACCAAATGTCTTGTAAATGTTGTAATTGTGCACACCTCCACAACTCCATATATTCTGCGAAAAAGCCTCTCCGGTCCCATTTAAATCTTTTCCCTCTCACCTTAAACCTAAGCCCTCTAGTTTTGGACTCCCCTACCGTAGGGAAAAGGCCTTGGCTATTTACCTGATGTTTTTATAAATCTCTATAAGGTCACCCTCGGCCTATCCAACCTCTCGTTATACCTCAAATTTTCCAGTCTTGGTAACATCTTTGTAAATCTTTTTTATACCCTCTCCAGTTTAATAACATCCTTTCTGTAGCAGGGCAACCAGATTTGTACACAACTCTGTACAAATATAGCGTTACCATTGTTTTGCACAGTTGTAACATGATGTTTCAACTCCTATATTCAATACTCAATACACTGATCGATGAAAGCAAGTGTGCCAAATACTTTCTTCACCACCCTGTCGAGCTGTGATGCCACTTTCAAGGTACTATCTACCTGCACCCCCAAGTCTCTTTGTTCGACAGCATCGACAAGGGTCTACCAATAACTGTGTAAGTCCTGCCCTGGTTTCTCACCAAAATGCAACACCTCACATTTATCTGCGTTAAACTCCATCTGCCATTCCTATTTTCTTTGTTTTATCTCATGAAAGATGGTTTTTCTAGTTTGACACATGTGGAACATCACTCGTTGAGGACAAGGTTAGGATAGCAGTTAGTGGTAGGGTTGCGAGGAGGAGTGTGGATTGAGGCCAAGACTCGGGAACCATCTAGAAGCTGTCATGATTGAGTTGAAATTCTAGCTGGATGACTCAAGCCTACCTTCCTGGTCATCTCCGCTCCTCTTATTCCGGGAATGCAAATTTGAGCTCAGTCCATTCCAAGACAGAAAAAAAGATAAATGATTTATTTTTGATTTTTTTTCACGACTTAGGAGACCGGTGTTACCGCATCGCTTTTGGGGGATGCAGGGATCCTCGGGGCCGTCGGTTGCTAAGCAACCGTCTATTTCATATAGCAGCCTCCCCACAGCCGCGGTCTCGAATGACGCAATGACGCAGAGGGTGGTGCGCGTTCGTCCCCTCCCCCATGGGGCGGAGAGGTTGTGGCGGAAGCGCGGCTGCGCAGTCGGGGAGGCCGGTCCGTTGTGCCGGCGACGCGCACGCGCGTCGTGTGGGGTCCTTCCCCCTTCCCCCCCATCCCACTCCCCGCCTCCCTCAAGACTCGGTTCGCTCGCGCTTCTTCACTTTCTCGGTGTCGGTGAGAGTAATGGCGGAAGGTGGGGTCCCGGACCTAGACAGCCAGAAGAACGAGATCGGGAACTTGTTGAATACCTCGCTCAAGAAAGGGGATTCGTGGTACGCGAAGGCGTCGGGATTTTGGGGGTGGGGGTAGTCGTCGCAGCGGTGATTTAACGCCTCAGGGTCAGGGTGAAGGCCGTGGGTAAGCCCCAGCCCCCTCATTCCCCACTAACCTTCTCTCCCCTTAGTTGCTGGATCTGAAGCAAGGCGTTGGGATAAAATACGGCCGAGGGTGAGCCGGGCCGTGAGGGTCAAATCCCGGGCAGAGCTGGGGTAGGGAGGTGGCCGGTTTGCCATGTGATGGGTATAGGCCTCGGGATTCCGCTAGTGAACCGACCCGGGAAACCCCGGGCCCAGTTCCGACCCTCCGCGCACACAGCACCCCATGCCCATGTCGGTGCAATAACGTGGCCTCAAAAGCCGGTATCTTAGAACATTGTCCAGCCACGAAAACACTAAATCCCGAAGGAGACTGTTTTAAAAGGTTACTTTCAACCTTGGAGCGGATGTTTCGAAATATTAAGGTCTCTGATCCAACTGTGTTTATGTTGAGATTTGATTGCTCGCCAGCGGTCCGCAGCACGCACACTTATAATAACATTTTACTGTAAATGACACTGCAGTTTTATGTGAACTTTATGTTCCATGCACAACAGTTTTTCCGACGGTAGGCTGGTTGCCAAAACATCCTGTTTCTTGCTTGCCCCATTTTTGCCAGTTCCTTTAATTTTTAAGAATGTATTTACGCTTTCAATCTGTATTCAAAAGAAACTTTACTACGACAAGACATTTTTACTATCTATTAACAAAGTGATAGTTTTGGTCAATCATTTTAAGAATTTTACCCATGTGGGTCTGAGTATGTTCAAGTTAGTTAGAACAGGAGAGGGGGCCATCTTTTAGCTGGTTATAAATCCTGAATGCATTTAAGAATTTTCACTTTAAGCACAGCTCTTTCTTGCTGGCCCAGCTGTTCTATTGTGGGAATTAGATCCACTCAGTTCATCCAAGTATTTTACTGTTGCAGGACTTGTATGTTAAAGCAGTTTGGAATTAAGTGTGCATATATTCCCTGAGTAATTTTTGAAAAGTAGAGTACTAACACAATATCATGTCTGTTTACCTTTAACTGGCAAGCTCACTTTACTATTGCAAACAGAAACGAAGGGAAGAAAGAGGGCATTGCTCCAGGCCACCCTTCTGCACTGACAGCTGTCATTCAGCTAAGCATTAGAAAATCTACACTGGGGAGTAGAATGTTTTTCCAGTTTTGTTATCCACTGTTGATGCAACACATCCCAAGGCACAGTCCAATGTACATTCAACTGCTGTTCCCACAAAATACACCTTTAATTTAGCACTTTTTATGTTACTTATTTATTGCTAAATAGGTGCTAGTTTATACCAAATTACAGGCAACTTTTGTGGTGTAAACATGCAGTGCCCAAGAAAAAGGACTGAAGCTATGAAGACAAACTTCTGTATCAAATCTTTTACATTGAGTGAAGAGAGGGAAGAACTGTGATCCTAGAAATCTGAATGAAATTGAAGCCAAGTTTCAGAAGGGAAGGGTGATAAGATTGAATAGGAAACAGTAAGATAGTAATTATGTTGCTAGGTTAGTAATCCAGACTCCTGAGCTAATGATCTTAGTATTGAGTTCAAATTTAGTGAATGAATAAATCAATAGTGTCAGTAATGGGGTTCATGTAACTTCTGGGGTGTCAAAGGAAAAAAAACACTTTGATTACAAATGTTTTTCATGGAAGGAAATTGCCTTTATTCTGTCAAGCCTATATGTGACTCCAGACTAACAACAATGTGGTTGACCTTTCAATACCCCTCTTAAAAGAACAAACAAAAGTTTTCAACCAAGAATAGTTAGGGATGAACAAATAAATGCTCCTGGTCTTGTCATTGACACCCATTCAGTGAATGAATAGAAAGAGGTAACACTTCCCACTGTAACCTATTTTCATGTAGAGGAAAGAAAAGAAAATATTTTCATTGTAAAAATTTCTTCTTTAGTAGTCATGCGAGCTGTTTATCTGTGCCTTAGATCTGGTAGCATTTCAATCAAAAAGCTGTGTATCCAAATCTTCAAATCAGATTTGAGCACTAAATCATTTTGATATGTGTCTTGTACTCTGGGAGAATGCTGCGTTTGCTTCATTGAAGAGGTACCATCTTCTGGATGAGTCATAAACAGTCTGAACTCTTGGGTGGGTATAAAACATCCCTTTGCGCTATCCCGGGAAGAGCAGGTGAGTTGTCCAATAGTCCGAGACAACGTTCATCCCTCATATGGCCCTCAGATGATATGGCCCTTTATTTTGTAATTGTGGTAGAATTTTGCTCTGATTTTGTCTGCAACTGTATATCCTCGTCCCTCTGCTCTATCATTGGTAGCAGAAGTTTGAAAACATCAGACAGTTTCACTGTGGTCCCCTTGATTTGTTTCTCTCACTGGATTTAAAAGCTCTAGAAATTGATTTTTAAATCCATTTTGGTCAACTTTTATGACTTCACTCACTGTCTAAAATTGCTTATGTTGTGTATCTTGCTCAGTCCCTGTTGTGTTTGTTGCAACCAAGCTAATATAACTGTGTTTTGCAAATACACATAATTGTTTAACTCGGTCACCATACCACTGAAATGCCTCCTGTATAATTGTTTCTAAATTGCATTTTCCCCGAAATAAAACACTTCCCAAAATCCTTGACCATGTTCAGTTCAACCTTATGTGTGCACAATCTGAACTTTCATGGCCTTACTTGATGTACCTAGTACTTTAAGACTCTCACTTCTGTTGTACAATATTGTTACTAAGTTCTGTTACATATTTAGTGACATCAGAAACTTCTTGTCTTCATGCTGTAGGTGTTGCACATCTTGAAAATTCTGAAGGGGAAGTATTTAGCATTGTATCTGACTAAACCTGTCAGGGCAAATGCAAATTAGAATAAAGATATGAATGTGAAACTGAGCGCATTTCCACAATGAATACTGGAGGAAAAAGGTGTTGATGCATAGTTGATAACAGACTGAACTTCAGTTAAACTCTTCCAGTTCATTTCTTTAGACAGATATCAAAAGTTCTACTGGTCCCAAGCATACTCTTTGTTTCAGTTTGTGTAAATACATAAGATGGAAGAAGAAATTGAGGGGAAAAAAAATCATGAAGCAATTCTTACTACACCCCATTGTATTTCAACAAAAAATTAAGTGGAAGGAAATCTAAGGAAAGTTAAAGAGGCAGTAGTTAGAATGGAGATAGCCATAAGAAAATTACCTCTGCCAGTAGTCAGTGGATCAGTTACTTGAGGGTACAGAAAGAGAAATTCTCATCACAGAATTTTTTTTGTGTATGGTTCAACATTTATTAGGATTCAGATGTGTTCATAGGCGTCAAGAACAGTGCTCGTGATTTATTATGTTGTAGTTATTCCCAAAAGGGGATTTGCAAGGTTGGTAATGAATACATTTTATTAGAACTTATTATGGGGACCTGCGGACTGTTGCACTGCACTTCTTAAAGTTTTGTTCTTGGGATGTGGATGCCATTGGCAAGGCCATACCATGATTGCCCTTCAGGAGTTGGTGTGTTGCCTCAAATTGCAGCTGTATATGTGCAGGTCACCCCACAATACTGTTGAGTCAGAGTTTCAGGATTATGATCCAGGAACATGGAATGGTGATAAGTCACCAAGTCAGGGTAGTGTGCAAGTTGGAAATGATGGGTTCTCCCATGCAATTATTGCCCTTCTTCGAGATAGAGGTTGCTGTTATTACCTTGATTCTTATTGCCCGTACCTTTGTTAACTTCTTGATTAAAAGTTATGAATTTAGCGCATCTTTTAGTAGTACTAGTTTGAGTTTATTCAGTTGTATAGGTTTTATAGGATAAGCAGCCCTGAAGTAAGCCATTAGCTGTTTCTGTTCCACTTGAGTCTCCTCTTTCCTTATCCAAGCCTATTATTGTAATCCCATATTCACACTCCTTCATGTACTTTCTGCCTTCCCCTTAAATGCATCTATATGTTGACTCTTCTTCAATAAGGGAACTAACAGCAATTAAAAAGATGTAAGTTGAAGATTTAATGCTGGCTGAGTACCATGCCATTTTTTTAAACCCCTATATTTGATGTTGCATTTCCACAGAAATTTAATAAATCAATGATGCCAATTTGCAAAGATTTCAATAGGCAAAGAACACAACCATGCATATGTTTAAGTTCCACTCAAGTCTATTTCTATCTTTTTTGATTTAAATTGACCATTTTGATCTATTTCTCCCTTCTTCAAATGTTTGTTTGGCTTCCTCTTAAATGCGTTTACACTGATTCAGCTATTACTGTGATAGTGAGTTCCACGTTGTTACCATTCCTTAAATAAAATTTCTTCTGAATTTGATATTCGATTTCTTATTTTTATATTGATGGCCCCACATGGAAGCACTTTTACTGTATCCATCAAAAGCTTTCGTATTTTGCAAGTTATTTGACTTACTAGATCACCCTTCAGGCTTTTTTTCAAGAGAAACGACACAACCTGTTTGTTCTTTCTCTCCTGATATGCATACCCATGCATTTTTGCTATCGTCCTTGCTATCATAGGGTAGGCGATGGCCTTGTAGTATTATTGCTGGGCTGTCAACCTAGACACCAAGGTAATGTCCGGGAACCTGGGTTCAAATCCCACCGTGGCAGACGGTGGCATTTGAATTCAATAAAAATATCTGGACTTACGAGTCTTATGATGACCATGAAGCCATTGTTGATTGCTGTAAAAATCCATCTGGTTCACTGATGTCCTTTAGGGAAGGAACCTCCATCCTTACTTGGTCTGGCCTACGTGTGACTCTAGACCCGCAGCAAAGTGGTTGACACTTAACTAACCTCTGGGCAATTAAGGATGGGCAATAAATGCTGCCTGACCAGCGATGCCCTCATTGTTTGAATGAATAAAAAAAAAATCTAAAACATCTGCCTGATTCAAAGCAGGAAAGGTCTTAGAAGCATCATGAAAGAGAAGGCATCGTCTGCAGTTCACAGGTGACTAGCCCAGGGAGATGTGAATAAATATTGTTGGTAACTGAATTCTTTGTGAAATGCACCACAGGGGAAGCAGAATCCAGTGAAAGAATTGATGAAACCCTGGATCATTAAACCTTTGGTGTAGCACTCTCCCAGTTGAGCTATTAAAGTTTCACTTGGAACCTGTGCCTTCTTATTTCCTTTCTTTTAGGTAGCTTAATCTCTGCAGTTTATCAAATTTTGTTTATGGGCTTGATTTTATACGTCTTTAAGCATTCAACTAGTGAAGAATGGTTGTATTCATTGAACAGTTTGCTATTTGAAAGGTTTTGATTTCATAAGCTTGTGTGGGATTAGAAAATGTAAAGATTAGTTTTGTTAATGTAATAAATATGGTATTGCTCGTGTCCTTGGAACCCATGATGCTGGCAGACAAATTGATCAGGTACTGATCTCTAGCATTTTGGCTACAAGCTCAAATAGAAAGTGATACATTGGAAGTTTACAAAAATCAATTTGTGTAATTCTAGCAAAATGATCTCGTCTTTAACCTGTAAGAGGGAGCTGTAATAACGACAACCTGACAGGTTGGATACTTTCTTCAGATAAAGTGAATCATTCATAATGTCTTTAATTTCCTGGGTATGTTTCAGAGTACTTCATAACTAATGGATTGTGTTAACGAAATATAACTACTACTGTAAAACTAAAACCGCAGTTGATTTTGCATGCATCAAGGTTATGCAAACAAAAATGATACAGAATTTACATTCTACAAACAGTCCCTCTTTATGCATCACAGTAGCCTGCCTTTCTCCCTCATTCGTCCAATTCTATCCACGTATCCTTTTACTGTTTAACACATCATAATAGCTAATGTCCTTTTAAATACATCTATATTATTATGTTCCATATTCCAACTATTCTCTGCATTTAAGAAAAGTTTCTTCTGAATTCCTTATTTGATTTATTACTCCTAATTTTAAACAACTGTGCATGTGGAAGGATATCTACATCTATCCAATATCTCCTTTCTAACCTGACTTCTGTTTGGTCATCTTCAATCTTCTATTTTGTGGAGAAAGGAAGAACCTACAAAGTCTTCCCTGATAGTTAGAACATTTCAGTTCCATTATCACCCTTATAATTTTTTTGAACTTGCCCCAGTGCCACTATCCTATACATAATTCAAGGACCAGAATTGTACATAATCATCTTTTTCTTGGTGTTGACTGAAGGAGGAGTTTTAATCAGGCCAATGGAAGAACAGTTCCCATCATCAAAGAGGCAAAGTGGGCTTCTGTTAAGTTCTTATCTGAAATTCAACATCCCTGACAATGCACAACTCTTTCAGTTTCTGCCTGTGCTTTGAACTGATATCCTGGAGTGGAGCTTCAATTGAAAACCTTCTGACTTGGAGGTGCAAATGTTCTATTGCCATTGCCCTGAAACTGAACTGGCAACAGTATAAATATTGTGGCTATAAGAGCAGGTCACAGGCTATGACTTCTGCAGCGACTAACTCCCTGCTGACTGTCCACACAAAGCACAATTCAGGCGTGTGATGGAATACTCTCCATTTGCCTGGATGAGTGCAGCTCCAACACATACAACTTGACACCATCCAGGACAAAGCAGCCTACTTGACTGACGCCATATACATCACCATAACATTACTCCGTTCACCACTGATGCACATTGACAACAGTGTGTACCATCTACAAAATGTGCTGCAGTAACTCACTCAGGCTCCTTGGGCAGCACATTCCAAACCACAACCGATACCCCCTTGAAGGACAAAGGTGTAGGTGCATGGGACCAATATAACCTGCAAATTCCCCTGTAAGCTGCATGTTTCCTGACTTGGAACTATATTGCCTGCTCCCTCATTGTCATTAGGTTAAAGTCTTGGAGTTCCATCTCAAACAGCACTGTAGGTGTGTCTGCACTGGTTCAAGAAGACAGCTCACCACCACCACTTTCTCAAGGGTAAATAAGGGTGAACAGCAAATGTTGTCTGAACAAACAATGTCCATGTGCTGTGAAATAATAACTACTGGTACTTTTGCCTCAGTGCAAGAAGTTCCAACATGGTAACATTTTCCAATCTCTCTTCAAAGCATTAAATGTTCTTTTCAACAATCCACGAGTAAACATATTGACAGTATGGTACTGATTAGAGTGTGTTGAGGAGGTTCCAGGTTACGGTGATTATCATCTGGGTGCTATATTGATCTCTCTCACATTAAGTTATGTGAGAGGAAAAATCTACCATTAACTTCCGAGCAATATTGAGTTTGGGGTTATTTTGCTGGCATTTATGGTTGAACGTTTCACTGAGATAATGGCAGTTTGCAGGAATTTTAAACACTTTGTGGCCAATAAAACAGGCACAAAGGCAGCACCTTGATAGCAAAAAGTGTTACATACAAGTTATGTCTTGTCTTTTATCATTTTTAACTTTAATTTAAAAGGAGTAGCATAGTGGTAACGTTACAGGGCTAGTAATCCAGAGGCCTGCACTAATGCTTCAGAGTCACAGTTCGGATCTCGCGGTGTCTTTTGGGGGAACTTAAATTCAATTAACTAATTAAATCTCTAATTTTAAAAGACAAGTCTCATTAATAAGCCATTTGATTCAGAGAATTCCTTCAGAGGGTGGGTGAGAAGGGCAGATGTCAGCCGCCCTTCTCCATTTTGTCCTATGTGTGATTCCAGACCAACAGCAATGCAGTTGACACTTAACTGCCCTCTGAAATGGTCTGGTTTAGGAGCAATAACTGCTAGCCTTGCTAGTGACACTTGCAAGCCAAGAACCTAAAAACATTGCACCTTGGTGTCCGTCAATGGCGAGGGAAGGTATCAGTGTACTTTCTGATACAGCTGGAAGTGTATTGCCAGAAGATTGGGTACAGATCATCTGCCTGTCCTGCAAGTCACTGAAATTCTCAATTAGTGGGATGGATAGGACGGAAATAGTAATCTTATACACTCAATAATTTGTTTGATTTTCAGGTTCCTAATAGACAGTAGGTGGTTTAAACAATGGAAGAAATATGTGGGTTTCGACAGCTGGGACATGTACAGCGTGGGAGAACACGGAATGTTTCCAGGCCCCATTGATAATTCTGGGCTTTTTGCAGGTAATGAAAGTTGGACACCGTTGAACATTATTTTATATGCAGGTATTAGATTTGTTGTGTGTTTCAGTGAAAGCACATTCAACTTTTGACTGATGTGTTTTCGTCATATGGGCAGTGTACATTTCTTTAAGCACAAAATATTTGTTCTAACTAATACATTTTTTTGGGAGTTATTTAAAAAATAAAACTATTGTAATCCTGTCAGATTTACAGCTTGGAAAGCTAGATAAGAGCAAGTGGATTTAATATTGGTATGTATAATTCATGTTACCTGGCTTGTTCAGTTTGTTTTTAAATCTGTAAATCAAAGTTTCTAGCAAAGAAGAAGGCCATCTCGCCCATCGTGTCTGTATGTACAGCAGAATTAACAATTAAGTTTGAAGAAGTAAATCAGTATAGCCAAGTTATAAATGGGACTAAGTCAGGAGACACACTATATTTTGATAGAAAATTACAATAAGACACTGCAGAACAAATGAGTATGTTAAATTTTTGGAAGATGGATGTTTTAAATGAGGGAAATGTAAAATTGTTAATTTTGGATTCAAGAGCGATAAATTAGAACTTTTTTAAGATCCTGAAAAAACTAGGAACAATGAATGGGAAATAGGATTTGAAAGTTCAGATGGAAAAGTAATAAGCTGGTGCATATGTACGAAAAATAATCAAAACCCGAATGGAAATATTGGTTTTATTTCAATTCGATGGCAGTACAGCATTGAGGAAGTGATAGTGGTGTGCATATAAACTGTGCCATGACCCATCTTGAGTACTGTGTTCAGTTTTTGGCTCCTCAGGAACAATGACATCAACATTGGAGGGAATGCAGAACTGATTCACCACGTTGATACTAGGGTTTCAGCAATGATATTGTGACGTCAATTTGCATTAAATTGGTTTATAATTCTTCCGATTTTCTAAGTTTGTGGGTAATCTAATCAGCATTTTGAAAACTGAAATCAACTAATTTTTACTAAGTAAGGATTCAAAATATGTGAATTAAATGTGTACAATTGGTGTGTGATATCAATTGTCCATAAAACACAATGGTGGAATATGTCCATGGAGTTATGTTTGTAACCCAAACAAATACATAAACTTTATCCTTAAGAGATTATACTTTTAGCTGAAATCTGATTAATTATGTTCTTTAAACAAATGTTGGCTTTGCATGTGTAATTCTGCTTTGATAGACATGTACCAGTGTGAAAGAGCCACTTATTTTGAAAACAAATGTTTTTCCACAAGTTATAATTGCAATTGACTCAATGTCGCTGGCTACTTTGAAGAGAAGTTTGAAATGTAATTTGCACCATTCTTTTAAAATAATGGCTTGACTCCAGATGTTTCGTTTTCTAAAGATGATTCTATAAGAGCTATTTAAATGAGTTTAAATAACATCGCAGTGTTAAAACGACTTTAATTTCAACTTCATTCGGAAGATCTAATGCAGGAGGGAAGTACACAGTAAATGGCAGACCCTTAGAAGCATTAACATACAGAGGGAGCAAGAAGTACAGGTCAGTAGTTTCCTGAAAATGGTGAGACAAATGGATAAGGTGGTCAAGAAGGCATATGCCATGCTTGCCTCCTTCAGTCGGGGGCATAGAGTATAAAAATTGACGAGTCATGTTGCAGGCATACAGAACTTCAGTTTGGCCCCGTTTGGAACATTGTATAAAGTTCTGGGTGCCACACTACCAGAAGGATATGAAGGCTTTGGAGAGGGTACAGAAACAGTTTATCAGGATGTTATCTGGTTTGGAAGGCATTAGCTATGAAGAGAGATTGGACAAACTTATTATGTTTTCACGCAAAAGTCAGTGCGTGACAGTTGACCTGATATAGAAGTTTACAAAATTGCGAGGCGTGGATAGTCAGAATCTTTTTCCCAGGATAATGTCAATTACTGGAGGACATATTTTTACAGTAAAAGGGGGAAAGTTTGAAGGAGAAAAGAGAAGTGAGGTTTTTTGCACAGAGCGTGGCGAGTGCATGGCCAGAAGAGTTGGTAGAAGCAGATACAGTTGCGATGCTTAAGAGACATCTTGACAAATACATGAATAGGCAGGGAATAGAGGGATACAGACAATGTGGAGGCAGAAGCTTTTAGTTTAGAAAGGCGTCATGTTCTTTGAATTGCAGGGTCGATCACCGCATTACAGTTCCTAAACCAATCTTTGCTGCTGTGGGAATGCACCAAATTAAATTTGGGTGCCTTTCTATCTTTAGAGGATACTGAGTTGCTTCCAAGTTGTTCTTTGATGTCTTCTGTCAAGTATATCATGGCAGCATAAGCAGAGACATGGAAGTAGGTCAGTATTTTAAATGCAAGTTGTACAAGGCCCTCACGATAAGTTAAATTGCTGAGAGTTTTTCATTACAGCACTTTTTGCATCTAAACTTGTCAGGAGTAGAATTATTTTTGTTTTATAATTCAAGAAATATTCATGGATATGCTGGTCTCCTACAGTATTTTCCCCTCCTTCAATGTCAATTGTAATTTATTAAAAATAAAATTATATTTTAGGAGTTTAAAATGAAAGGTATTTACATTATTGTGAACTTGTAATATTCCAAATAGAAGAATATCCTCTTCCAGATTCACATTTTTTGGATGAACTATGATCAGGTCTAATGTTTGGCCACAATATAAGTTTACCTGCTTGCAGTCCAAAATCTTGGTTTCTGTCAGTTCATGTTGAATGTCCCTTCTAAAGTAGAACTGCTGAAATGGGATTCTTGGCTGAAATGCTCTGTGAACATCCAGAGGTCAGATTAAAGAGTGGTGACTGTCTGACATCCTTGGCTCTTGTTGATAACTGTCTGAGTGGTTCAGAATAGTTCAGTTGCTACCCATGAAATCCCGCTTGTTTTGTGTGATATCTGCCAACTGGTGATTGTCATCATGTAATCAAAGGTTCTTATAAGCCTCAATGGTATCTTCTAAAGAAACTGATGCCAAATGGTATTTTATCAAATGATTAGAGACCAACAAATCTGGCTTCTAAAAACAGCATGGTACACGATTTGGCTCATGTACAAAATTTATATTAATGACGGCATCTCCTGCACCTCTTCCACATGGCTGAATTGCTGTTGCACAAAGTACCTGCTACCTACTTTTTCTTTGTCTTTCTCCATTCCTTGCGTATTGGGCCATTTTCTTGATTAGCACCAACTGTACACTGGGCTGTTAAAAAGTAAAGCAAAGTGGAATGAACTAATATTTAAACATGGGTAAGTTGAAGACAGCAAGTTATGGATTTTACATAAATGCATGAATAATAATGGAATTTGAGCTGAAAATACTGTACCTTATCCAGTTGCTGAATATGTTGCAGGTAGTATTGTAAGTTGCATGTGTTAAAAGTGCTTATTATTCCCTTATTTGAATGTTCTCAAAGATCTGAATTATTTTGAGAAAACATTTAGTTAAACCACACACAGTTATATCTAAGCCACACCTAAATGTTTGTCATATAATCAGTTCAGTTATTGTAATTATGTAAATTTTCGCCAATCATTCTTTCCAAATGCAGGTAAAGATGCTTAGGAATATGGAGGAATGAGAACTTATTAATGTTGCAGGAATCTTAACTTGTAATTTATTCCCTATGGTTTTCATAGATATAGAAACACAGGCCCTGAAAGAACACTTGATTGATGAGTTGGATTATGTCCTGGTTCCCACTGAAGCTTGGAACAAGTTGGTCAGTTGGTATAGTTGTGTTGTAGGTCAGGAACCCATTGTACGAAAGGTAAGCCTGTTAAAACTCATTAATTCCTTGGATTTATTTCTGAATTTCAATTTAATATTTTAAAAATTTGTTTTGACAGTGAACTGAATTGTATAAAAGCCAAAAGAACTGTGGATGCTATAAACAAAACAGGAACAAAAACCAGTTGCTGGAAAAGCTCAGCAGGTCTGGCAGCATCTGTGAAGAAAAAAAATCAAGAGTTTATGTTTCAGGTCCAGTGACCCTTCCTGAGCTTTTCCAGGAACTTCTGTTAATTGTAATGAAGTGTGTGGAATTGTTTCTAGTTCATATTGTAAAATGAAAATGAGCTTAAAACCTAAGAAATATAATTCTGCTGAATAGTAATTTGAGAGAAACTGTTTTTAATCAATTATATTTTTAAAATATGAGTAATGCTTGTAAAGCCACATTTACTGCCTGTTCCTATTTGTTTTGAGTAGGCTGCTAGACAACGTTAGTGGACACAAGCTTGAGTTTTGACTTGGATCTCATGTAGTAAAACACTGCTGCAACTTCCATGGGTGCCAATGCTCAAATTATCAAATTGATTGAACTTAAAACCAACACTTTACATTTGTTGCAGGTTCATTTAAGGTGACCACCGAACTCTATGCATAATTTGAGCATAAACAGCGAAAATTGAGGAAAATTTCTCTATATAGATCGCAAATCAAGAGTTGTCTGTAATATATTCCTTGCCCAAATCTGATGTATATAAAAAATAGAAGATTGCCCCTACTGTCCAGTCAGGGTCGAGTAATTTTTTTAAGCAAAAACTATTCAAGGCAACTGCTTTTACGAAAAAGTTAAGCTGAGTATAACTATACATGTACACAAGCTAGAAACCATGGCAGCTACAAGTCATTTGATGATGGAACTTAGTTGTATGTGAATTACAAAGGCATATGCCCAGGTGTGTAAACATCTTCGTCCTAATGATAACTTTGTTTATTAACAATTCATTATGACCAGGTAACTTTTACTTTGACCAGAAGTGGGGCTGAGAACCACACGTGGGGAAAGAACTCTCTGGAATCCTAGTGTCTTATTATTTAGGTTTATTGGATGCGTTACCCACCATCAGCAGCTATCTTAGCTTGCTAGCTAAAAATAATTTTAAAAGGAAAGCTGCCTGGACAAAGAGATTCTATCTTGAACCAGCCAGAAGGAACAGCTCTCTAGGTAGAGAATGAGTGAGGAAAGACAGTGAGAGAGGGGGGCATATGAAACCAGTTACGACATATAACTTGGCAGCTTGAAATGCCACACCTGCAGAACCTCTCGCTCCTTTCTCACTACCAAAATGTGCTGTCCTATGGAATCTACATGCCTAAGAAAATGCCATCGTAGCATTGACTTCAAGATAATTTTGTTTCAGCAGCAAGGAGCTCTAGCAATAGGGTCTGAATGATATATCACAAAGACTTACTTGGGCTTTCTTCTGAAAGTATTCTTTTTGTTTCATCAGTACTACTTTTAAACTCGATGCCTGTATTTTCTTATTTGTAACCTTATCCCTTTATCCAGAAGAAACATTCAGCAATAACTTGTAATAATTTAACCTTTGCCTGTTTAAACCAAAAGTTTAACAGCTGGTCAACTTTAACTTGTGCATTACAAATTAAAAGGGGACTAAACAAAATATGTTAATCCACCATTCATTGACCATACAGGGAACATGCACAGTGGACATGGAGAGAACAAACATTAAGCGTTGGATAGAATTTTCTGCAAAGTATACATTTCAATTCTAAGCAGTCATGCTAGTATGGTTAAGTTGAGAAAGTTAGTTTGTACAGATAATTTATTCTCCATGATGGATTTTTGTGGTGTTGTAATTTTTTTTATTTGAAACCTGGCCTACCAGTAGGCAAGTATCTACTCCATATTCTACAATCGATGGTATAATCGTTGAGTATATTTTAACATGGAAAGTAACTACTGGTAGATAAATTGAGCAAAGTTTGCATAGATTTTAGTCAGGTTAATTCTTTTAAGCTTTGTTTTTACTATATTTTACAATTGAACAAATGCTCAGTTAGGTCCAAGCCAAAGGTTTAGTGGCTTTATGCTATTCTGTTTCTTGGCAGCTGTTTTTGTTTTTGTCAAGTGTGAAGAATAAACTTGAGCATCTGAATTCCAAAACTTCATCTTTACATTCTTTGGCATCATGCTATATAAGTATGTGCCAGACACAGTCGCGTATGCACCAGACACAGTCGCGTATGCCCCATATGTTTTTTGTCAGCATTTATTTATACAAATGTCCAAACTCTCAACCCCAAATTTTACATAGTAAAAACCGAAAGATCTGCGGATGCTGTAAATCAGGAACAAAAACAAAGTTGGTGGAGAAGCTGAGCAAGTCTGGCAGCATCTGAGGAAGGGTCACTGGACCCGAAACGTTAACTCTGTTTTTTTCCTTTACAGATGCTGCCAGACCTGCTGCGCTTCTCCAGCAACTTTGTTTTTGTTCCCAAATTTTACATGTTTATTGTAATTTGAAACAAGAAATGCTAGCTTGAGGATAATATATCTGTAGTGACTATTGAAGGCTTGTGTTACAGTTCACTTGGAGTCAAGAGTTGCTGAGCCGACATGTATGTTGTAGTCTTGAGCTGTGGATGATAATGACAGAAAGAACATTGGAAATTCTTTGATATAGATAACTTCTTGATTGGTAGGGGGAATCGAGGAAATACGGGGAGAAGGCAGGAGAATGGAGTTGAGGAACAAATCAGCCATGATCAATTGATGGTGCAGACTCAATGGGCTATGTGGCCTAATTCTGTTCCTATGTCTTATGATCTTATATGGCTGACCAGGAATCTACTCCATTCTTAGCACCTGCCTTGGAAAACTTCGCAGAATGGCACACGCAACAATGATTTGTGGCTCAGAGTCAGGGACTGTAGCACAAGATCTCCTCTGTTGTTCATGTAACTGTTGCTTGTCATTGTGCAACACATTGTTTAGCTTCAGTTATTTGCTGTATTTTTTTCCTTGTGTTTACAGTCTGCGTAAATCCTTTACCTTTTCTGTTTACCCAGTATCAATATCATCTAGAAATTAGATACAGTCGGTTAGACAGACTGAGATTAGTGATTAATTGGTTTTATGTTGCAAGCCCATGTCTCTATGAAGTTTAGACTGCAGAGACTCGATTCAATGGGTCCAAGAGGTTTAAGAAACCCAAGCGTGCAAGCTATCTTGTCTTTGTAAACTGCATATTTGATTATCCCCATTCTAAGGAGTATTGTGAAATCAGGAATCTTATAATGGATTTATTGGCTGCATATCGTTCTGATAATATTCCAGAATATTTACTAAAGGATCCAAGCCAGTGTTTTAGTTGAGAGCACAGCATTTCCGCGTCATAGAACCAGTACCTAACCACATTCAATGTTCCACTTTGACATGATAGCTGTCTGCCTTTATTTCGTGTATATTTAAGAGACTGGTTGAGAGTGATACCAGGAAGCTAAAAATCTCAATTTATTGAAAGAATCACATAATTTAATCAAATCTTGTGGACAGGATAATCAAAACTACTTTAATTTCTTTTTCGTTTGAAAGGAGCACATATCTGAATACTATCAGAACTTGGTTGTTGAATTGTGTGCTTTGTGGCATTATCAGATTATCCTTTCAAAGACTGTGAAAATGTTTCATAACTTAAATGATTACCTGCTCGTCCTAGTTATTTGAAGTATTTGATATGTTGTATGCATTAGCCAACACCTCAAGACTAGGAAGATTTTCTCCTGCTCTGGAATTGTATGTCCTGAGGTGACAACAGCCCAATGCTTGATCTGTACAGGTAGGGCAGATGATGTTGGAGAGGTAGGTTGTGGGGAGGCTCTGGCTTTCATCTCCTGTTTGTTGGCCTCCACCTGGTCTTCTCAGATGCTCGAGGTGGTTAGAACCTTGGTAGATGCTTCTGATCTAGTTTGGGTACCCTGGGTAAGAGATTCCTATGAGTCAAAAGGGCTGTTGAGTGTCTTCATGGAGACTTTTAAGGGTTTGAATAAGGCATGTCATTAACAGTTTATTTCTGCCCTCCTGGCAACCACTTGCTGTGGTGGAGCTAGAGAGAGTACTTTGCTTTGGGTGTCTTTTGTCAGGCATGGGAATGATGCGGCCTGCCCATCATAGCTGATTGACCATAACCAATGCTTAACGCTTTCGGAGTGTCGGTCTGAGAGAGAACACTGATATTGGCTTGCTTATCCTGCTGTTAGATGTGCAGGGTTTTGCAGAGGCATTACTGGTGATAATTCTTGAGTTGAGATGTCTGCTGTGCATTGACCACGCCTCTGATATATGCAGAAAAGTAGATAGTTCTCTAACCCTGTAAACCATGATTTTGGTGCCAGAATTGAGGACTTTCTGAGGAAACACTCTGTTCCTCAGATAGCCAAAAGCAGTGCTGACACACTGGAGGTATTGCTGAATTTTCATCAATGTCTGTCCTCGCTGGAAGGAGGCTCCCAAGGTATGTGAATGGATCCAGGTTGCCCAGTGGCTTGGAGGGGTCTTGATGGTCGGGGGCAGTTTTTTTTGGTATGTCCAGGCTAACAGCCTAAAACCCTAAGCTGTAACAACCCTAAAGTTGATTTGTAAATGTTGCAGTAATGCTTTTGAGTTTGCCAAATTGAATAATCTATAAAATATTAATGTAAATCTTTCAATTGATTAGAAACTGGTACATAGAACTAGATGGTTGTCCACTTGAGGGAACTTTCTACTAATTTCAGAGACCTGTTAACAGAGATCTGGGAGCATAGCTTGAAGGATCTTGGTTCAGAAAGCCTGTAGCTTTGAAAGGCAAAGGTCAATGAAAAGTTTTACTAAACATTTAATCTTTGTTACTTTTGTCATGTATTTCCTTGTTCTGTTGTGTTTTCTAATGTAGTAATGCACTTTTTTCACAGGTGGTTGAGCATGGGATGTTTGTAAAACACTGTAAAGTAGAGGTTTACCTCTTAGAATTAAAATTGTGTGAAAACAACAACATGGACAATGTGGTGACACGCCATTTCAGCAAAGCAGATACCATAGGTAAACCCATTTCTTTGTGTTATTTCTAGGACATCATTCTGCTGTAAAATGAGGTTGCATCTCAAAGTAAAGCATGTTTTAATATTGGGGATCACAATCTACAGCATTCACCTTCAGTTTGAACGTAAAAATTTGGAAGTGCTATACACCACTCTTCAGAATCCAGTGTTTATCATGTAAGGTTGTGTTGAAAGTAAATTCAGTAAAAAATACAAATGTTTCCAGTGAACAGTTCTAAAAGATAAGAGACAAACGGAAGTTGCTGGAGAAACTCAGCAGGTCTGGCAATGTCTGTGAAGAGAAAGCAGAGTTCAGAACAGAAATGCAGTTTTCTTTCCACTGATGCTGCCAGACCTGCTGAGTTTCTCCAGAACTTTCTGTTTTGGTTTATTTCAGATCTCCATTATCTGCAATTCTGTTTTAAATTCACTGTAAAGGGTATGTATTCAGCTTTCTGACTTTTGTTTATACTATTTTTTTCTTTTTGAAACTGTCAGTGAGGTAGCCAGAATAAGGTGAACTCTGATCAGCGGAGCTTCACCAAGTTTATGCAGGGTAGATTTGTTAAAACTGCCTTTGACAAGTAATTTTGAAAGCATACCTCTCAGTGAATCAGCAGCTAAAGTACAAATCTCTCAATTGTAATATTGGTACCATGGCTGTACAGATTAGCACATTTCATTTAAAGAAGAAGGCTTAAACTACAATTCTAACAAATAAATGAGTTTGCCCTAATTCACTAATTATTACAAGCCCATGTCAGATAAAACCTTGAGATCTTTTTATTAAGAGCAGCATAGCCAGAACCTCAAAACTGTTCCAATAATTCTTGGCAAGATGATTTAGGTACTACTGCAGATTACAAGGTAGTGTGGATGTTTCTCTTGTGTATCAACTTTATTTTTAAAAAAGCACAAGTTTATGCATGCGCTATAACCACAGATTAGAGTAGCTATGTATCATAGAAACAACAAGGATAGTGCCAAGATAGGCAATGCAGGTAAAACAACACCAGTACAGGAAATGGAGATATAGAATAGATAGCCAGTGCCACGTTACCAACTGAGCAGAAGTGAAGGGTTCAGCTTCCAAAATGTTAGATATGAGAGAAATGGCATCATTTGGAAAAATTAAGGCAACAAGGATGGCTTGCAGAAGCCAGAAGATGAAAAAAAAAATCAAGATATACTCAGCTTTTCAACAGTAAATTTCTAGGCAAATGCCAAACCCAAATGACACTGGTTAATATTTTAACCTACTTTTGAATCAACCTATTCTGATAAGTTGTCACACACCTCTTGCACAGGTAGGACTTGAATCCAGGCCTCCTGGCTCAAAGATTAGGATACCACTACTGCACCACAAGAGCCCTTAGAAGTCTGATGCTGTACTAACTGAACTGTGGGCCCTTAAAAATCTTTTGCACTGGTATTCCCAATACTCTCCCATTCAAGTACTAACCAAGCCTCTGTCTGCTTAGCTTCTGAAATCAGATGTTTTCAGACTAGCATTGTAATTGGCAAAAAGGCTTGCTGTAAATGCTGACACTCCTTTCTTGTATGTCTCTGACTCCTGATTCTTGTCCCTCTTGCAGCCTGTCCAATTTGAGTTGTTGCAACTTTGTTGTTGCAACTGTGGCAGGGAATATTTACTTGTGGATAACTGAGTGCCTTAGGAGCCTTGAGAGTATGCAAGAGGTCATACTGTACATAACAACATTACATTGTTGCTAAGAAAGCAACTGATTTAGATTTTGAATTGCCGCAACAGTAGCTTTTCAGGTCTGTAGGTTATGGATTATTTCTACCTACTAAATAAGTCACTTGTATTATTTCTGTGGCAGTTCCTAGTCCGCAGGATAACAATTGATCAAGGCAGGTGTCGATTTTAATCAGTGGCATAACTCTAGTAGTCGATGGAAGAGGGAGGTCTAAGGTAAAGCCTTGCTTTGAGCAGTGTATTTATATTCTTGTCGGATTCCCATCTGGAAAACATCAGTCATGCGCTGCCATCTACAGTTCAGCACTTAGTTCAGTGTTATGTGGGTTTAGATTTACAGTTAAAATATGGCAAATCTAGCTGTCTAACTTTGAAATTATCCAAATGCAACACAAAATAAGCAATTGATCCTATTTATTGCAAATAAAAGTAATGTTAAAATAATGCAGTAATCAGTTTATGAATAAAGTATATGTCTGGAAACTAAAATGTATGAAAGCCAAATCACTTCTATGTATTCCAATGTCATTTATATAGGATTTCTGAATCTTCAACTAGTGACATATGGGTTTTCCATGTCTGAAGGAGTTTTAATGATTGATATAACTATTTCAATAACAATTGTGATTTTTTTTTTAAACATTTGAGAGCGAATGTTCAGGTAGGCTAGTGAGAATTTTGGAAGGTTTACTTTGGAAGACTAGTGTGAGCAAACAAAATAAACAGTTCTCAATTAGGTTTTCAGTTTAGAAGATCGGAGACTGATATTTTGTTTTCTGTTTTGATTAGGGGAAACAAAAATAACTTAGGGAGAAAAAAAGGTTAATTTTCAGTTTGGGCAGTTTGTGGAAGGCTTGATTGAAACTGGATGCATAAACTAGTTGCTCCTGAGAAAGGGAGGTAGTTTAAAACTGTAAACGAGGCTAACTCTGTAGGAGGTAATAACCTCTTCCTGGAGTGTATCAGATTCTCAAGAGTGAACTTTAGAGGTGAAGGTAGGTGGAATTCACGCTGTTGTAATGGAAGTGTATTTTACCATGTATTTAGAAATCTTTAAATTAGCATTACATGCAGTTAGTTTCTTATTCCTATTTTATCTACAATCCTTTTGTGTAATAAATGTTTGCTTTATTGTTAAATTCAAACTGCAGCTTTGTGTTTGTGTACTCACAAAAGGCTACCTCATTAAACGCAAATAAAAAAGACAAAACGTGATCTGACTTATCCAAGAATAACTGGGATCATAATTATAGCATCTTGTTGTTCTCTCTTTGTAAAACTAAAATATGAAGCAAACATTTGCATTTTAACCAAGCATCTTGGCATTTGTTCATAAAAAGAAATGGTTCTTGCGTACAGTACTCACAACTCTACAAAGTTATTTGAATTTTGCAAATTTTCAGACATACCTTTGCCTGATATCAGGTAATAGTACAGTCGGTTCTGCTACAATGCGATGGTTGCTTTCCTGTGCAACACCGCATTATAGAAAATCACGCTATAGAAATAACAGGGTCTGTGGGAAAAGTGGGGTTAGGGACAGACCAGAAAAAAAATCACTCAAAGGCCTAACACGCTGGATAGCACAGTTTGAATAAATGTTAAATTCATATCTAATAATGAAATAAAAATAACTTACCTTGGAAAAATGTCAAGATGACTTTGATGGGAGTGGAGGTTTTGAGGTTGCTCTGTTAATGCAGGGGCTGAGGGTTGTCATCGTCATTGTCATCGTCATTGTCATCACCTTCAGTTGTGGATGCAGTGTTAGGGCGAAAAATAGTTATTCCAGAAGTGGATGGTTGTGGTTCATTGCCTGACTGTTTCTTGGGGGTTGGCTTAATAAAAAAACAATTTTTGCTGCTTTTCCCTTTTTCTTTTTCATGAAGAAGCTGTTCATAGGGTGCCACGTAAGATCTTATTCCTCAAACTGCTACCATGCTGAGTTCTGCATTTGTAATCGTTGTCCTCTAAGAGTTGCAACTGCTTCTCAATTTCCCTCAGGATAGAAGACAAAACAGAAGTGGAAAGTTTTCATGGTGCTGCATCCTGGACTACTACTACTTCAACTCCAGCTTCCACTCCCCCCTCATAACAAGTTGTTGTAGATCAGCTTTAGAAACGTCTTTACAGTGGGACTCAAGCAGCTGTTCCACATCCTCACACTCCACTTCTTCAAATCGAGCTTGCTTTGCAAGATTGACACAATGTTCTTTGATTCTTGGGAGCTCCTCTGACAAATGTTGAGGGTTATTTAATAAATTATGAAATCTTTAAACCCTATAACTTGTGATTTTGTAATCCATGCAATTTTGTTTTCAATATACGATAGTGTGTTTTGCTAAGTGTAAGGACAGGAAAATACCTTCAATGGACCATTTAAGTCATTCTCTTTACATGTTGAAGCCAAGCCGTGACTATATTTACACTCAAAATATGATTTTGTTTTTCTTACATAATTTAGGTAAGTGTTTAGCCGTTCAGCCACTTTGAGAATGTTCCACCTTAATAAAGTTATGACTGATCCACACCCTAACTAATCTTTGCCCACATCTCTCCATGCCTCTGATCGTAAAAAAATTAATCAATTGAAAATTTAAAGTTAGCAATTGATTTGGCATTAATTGGACTGTATTTAGAAATGTTTCCTAATTTCACTCCTGAATGGCCTGGCTCTAATTTTTAGTCTCTATTCTTACAGACCCCAACCAGCAAAGAAAATTTGTCTGCTTGCCATATTTGCTCCCCTTAATATCTTGAAAACCTTGACATTTGTCTTTCTTTGCCTGTCTCCATCGTCCATCACTCAAGGGAGGCAGCCACGTCAATTACATGGCATACGTCAAGCTTTTAAATGCATGTAAAGCCTCTTTGATATCCAAGTTAAAGTAGTTTTCAAATGAACCTTTTAACTTATAATTTTAAAACAATGTTTAATTATTGTGGTTGCTTAAGTGATCTTGCTGTCATTTGGTTTCTTACCCAGTTATGATTGATTTGTTCATTTGATAACTAATGTTTCTAATGGATTTGTATGTTTAATTGCCATATTTCATTTATGCCCCCTTTCCTTAACAGATACAATAGAAAAGGAGATGCGAAAACTGTTCAATATTTCAGCTGAAAAGGAGACAAGGTTGTGGAATAGATACATGACAAATACTTATGAGCAGCTTAACAAACCAGATAGCACTGTACAAGATGCTGGTTTGTATCAGGGACAGGTGGGTACAACATTCTTTAATTATGCATGGTGACAGTGATGCTTGAAGTGAGAGCACTTCAAGATTTGGAAGAACTAAAAAATGCTATTGAGAGGGCAGAAGGTAACCATAAAATGTAGGTGCAGAGTAGGCCATTTGGTCTATCAGGTGTGCACAACCTTTCAAGGAGATCATGGCTGATCTGATATTTCTTATCCTCCCTTTCCTGCCTTTTTTTGCATAACCCTTGATTCCTTCTTCACTGGTTAAAAACCTTATCTGTCACAACCTTGAATATTGTTAACAACCGAATCTTGACGCCCCTCTGTAAAGAACTCCACAGGCTCACTGCTATGAGAGGAGAAATTTGTCCATCTGTTTTAAGTAGGTGACGTTTTACTCTGATATGTTTTTGATCCCAGATACTCAAAATCACAAATGTTACAGCACAAAAGGAAGCATTTCAACCCATTGTATTTGCACCAGCTTATTAAATCAGCATGATTGCCTAGTGACAATCTCCTGCTTTTTCCCCATACCATTGCACACTATTTCTCACCAAATAATCATCCAATGCCCTCATCGATGCCACAATTGATCCTGCCTCCACCACATAGAGTAGAATAGAAATTTATTGTCGTGTGTACTTTACATGAAAAATACATCCCCACACCACACTGCCTGTAATAATGACATCATACATAATAATAGAAAAGTAAAATTATGACACAGTTCATCACAGTTCAGTTAACGGCGCTTGGGCTCAGGGAAAGCCGATTAAGGAACAATGAAATGCGGTGAAGATGCAACTGGGATGAAATCGCCATGTCAGGGCAGAAGCCTCTGCCGAAGAAAACCGCCGCACAGTGCAGAGAGAAGTCCCAGCTCCCTATCCAATGCTGCTGCTGATCTGTCCATTCCTCGGCCCAGCCTGCGAGTCTGGGCCGGGGGAATCAGCCCAGGACCTGCTCCTTGCCTGTTGGGAGACCCTGGGCTATGATGGACCGCGTTCAGCTTGTTCTGACGTTCAGGCAGTGCATTCCATGCCCTAACTCGTGTTTTTTATTTGTTCAAGGGATGTGGGTGTCGCTGGCCAGCATTTGCTGCCCTCCCAAATTGTCCAGAGAGCAGTCAAGAGTTAACCATATTGCTGTGAGTCTGCAGTCACATATAGGTCAGACCAGGTAAATGCAACAGTTTCCCTTCCCAAAGGACATTAATGGCCCAAGTGGATTTTTCTGATAAGCAGCAATAGTTTCATGGTGGTCATTAGGCTCTCAATTCCAGATTTTTTAATTCAAGAAGTTACACCATCTACTGTAGCAGGATTCAAATCTGGAGCCACACAACATAACCTGGATCTCTGGATTACAATGATAATACCACATGGCCATTGCCTCCCCAAAAAGGTGTGAAAATGTTTCTCTGCACTTTGCCGTTGCTCCTTTCTCAGAAGGGGTCAACGTCACTGTTTTTTTCCACAAGCAGAAATGCTTCTGCATCTCCCCTGACAAGCCCCCTACGAATCT
>NC_063347.1:10278476-10280081 GCF_021869965.1 Rhincodon typus
TCTGCATTTGGCCAGCAACTAATAATTTTCAGGATGGCAAAAAGTTGAGTGTGTTTGGCACTCAACAACACCCCATTCCTGGAAACCTGTCTGTGCCACACGGTGGAAGTAGATTTTATCACAACGGACAATACAACTTTGCTGCTGCTTCTCAGGTTACAATTTTTAAATCTTTGCTCCCTAGAAAATGGATATGACACTATCTAGGTGCAGAACAACGAGCAGATTCAATGAGTTTACATACTGCATTCAAGGGCTTATGCAGAGACAAGCCAGGTTGTAATGCCAGAGTAATAAGGATAAGAATGTGGGAGAGGCCCTTCCATGAGGCAACAGCCCTATCAGCTAAACCCAGAAAAGCTGGCCCAGATTTGGGAGGAGACATAGTACATGCTGGAGCACCAACTAATAAAGGCCATCAGAAATAGAATGCCAAGCCAGATGGCTCCACAAGGCTTTGCGTTGACTATTAAAATCTTAATGTAATTACCAGAGCCAACTCCAACCTGATATTCCAGCTGGAGGATTGCAGAGACGGGTAAAGGAGCCTAGATTACCAAGACGGGTTTACTCAAGAGTTATTGGTTGGTTCCCTTTGACTGCCCACAAGAAGAAAATCTCCACGTTTGTAACAGCAAACAGATTAGACCAGTGTTGAGATATGCCATTCAGACTCTGAAATGCCCTATGCACTTTTAAAAGGCAGACTTATTTAATTGTGTAGTGTGTCTAGATGACTTTCTAGAGTACAGTGACACTTGGAAAACATACTTAGAGCAACTGGCTTCCATAAAGTACAGACCTAGTGGTCAGTCTTGCAAAGAATGCATTTACCAAGGCCAACATGAACTACCTAGGTCAAGGATGAGAACTGCCCAGAGCTGCAAAGGTAGATTTAGAAGCACAGTTCCACATTCCCACAATAAAACAGGAAATCATGAGGTTCTTGGGAATGTATAGGTTCTACTGAAGGTTTGTACCAAACAACAATATAATAGCCATGTAACTGACAAATAATACAGAAAAAAAAACAAAGATAGTATGGACTGAGAAATTCAAAACTATTTTTGAAAATCTGGAGGCCACTTCAACAAGTGAGCCTCTGCTTACAGCTTCAGACTTTAAAAAAAAATTTAAGGTGAATTTGGAATAGAGCGGCCAGTGGATATTTCTCCAAAGAAGTAAACAAGTATGGGAGACAGTACTCCATATCAGAGAAAGTAACTCCTAGTTTATTATTGGTTGTCAAACATTTTGAGATTACTTGGTTTCTTTGTTTAAATTATTAGAATAGATTATAAATAGCTGAAGTCCTACAACGATTTCTGTGGCACTCTACTAGTCACAGCTTGTCAACTTTCTTTAAATATTTTTCACTAATCATTTGCAATCATAACTTTTAATCCAGCTACCATTTTTCCACCTCTTTCCTTGCTGTCCATAAGCCAATCCTCCATTGATACTAATATACTATTTCCAACTCCATGAGCCCTTTTGTGTGACTTTAATGAGGGTCTTTTGTGAATTCTTGGAAATGCCTTACTAAAGACATCCTCAAAAACTTCTAGAGATAGTAGGAACTGCTGATGCTGGAGAATCTGAGAT
>NC_063347.1:10280481-10306980 GCF_021869965.1 Rhincodon typus
ACAGCAGGCCAAGCAGCATTAGAGGAACAGGAAAGCTGACGCTTTGGGTCTAGACGAAGGGTCTAGACCTGAAACGTCAGCTTTCCTGCTCCTCTGATGCTGCTTGGCCTGCTGTGTTCATCCAGCTCTACACCTTGTTATCTCAAAAACTTCTAATTAATTTGTCAAACATGAGTTCCTTTTTGTGAAACCAGGTTGATTTTGTCTGATCATACTATGATTTTCTAAGTGCATTGTTAAGACTTTATTACAAATAGAATCCATCATTTTCCTGGTGAATTATGCGAACTCATTGTAGTTAACCCCCTCTCTCTCTAATTATATTTGCTAACTTTCAAGATGTCAAGACCGTTCTAGATGCTAGACAATTATGCAAAATCATAACCAAGGCATACACTATCTCTGCAGCTACCTCTTTTAGAACATTTGAATGAAGGCCATCAGATCCTGGAAATTTGCTGGCTTTAAGTTCCTTAGGTTTCTTCAATAATTTTGCTTTCTTGATATTACTTACTGTAAATTGCTCACACTGACCAGCCACTTGTTTACGTACTGTTTCTGGTATACTGTTTGGGTCATCTGCTGTGAACACAGATGTAAAAGGTTTCTGCTGTTTCCTCATTCTCCAAGATAATTTCTCACTCTGTCTGTAATGGATTAATGTTTACTTTAGCAACTATTATTTTTATATACTTGTAAAACTTATACAATGTGTTTTTCAATCCTGGTTAGTTTAATTCCACTTTTTCCTTTTGCTGTTCTAAATTTCCCAATCTCAGGGTTTTTCTTTACAACATCATACACCCTTTCTTTTCATCCAATATCATTTTTAATTTTCCTTGTAAGCCATGGATGGATCTTTCTTGCTGAAGTTTTGTTTTTAATGCAATGTATTATTGTTGAGCATTTTGAATGGTTTTGTTAAATGTTTTCCACTCATTATTTGCAATCAAAGCTTTTAGTTACCTAATCTACCTTGGCCATCTCTTCTGTCATATGGATGTAAAGTTTAAAAACTTTTTTCAGCCTGAAGTATGTTGCTTTCAAACTTGAACTTGAATTCAATTGTATTATGCATATTTTTCCAAGAGGATTTTCACTATTACATTACCAGGTATTACGAAAATGGCACAAAGGTTTTTGTCTTGCAGTTATCAGAACATTTGCAAGGATACCAGTATAAAGGAAAACAAAATATTGAACTGAATAAGAAGAAAAAGCTGATTTGTTGGCAAGTGGATTGGTAGAGGAGTTTCCATTGAGAATGCACCAGTTAAATGATGACTGACAGTTAACTGTCAAACTTTGTTTAAACTTAAATTAGTCAGGTTGACGCTCATTGGTCAAGTCTTTACACTGAGGATTAATCAGCAATAGCTGTTTCCTATTTTGTTAAGTTTAAACTGTGCACAAATTCTCTCTGTCTATAAAGAACACCACCCTATGTATTAAAATAGTAGCTTCTGGTACATGTAAGTGCACCGCACTGCAAGCTCACCTGCTAACAGGAACCTATGCTTACAAATTGAGCTGCATCTCTGTAATTCCTTCTGTATAACAGAGGGCTTACTGTATAGGCTGTTCCTGCACAATCTTACTCCCATGCTATTGTCTTATATCTGGACTACCATCTTGTCTTCCATTGGAGAGTCAGAAAGGAGACAGGCTATCTATTCTGCTGTCCTTCTGCATCACTGCAGTCTGGGAATAATATGTGTTAGATAGAGTTGTCAAGTGCAACAGTTTTTATTAACATCCTTAAGACAGAAGACCATAAGACATGGGAGCAGAAATTAGGCCATTCAGCCCATTGAATCCGCTCAGCCATTCAATCGTAGCTGATAAGTTTCTCAACCCATTCTCCTGGCTTCTCCCTGTAACCTTTGATCATCATAACAATCAAAAACCTATCTACCTCTGTCTTAAGTATACTTAATGACCTGGCCTCCACAGCCTTCTATGGCAATGAATTCCAAAGATTTACACTCTCTGGCTGAAGAAGTTTCACCTTATCCCTGTTCTAAAGGTTCTTCCCTTTGCTCTAAGGCTATGCCCTCGGATTCTAGGCTCTCCTAATTGAAACATCTTCCCTATGTCCGCTCTGTCCAGGCCTCTCAGTATTCTGTAAGTTTCAATTAGATGCCCCCTCATCCTTCTAAACTCCATTGAATATAGACACAGAATTCTCAAATGTTCCTCATTTGTTAAGCCATTCATTCCTGGGATCATTTTCATGAACCTCCTCTGGACCCACTCCAGGGCCAGTACATTCTTCCTATGATATGGTGCCCAAAATTGCTCAAAATATTCTAAATGTGGACTGACCAGAGCCTTATAGAGCCTCAGAAGTACATCCCTGCTTTTCCATTCCAGTCCTTTCAAAATAAATGCCAACATTGTATTTGCCTTCCTAACTACTGACTTAACTTACAAGTGAACCTTCAGAGAATCCTGGACCAGGACTCCCAAGTCCCTTTGCACTTCAGATTTGTGAATTTTCTCCCCATTTGGAGTATAGTCTGTGCCTCTATTCTTCCTACCAAAGTGCATGACCTCACATTTTCCATGTTGGATTGCATCTGCCACTTCTTTGCCCACTCTCCTAACCTGTCGAAGTCCTTCTGCAGCCTCCCTGCCTTCTCAATACTACCTGTCCCTCCACCTATCTTTGTATCATCTGCAAACTTTGCCAGAATGACCTCAGTTCCTTCATCTAGATCATTAATGTATAAAGTGAAAAGTTGTGGTCCCAACACTGACCCTTGTGGAACACCAGTAGTCACTGGCTGCCACCCTGAGAAAGACCCTTTTATCCCCACTCTCTGCTTTCTGCCAGACAGCCAATCTTCTATCCATGCTAGTACCTTACCTCTAAAACCATGGGCCCTTATCTTACCCAGCAGCGTCCTGTGCAAAACCTTGTGAAAGGCCTTCTGGACGTCCAAGTAGATAATGTCTGTTGGCTTGCCTTTGTCTAACATGCTTGTTACCTCCTCAAAGAATTCTAATAGATTGTTAGGCATGACCTCCCCTTGATGAAGCCGTGCTGACTTTGCCCTATCCTATCATGCACTTCCAAGTATTCAGAAATCTCATTCTTCACAATGGACTCTAAAATCTTACCAATGACCGAGGTCAGGCTAATCAGCCTACAATTTCCTGCCTTTTGCCTTACTCCCTTTTTAAACAGGGGGGTTACACCGATGGTTTTCCAGTCCTCTGGGACCCTCCCAGACTCCAGTGATTCCTGAAAGATCACCACTAACACCTCCGCTATCTTGTCAGCTATCTCCTTCACAACTCTGGGGTGGAGTCCATCTGGTCCAGGTGATTTATCAACCTTCAGACTTTTCAGTTTTTCTAGCACCTTCTCCTTGGTGATGGCCACCATAGTCACCTCAGCCCCCCCTGACTCTCTTGAATTTTTGGGGTGTTACTCATGTCTTCCACTTAGTTCCTCCACCATTTCTTTGTTCTCCATTACTACTTCTCCAGCGACATTTTCCAGCAACCCAATGTCCATTTTTGTCTCTTTTTTGCCCTTTATATATATAAAGAAACTCTTGCAATCTTCTTTTACTTCACTGTCTATCTTAACCCTCATATATAATCTTCTCCCTCCTTATCTCTTTTTTAGTTGTTCTCTGTTGGTCTTTGTAGGCTTCCCAATCCTCTGGTTTCCCACTGCCCTTCACCACATTATGTGCTTTTTCTTTTGCTTTTATGCGATCCATGACTTCCCTAGTCAGCCATGGTTGCCTCATCCTCCCTTTAGTATGTTTCCTTTTCCTAGGAATGAATTTTAGCTGTGTCTCCCAAATTACTCCCAGAAACTCCTGCTGTTGCTGTTCCATTGTCTTTTCTGCTAGGCTTCTCTCCCAGTCAATTCTGGCCTGCTTCTCCCTTATGCCTCTGTAATACCATTACATCTGATTCCAGCTTCTCCCTCTCAAATTGCACAGTAAATTCCAATATGGTCACTGCCTGCTAAGGGTTCCTTCACCTTAAGCTCCCTTACCAAGTCTGCCTCATTACACATCATCAAATCCAGAATTGCCTGTTCCCTAGTGGGCTCCACCACAAGCTGCTCCAAAAAGTCATCTCATGGATATTCCACAAATTCCTTTTCTTCTGATCCACTATCAACCTGATTTTCCCAGTCCACTTGCATATTAAAATACCCCATGATCACTGTAACTTTACCTTTGTTACATGCCTTTTCTATCTCCTGGTGTATCTTGTGCCCCACATCCTGACTCCTGTTTGGAGACCTGTACATAACTTGCATTATGTTTTTTTTATCTTTGCAGTTCCTCAAATCCACCCACACAGATTCTATATCATCTGACCCTGCTTTGTTTCCTGCTATTGATTTAATTTCATTTCTTAGTAATAAGGCAACCCCACCCCTCTGCCCACCAGCCTGTGTTTTTGATAGGATGCATATCCTTGGATATTTAGCTCCCACTCCTGATCCCTTTCCAGCCATATCTCTGTGATGCCCACCACATTATGCCTGCCAATTTCAATCTGCATCACAACCTCATTTACCTTATTTCGTATACTGCTTGCAAATTCCAGGTAATATGTGATTTCTGTGGACCAAGAAGACTGTGCTAAACTCAACTTGGTGTATGAGGGATAGCAGCCCCTGTATAGTTGATTGAAAAGGCTATGTTTTTACCCCTCTTCTGTTAATTTATGGTTGGCCAATACAGAGAGTGGGTGAATTAGTTGATGTGTGTTTTTCATTGACCATCTTCTAGGTAATTTTTGTAATCTCGGGACTGGTAAGATACATGCTGGTGAACAATGTGTGCATGTGTGTATATGTGTGTGTATATATGTGTGCGTATATGTGGGGGTGTATACATGTGGGTGCGTGTGTGTGGGCGGTGGTGCAGTACCGAGGGATAGTTGGATGATGTTGCTTTGTCTTCCTATTTTCTGTCTTCTTGTCATGTCCAGCTATCCTTGGAGAGAAAACATTCACTGTCCATGAGTGGACTTGATGTCTTTGCAAGCACTGAACACCAGAGGACACAAGGTGTCATGTGAAATCAATAATACAGTGCTGGGTAGGTTGGCAATTTGATTTTGTCATTTTTTTCAGTTGCTTGGATCATTCCAAAAGTTCCTATTAGTGGCAATATGATAGTTTATTTTGTCCATTTACAGAACGTGGGTCAGAATTTTTTGCCCTTTATTTTGCTCAGTGGTCTGCTAGGCCAATACTCAGAGTGAGCCACTTTACTGGGGGTCTAGAGCCAAACTAGATAAGGACAGTAGCTTCATTTCTCTAAAAGACATGAAGTGAATGATTCTTTTTAAAATAATTATCCGATCGTTATTTGGGTATCATTATGCCAGCGTTTTATTTTACTTAAATTTACTTAAACTTAAATTTCACTAAATTTGTAAATTTTCCATGCAACTTCAATTGTGAAATTCGAACTCTTTCTGGATCACTGCTCCTGCAGCTAAATAGCCACCATCTACCGTTATCTGTTATTTGGCCCATTTTGTTTCCTGCCCGGCTGAGGCAATTCAATGCTAATCTGAATTGATTTATCAAAGATGGCCCAAGTTTTGCAGGGAAATAAATGTGGGACTGAACATTTCGCTAGAAAATTCTCCTGAAATGACATCAGCCAGAAGTTATCAGCGATTTTCTCTGCATCTATAGCCGGTGGGAAATTTAAGTCTAATAATGAAACTGTCTACGCAAACAATTGATGTGTCAATTTCCTGAATACAGCTTTGACGTATGTTGTCATTTGCTGCTACAACAATCACAAAAAAAACTACTAGACTCAGATATTTACTAACGTCTACTCCTTTTAGTTTCATTTATCTCGAGCTGGGAATATATTTGCACAACACTCTGCTCTGCAGAAGGACTTTGGGTGAAAGCTTTGACTGGATACTCTTGAGGCACCTGGCTAATGTCGAGCGAGTAGCCGCTGTAAGGAAAGATTTGGTAGAGAACTCAAGAGATGGCGGCTGTCTGTGAGAAGGGATTTTATGGGTTTTCCGCGAAGCTTCTCAATGGCGATATCCTAAACTTCTCCAAACTCAAAGGGAAGGTGGTGTTGATCGTAAACGTTGCCTCTCTTTGAAACTCGACCAACAGGGATTACCACCACTTGAACGAGCTCCAGAAGTGTTTCGGCAATCAGGGGTTTGTCGTGATCGGTTTTCCCTGCAACCAATTCGGTTACCAAGTACGTTTGGTTGTTCGCTGGGTGGGGGGGTCCATTATTTTTTAAAATGTCCGTTGTCCCAATCATTCCCGGCCCCGTATATTAATTTATTTGTGTTCTCTTGTAAAAACCTCGAACTTTTTCTTGTTGAATAAGCCTTAATCACAAAGCCTCAGTGGTCCCTATTACGTAAGGTTTGGACATTTTAAAGCTAAATTAAGTTTTAACATTCTGTTTGTTAATTATATTCGTTTTCGATTCTGTGCATCAGAAGTAGGATCAAACTTGGTATCTTGACGGCTGTTTTATTTTTAAGAGTTTATTTTCGTTCTGAAGTTGCATGTATCATATTCACGTGGTGTGTTTAACTTTATGTATAAATCTGCTCGGCCTCGATGAAACTATGTTTGCCATTTGTATTAAAAGTGCAAAGTAGGAAAACTCCGTTTTCCATTCTATCCCAAAGCGTCCAATGGCAATGTGGTTATCTCCACTTCGCGCAGATGTGGGTGACTCAGCAAAGGGAAGAGTAAAAATTTTCGGGAAGGCACGGTATCTCTGTACAGCTTTATTGCAAGTGTCCGAGTCTATTACGTATAATTAATTGCAATCGAGACTTACAAATAATTGAAAGTCGGATTTTCGTTTCTCTAGAACTCAATGTTTTTTTTTCAGTGTTTTTAGGTTTTCGACAGGCTTCTGTGGTGCAGCAATAGAATCTCTACCTTTGAGGGAGACATGATATTAACGTGTTATGAATCATATCTGGAACAGATTGATTAAAATTACGCGTAAACCCAATCTCTGACACTGCAATGTGAGATTTGACTTTCATAGGGCTCTTGTAGGGCAATGGTAGACTCTCTACTTTTGAGCTAGGGGGTCAGGTTTCAACACTCATCTTCCCAGACGTGTGAACAGGTTGATGAAAAATACCTCCAGCTTCTGAGAAACATACATGGCAACAAGCCATTCTTTGAAAGGATATTGGAACTAACCAGGGGATGGTTGTGAAATAAAACTTGCCAAAAATTACCAATGCTTTGTCAAAATGCTGCAATTGAGTTTGAGCAGCCTCACAGTTGTCCAGCTAATTAAATAATCCAGCAGATGATGCACCAAGTGCTAGTTTTGCAGTTGACATTGTTTTACCAATGGTTTTGCAGGAGAACAACGATAATAGTGAGATTCTCAATGCCTTGAAATATGTCCGCCCAGGCAATGGTTTTGAGCCAAACTTCTTAATGACTGAAAAGACCCTTGTGAATGGAGGCAATGCAAATCCAATCTTCACTTTTCTGAAGGAGAGGTTGCCTGAACCTCACGATGAACCATACACCTTAATAAATGATCACAAATTCATCGTTTGGAGCCCAGTCCTTCGGAATGATATCTCCTGGAACTTTGAGAAATTTCTCATCGGGGCAGATGGAGAACCCTTCAAGCGCTACAGTAAACATTTTGTTATCACCGATATCGCAGATGACATCAGATTGCTTCTGCAAAAGGTCTAAAATTAGAGAACTTTTAAAGTGTAAAAAAATGTACTATCTGTATGATGTTAAATTGTGGTGGTATGTTAATGTTGGGCAAGGGTGGTCATTTGGTTCATTCAAGAGTCCAATTATAAAGTGTCATAAAATTGTCACTTGGGACACGGGCAGAATTTTTCCCATCACCCAAAAAAAACCTCTCATTCTCTCCAATCAGGGCAGGTTACATCTATTTGATGCTCTGTAGTTCTGGTAATGCCAATGGTCAGGATTGGGATGATAAGCACTCCCCATATTATATGTCCTGGGGTGCAGGACCAGATCTCTTTCAGGAAGAAGGCAGGTAAGATCTTGATGGAGAGTCCACCGGGGGAGAGAGCGCCAGTTGGGAACACATCTTGGTTATGGAAAGGGAGCTGGTGGCCTGACGTGGGAAGGAATCCTTGAGGAAGATGTTGTGTTCCTTGCTTCCCCCTCCCCCAGCCCAACTCATGCCTGAGGATTAACTGCCCCCTTCCTGTCTTTGCTCCTGAACTTATCCCAATGACTTCAATATTGGCCAGGAGTTGGCTGCTTAAGGGTCTCAGTTGCAGCAATATGCCCATTTCCTGTTACATTGCCGACAGGCTGGGGACAAAATCTAAGAGCCACTAGGGAAATTTACAGGTGGGATCTATAAAATCCTGCTAATGGATCCGCTACATTGTTTTCATGGTATTCTAATGAGTTTCTTCCTTGTTTTAGAAATGCACAGCTGGCAAACGAAAAAGGCGCAGATGTTCTCCATTTACCTAAAAGAAGACCCTGTGCTGATTCCTGTGAATCAAACATCTATACTGTTAGACATTTTACTATATGATGGTGCTTTTTGAAAGGTTAACCAAGGAGCACTTGATGTATCTTGTAAAAGACTAACATGTTACACCACAACCAATGGAAAGGGCGCTCTTTAAATAAATCTGTTCTGATAAAAAGAAACTACCTCTGGCACTAGTTACTTTGGCACAAAATTATGCTGTATATTTTTTCTTGCATTAGTACAAATTCTTGTTATGTTTTGTTTATTAAAAGGATAAATGTTTGTTTACTGGTTAGGAAATAATCTAGCACTTGGGAAATAATTTATCATACAATCCTGCATGTTTAACCAATATTGTTTATTCACAAAACTGTTAATTCAGCGTATGGAACTGTTTTACATATCTACAATCCTCTCTGGAACATATTACATGACATTTAATATAAGGTGTAATTAATACATTTGTCAACGTTTTTAAAAATATGTATGTGTTCATTGTCATACTAAGCTTGGATTATTTAAAACTTGAAACTTTTCACGTCTCTCATTGAGCTGCCAACAAATTAAACATAATAGTAGTGAATTACTGAGTAACTTGTGACAGTGCCTAGATTTCATTTCAGAGGTGTTAATTATCAATGAGAAACCATCTCTACATGAAGCATAGGGCAAGGCTTATATTTCATAAAGAATCAGAACCATGTGTTTTTTATATTCTGTTTTGTTCTCAATGCAACCAAAGTGCAAGTTTGCAGCTGTACTTAACTTTTCCATTTTTTTCCCACAGGCAAAGCATTAGTCAAGAGCAGAATGGTATTCCTGTTTTTAAAATTCACACTCCAACATTCTCCAGAACCATTGTTTATTTTTTGAGAGTCATTCAGTTTATTTGGTTCTTTCAACAGATGTTTGTGCTCTTGCAAAAAGCTGAGAAAGTATTTCAGCTGGAAGACAATTTTAAATAGATTGCCCTCTTAACATCCAGACCAGTCAGATACGATATTGGAGTATGCTAAGTCCCTTAACTGGTCACTTTATATTTATATTATAGGTATTTATAATTCATAACTTTTTCACCAAGTTGTAATCTTCCTCCAAGTCCAAGACAATATTAATCAGGTTGTCATCATCTGAGACTCTGTATTTTCCAATCTGTGGCTCTTTCTTTATTGGGCTGTAGGGTGGATCTGCAAAGAATAAGGCTAGAGTGTCTTCTGCAGATATGGACCCAGCAGACTGAGAAGGAGATAGACACGAATCACTGAAAGGTTCCAATTTTCCTGCTAAGGCCTCAAGTGTTCGAATGCTGGTGCTTTCTTAAAATACAAGGCATTAGTTAAGTGCAGGAGAAAAACAATAAAACAAGTCATCAAAGCTGCCTACTGTGATGAAAGATGTGATCCAGATATATAAATCATTTTTTAAAATTTGAATTTCAAAATAGTGGCATATAGGTATTGGTTACTTTTGTGAGGGGCCATTTTTTAAAAAAAGACAAGGTTGGACAGTTCTTCACGAGCAGTGATTTAATCCAGTTTGTGCCAGAGAACAGGTGATCATGATCCCTGTAGTGTTAACAGAATACGATATTTACGCTGAAATAACAATTAAGTGCTTGAGAAACTCAGGTCTGGCAGGACTTGTGGAGAGAGAGAAACAGAGTTAATGTTTTAAGCCCAATATGACTCTTTCCTTTTTTTTTAATTTCAAATTTCATCCACAATATTTTGCTTTTACTTAAGAAGTATAGGCTGTTGGGTTTATGACAGCATATACATTGAATGGCATTAATTTGTTTTTAGCTCGATTGATTTGAGTTTAGAAAACCTAAAGATTGAATGGTTTTACGGCCATTTGGAATAAACTGGTTCGAGTTAGAAGCAAGGATGGCTTCTCTCCTAAAAAGGTTTTTTTCAGATCAGTTCAGGGAATAAGTTATATCTGCAGAAGCTTAATTAGTGCAGCTTCTGCATTTTGAAAGTTTGGTTAGAAATCTGGAAATTATCAAAAGCTGAGAAAGTTTAAGCTCCCAGTTTTGAGGGTATTTATGTAAAAAGATTCCATTGATCATAGGAAAGAAAGTAGGGAGAATCAGTTCGTTCGAACTTAAAATTTTGACATAGGGTCACTTCTCTGAATTTGAATTTCTATAAATGGATGGTGCTACTGTGCTTTAAGATCTTTCTAACAGTTAAATATTTAGATAGCTTGATTTTTATTTATTTGTTTCATAAATTTCTGTTATTATTAAAGACATTCTACTGCTTTGTGTACTCTGTTTCAGGATCTGACCATCACATTAACTAAAATTTTTTAAAAATATGATCCATAAAGTCAGCTTTCATTCTAAGATATGACCTATCCAGATGTACTATCAACCAGAATCAAATCAAGTAGGAGGTTCAACTGGGATTTTAATCATTTAATTTCGGGAAAATCTTCATTCCTTTTAAACACATGCATTTATGGAAATGCTGGATATTAATTGAGAGTGTTGTGATATTTATTGCATGGATTGTATTTTCAAAATGGCTTTGAATGTTGCTAAGTGTTTCCTGAAAGTGAAGATTTAACAGTGGAATATTTGTAATCTTTGACTAAGGCTAAAGTGAGAGAGTTAACAGATAAATTGGAAGTGGATTTAAAAGCAGGGTCATATAAGGAACAGATGTCTAAAATGATTATCCAACATTAGAATTAGAAAAAGGGAAGCCTGAAATTGAGATGTCACAGCCAGAATTAGCTAAGATACAGTTAGAAATGGAAGAAGAAAGGAAAAGAAAATGAGAAGTCTTGATTTAGAAGGAAAAGAGAAATTGAAAGGAGGAGAAAATAAAAGAGCAATGGAAAAGAAAATGGAGCTAAGAAAGATTGAACACTATTTAGACAGATAAACCAGACAATATGACTTTGCCAGCAAAAAGTTTAAAAGAAAGAAGAGGTAGTATCTTGGAGGATGATACTGATTTTACTGATGGATTTAACTAAAAATCTGCACTTAGTACTTAAATTTATGGAGGATGGAGTTGAAGGATATTTCACCTAATTTGAAAACCTAGCTGGGCAGACAAGGTAGCCAAATGTTGTTTGGACTTTAACGTTATAGAGTGTTTTGACAGGTATAGCTATGACTGTGTATATACATTTGTCAGAAAGACAGACTGAAGATTCTTATAGTGTTTACGATATCTATAATCATTGAAATTTTTTTCATCAAACTGTTCAGGTGTGTTATGACGCACCTTTTGGAACAAGAGGGATTTGAACCCAGGCCTTGCAGGTTCAAAGGTAGGGACATTACCAGTGCAGTACAAGAACCCTTTACTCAATGCTTGTAAGCTTATCACTGAAGCTCATCAATTAAAATTTAGAACTACAAGAAAAAAAACAATTAGATGCATAAATTTGCAAGAGAAATCCAAATGTTGTAGGCTCAATGGTTTCAATCATTGAAGTTGGAATAAATTTTGAGAATCTAAAGGAAATTATGACTATAGAAGAAATCAGAAATTGCATTCCTGCAAATTCAGAAATATATTTAGATGAGCATTGCGTCAAAGATCTGAGAAGGAGCAGTTCTAGTAGACACCTATGATATTTCAATAACAGTTACATGTGGGGATATGGTGATATGGGAGTTCACCTTGGAGAAATAGAAACTTTGTGGGATGGAGAAGGTACTAGTATTAGAGAACATACAGAAGAATGCCAAAGTAATAAAGGAGAAAGGTCAGAACCAAAAAATAATATAAAGAAAATAACATGGTTCCATTGTAACAAAACTGTACGTACCAAAGCCAATTGCTGGAAACTAAATGGGAAACTAATTGCAGAGCTGGAATGTCTAAGGAATCTTCAGAATAGTGGATTGCAGGAAAGGAAATAGATATTGAAACTGTAGCTGCAGTAGAAAAAAAGTTGTTTCCTTAGAATTTACTTTGAAGGGAGAGATAGCTATGGACAGTCAAGAAGATTCTTCTTCCCATATTGATAAAGAGAATCAGACTTCAGGAGGCTTTGAACATTTATCTCAAAAGAACAGGTGTTTCCTTATATTCAACATCAAGGAGATAAACCAATAAAGATATTGAGAGACTCTGCAGTGAGTCATTCACTTAAACTGACTGATGATGGAGTGAGTGGTGTGGTGTGTGTGGTTGTAAACAATGGAAGGGTAGATTAGACTGAGGGACTGAAATCAGTGAGAGGGGAGTATGGGAGATCTTCCTGTTGTTGGTACAAATTACCTTGGCAGAAGGAAGAAGCTGATTGGTGACTACTAGCAAATCTTTCTACTGTTCTAATTTTAAATTGTAGTTTTATAAGTTATAGGATGCCAAGTCACCTCTACCAACTCGTGTGTACATTCTGCCCAATGTGTGAAGTCATGGACACATCATCTGCTGCACAACCTTGAACTCTGGATTTTGGAATCTGAGCTGTGGTTCAAGTTACCATCTTGCTTTTGCAAGCCAGGAGACTATGTGGATAGCATGGTTAGGTCACATTGTGACTAATAGAGGTGTACAAGTTTTGAGAGATTGAGTGATTGCTAGGCAGTCCAAGAGCATCAGGCAAGCAATGCAGGAGTCTCCTGAGTCTTTTGTGCTTACTGATTGGTATTCCATTTTGGATACTGGTGAGGATGATAGTTCCTCAGGAGAGTACAGCCAAAGCTAAATCAGTGCCACTATGGGTGGCTCCTATACACTGGGGTGGAAGAAGAATGTAAGACTTATAGTGATAAAGCAATTCTGTGGCTGTCACCAGACTGTTGCCAGTGTAAAGGATAGGAAAGGAATTGATAAGGTGGGGGTGTAGCATTATTGATGAAAGGATCAACCACAGCTGTGAAAAGGGTGGATAGTTTCTCTCCCAAAAAGGAAGTTTTCAGAGCATTTCAGGAAATAAGGTTCCTCAGCAGAAGTTTAATTTGTGTAGCTTCCGGAGCATGTGAAATTAGTTAGAAATCTTCAGGTTATTAAAAGCTGAGAAAGCTTAAGCTCACAGTTGTGAATATTCATGTACGAAGATTCCACAGTTCACAGGCAAGAAATTGGGGAGAATCAGTTATATGACCTTCAAGATATGAAATAGAAGGGTAATTTCTCTGGATTTGACTTTCTGGAATTGGATGGTATTAGGAAATAGTTTGAAAATTTTGTTTTGCGGAGTGTTAACTTTGGACTATATTTAGACAGCTTTTTAAAACTTATTTCTTATTTTGTGTAATAAACCACCATTCTGTTGTTTAAAAAAACTCTGCAGCCTTGTGTATGTACTATGTTTCATAATGTTGATGAAAATTTTAAAAGTACATATGATCTATCCAACTAGGTTTCATTCTGGGATCTGACTTGTCCAGTAGTACCATCAGCTGGGATTTTAACTATACATAAATATCTTTAAATTAATACATGTTTGCAAGATAAAACCATCATATCTTGCATCTATAATTTGACAATAGTACTTTGACTGAAAGGTACTGTTCAAATGTAAAGTGAAGATAATTTTTTTGCAGGTTAGTATGATTTGACTGCAGTGACTATAAGAAACATGGGGAAGACTGGAAAAGTGGCTTTAATGGAACAAGTGTAGGACTGGATACACTGTTCCCAAGGCTAAACACTAAAGCTTCAAAAAAGAAACTGAGTTGTTAATTTATTGTTGCTAAGTTCAGTTAGTCTAATAAAGAGAGAGAGGCACAGCATCTTAGTCCCATATAAGGTTTATCCCATGCCATGTGAGAACACCAGGACATTTCTCTCGTCCTGGACAACCCCTTGTTCAGAAAATATAATTAGCTGGAGGATTCCGATTTTGGAATTTGAGCAGCAGTTGGCATCACTGCAGTACATCTGCAAGATTGAGTGGTATGCAGACAGTATGTTTCTTGACAATGTCATTCCACTATTTCAGAATGGTCAGGCAAAGAGGAAACAATGACAAGCAGGTAGTCAAGGTGGATTGGCTAAATTCAATATAACCTATTTCTCAAGTTTGTATGGATGTAATATAGTTTGCCAAAACACTTCCCCAACTTTATCATAGCAAAGTAAAAATTGTGAGGTATTTTGTGTTTTATAAAGCCTGTACTTAGTTCTCACGATTCACAATCATGGATATAAAGTTGTCCAAATGCATTCAGTAAGGTTTTTAAGTAGATTTGTAGCTCAGGTTGTGGATGTTGTGGTTGGTTGGCTCGCCGAGCTGGTTCGTTGTTCCACAGACATTTCATGACAAGATCCCCTGCAAAGACTGCGACAAATATTACACTGGACAGACAGGAAGAAAATTAGCCACAAGAGGACACGAACATCAACTAGCAACAAAAAGACATGACCAATACTCACTCATCTCCATCTACATGGATAAGGAAAACCACCAGTTTGAATGGGACAACCCCAGGATCCTGGGACAGGCCAAGCAGAGACAAGCACGGGAATTCCTAGAGGCCTGGTTCTCCTCTAAGAAGGCCATCAACAAATACATAGAGCTAGACCCTACATTTACTCCACTGCAAAGGAAAACTGTAAGTGAGGTAACCCAGCTCAACGGACACTAGAGTTTAAATAACAGGCGGGAAAACACAACGGCGCTTCTTGGAGGCTGCACTGATGATGTTACCCAGCAGGGTAATGAAACATCTATGGAACAATGAATCAGCTCGGCAAGCCAACCAACCACAAAATGCTTTCAGTGTTTGGCCAGCTTGTAACATGGCCTTACTATTTTTTTGATCTCTTATGCTTTGAAATACGACTTTTTTGAATGTATTGGTATGAAATGTCTTAGTTTGATACATTAACAGTTGCTAATCTTAATTAAAATAGTGTATGAAGGAGACCCTTGGGAATAGTTTTTGTATACTAACAGTCAAATAGCCTAATTTTGATGAGTGTTACTTAAATATGAAGCGGTTCTGGCAATAAAGAACAATTACCTATAACTTCCAGAAGGTTCTTCGTCAGTTCCTCACATGAATTGCTTGGAGAACTATTTCCCTGTGCTTCTAGACATGCATAATTGTTGGCTTCTTGTGAAGAACTTTTGAAAAAAGGACATGCATTTTTTAAAATTTAAGTGAATGCATGAGAAAAATAATGCTTATGAGTTCCTCAACACTATTTTTTGCTCACCACACAGTACTGATACTGTGTTAATTCAAATCACAAATATCAGGCCGACTTTTTGCAGTTCTTTGCTGACAAGCTTGGGACTCTGGTATTGTGGCATTGGGAAGGCTGCAGAAAGGCAATCTGGTGTCTCCCTCCTGCCATAGGATGTTATCAATTGTGAAATCTTTACACTGCAGCTACTAGGTGGTCACTTACGAACCCAATTAAAAGCCACCTCCCACTTCCACAGTCACAATGGGCAGGGATAGTGTCATCTTTGATGAATGCTCCTTGATCTAAAAAGGTACCTCCCCTGGAGGCAGTGTTTGTTGGGGGTTCTTGTCTGACTCTGGCTTGAATGGATAATTATTTTATTGAACAATCATATCAGTGGGTGCATTCTGATGACATTGTAAATAAAACAAGTAATCAGTTAACATAGTATAGACAATAATTAAAATAAAGTATGAAATAAAAGGATTACATAATTATGAACATTTAAATATTCAAACAATGACAATACATTGCAAAATGCAGGTCTCCATAAATTTACAGAATAAAAGTTAAACATCTACTGCATTCCACATTTTGTATTAAGGTCCATAAATTATATGTGGTCATGCTCAGGAAATCTTACACACCATTGAGGATTCCTCAGCATTGAGGCATTGACTTGCAATTTCATGGCATGGCAATTTCAATCTGCACCACTGCCAATCCACTGTTTGGATCAGCAGCTGTGGGGGAGGTGGGCATTATCATCCTCAACTGGATGGCAGCCCCAGCAAAATGCCACTTCTAAGGTCCTAATGCTTGTCAGAGTGGGATAGCACCTGTTTTTAAATGAGTAATGGGACTTCTTCAGAACTGACAAAATCCAACTCAAAATCTGATTGACCAAGACCAATGCATGAATTTTCCTTATCCTCTTGAACCTCTGTTGTTCTTGATACCATTGACCAGTTGATCGTCTTTGGCTGTCTTTCCTAAGTTCAAAGCCAAGATATTTTTTCTGGTTTTGCTCTGATATCTAACCTAAATCCTACATTAATGCTGTCTTTGCTTGCAGTGACTTCCAGCGTTCTAGTGTTCATGCCTCTCCTTTTCCAACCTGCTAGTCTGATATCAGATTTTTGCATGAGCTAAAATGTCCTCTTGCTGAATATCAGCACGACCAAGAATTTGTCTCTTGGCAACATTTCTATGCTTCTTGGTATGACTCCATTAATGACCTAACTACCACATCAACTTTCTATATTCAGAAGGTGTGGAACCTTGGTGCAGTGCTTGACCCTGCACTTAGCTCCCTTTAATCATCTATTCCATTATGAAGGCTGCTTTATTCTGTCTCCAAGACATTGCCTATATCTTCCTTTCTTTGCTGAAACCCTATTTCACACCTTCCTCACTTCAAAATTTGAAATCTCTAATATTTCACCAGCTCACTATCTGCTTCAGTTTTTTTTGAGAAGCTCAACTTCTACAAAGCATTACATCCTGTGTTCTTACAGATAAAAAAAGTCTCATTCATGGAACCACAGTATGTTCCAAGTTCTGTATGACTGCACTTGTCCTAGCATATTAATTTCAACATTACTATTGTTTCCAATTGCATTATGACCTCAAACCACCTAACCTTTACAACCTCCTTTTGCAGCACACACCGAATTGTGCTTTCATAGAGGACTTTTAACCTTTGACTTCTCCAATCAAAGCTTGGCAACCACTTATTTACTACAATCATACCTGCTGGAACTTTCTACCCTTGTCTAATCAGATCCTTCCAGGAGTTGGTCTCCTCCTGGTTTTCAAGGGTACCTTTCATTTCTTGTCCTAGCCTTGCTATCACTACCGTTTGCTCATCTTATCCATCTTCTCTGTAGTCTAAAGTGCTTTGAGACATTTTCCTGAGAATGTGAGATGAGAAGATGTATAATCAATGTCAGCAAGTTGTACAATTCTGATCTTTGTTATTCAGTACCTGATATATTCTTGTGTAAAGTTATCTGTGTTCTCACAACCATTTTCAAAGGGACCATCAGGGACTGGAACATTAGCATTCATAACAAAGCCTTCCGCATTTCCAAAAACAAGCCGTTTTACTTTAAAGGAAATGTTATTGCAATCCATCAGGGCAAGTTCTGCAGGCACACAGTAATATGGTCCTCTCTCAGATAATACTTGCAGAACTGGTTGGGTGAGATGTGGCGAATTGAAAGGTGAATACATTCTAGCAATGGGATGGTTAATGAATGCACTAGCATTTGGTTGCAGTAACCTTCCTGACTCAAGCCACTCGGGATCCGAAGAGAACGCAGGAGATACAATGTTGTCCTCCAGAGCTCGGTCCAGAGCAGCTGCTAGATCTTCCCTGCACTGTTTCAGTTTCTCAGACATTTTACTTCACTGCATGGAAAAACATAACAAAATCTAGTTTACTACTTAGCATTAGAAACACATACAAGAGTAATGTGAAGATACAGGGAAATAGTAATAAGACTTATTGATTAGTAATATTTTTAATTGGCATACTATTGAATGTTTGTGTAAGGACTGCTGTGAATTGTACGATACTTTCAACTAATTGAGTTTTATAAACTTTCATTGTTAGGTGTTGGAATTGTGGTGTTGGAGTCATAATGGTCAAAGATGATCAACATTGATCTCGACAACTAAATTGGAGATTCTCATCAGTCAAAATATTTACCTTCTCTCTTGTCACACCTTGCCCCACAGAAACACCCTGTCTCTTCCATAATTACACATAGTACAGAAGGTGTAGGAATAATATGAAATGGTCACAACTATTAAGTTGCTTTTGTCATGGCACACATGTTGATAAGAAATATGAATGATGAATGAGAATGGAGTAAGGGAGTTTGGTACAGTAGTCCTTGAACACAACTATAATCCATTGGCAAAAGTAAAACTAAGTGCTGCGGATGCTGGAGATCTGAAACAAACAAAAAAAACAAAAATTACTGGAGAAACTGAGCAGGTCTGGCCGCATCTGTGAAGAGAAAACAGTGTCAACATTTCAAGTTCAGTGACATTTCTTCAGAACTGACAGCAGCTAGGAAAAGATGGTATTTATCAATTATTACACCAATCCATAACAAACTCACTGACTTCCACTGTTAACTTGATTAAACATCCTCATACCTTACTCCTTGTAAGGACTGCATTCCATTCTCCCAGTTTCTCTGACTCCGTTGCATCTGTCCTGGCCCTCAGGAATATTCACCTTTTCGCTCAACCAAAGATTCCGTGCTATTGTAGTTGACAGGGCCCTCAGCTGTGTCAGACCCAGTTCCTGTGCTTTTGCTCTCACTGCGTCTCTTCCCTGCCACAACAATTATGTGGCTCCCGGTCCTCACCTGCCACCCACAAGCCTCTGCATCCTAAAGATATAAGCTGCCATTTCCACCACCTGTAGCGGATGCCACCACCAGACATATATTCCCCTCTTCTCTCTTGTCAGCAGTCCGTAGGGCCCTTTCTCTCTGGGCTATCCTGGTTGACTCCTCCACTCCTAACACTTGTCATGCAATTGCAGAAGGTGCAACACTTGCGAATTTACCTTCTCCCTGCTCACTATCCAAAGCCCCAGACATGCCTTCCAGGTAGCAGGGATTTACCTGCACTTCATTCAATCAAGTCCTCTGTATTTGCTGCTCACAATGAGGTCTTGTCTGCACTGGGGAGACAAGATGCAGTCTGGGCAACTGCTTTGTGGAACACCTACATTATATCTGTAAAAATAACCCTGAACTTCCAGGCAACATACTGTCATGTTGCCATGTCAGCATTTCTGTCTCAGGCCTACTGCAGTACTCCAGTGTGGCTCAATGCAAACTAGATGAACAAAACCTCATCTGCTTGGGAATCTTACAGCCTTCAGGACTCAAAATTGAGTTTAACAATTTTAGAGCATGATCACCTCCTTCCATGTCTCTTACTTACCCCATACTTCAGGTCCTGTCACAACATGGTTTGTTTTTAGCTCAGCCAACCCATTTTCAACTACTCATTGTCTCCCATTATCACCCATCTAGCTTCTTTTCTTTCCTGGCTTATTATCAACAATCCCCTTGTCTGCCTTATCTCTATTTCTCTGTCTGGGTTCCCTTTCCCCTTGCCTGCTGACTTCTTTGCCTCCCCACTTCTTGTCATCAGCATAAATACCTTCTTTTCTTAGCTGCTATCATTCTAAAGAAGACACTGGACTCAAAACATAACTCTGGTTTCTCTTCACAATTGCTGCCTTACCTACTGAGTTTCTCCAGAAATTTCTATTTTTTGTTTGTTTGCCATACAGTACTATATTTACTTTATACAGCACTATATTTACTTTATACAGCATAGTCAACTTTGGGAGAGGCAGCACCTTAAATTAATGTATTCCCTCTTGGGTGTTTAAGACTGATTTAAAATCTGTGGTTACTGTGAGCACCTATGAAGGCAGGCTGACTGAATGACAATGTGAATATCACAACCGGAAGAAAACAGCTGTGAAAATTCATAGGATCATTAAGATTTGTGTTTGGTCACAAAGGAGGCATTCCACCCACCGATTGTTTTCAGTGAACTGGGCAGGCAAAAGATTCATAAATCTACTGGACAAATATTCCTGTACTAAAGGCAGTAAAAAGATTGCTGTGTGTTCTTGGGAGGAAGCCTTAAAAATATCCTTCTGTGCCATATGGACATATGGCAATCACACTTGCCACACACTGTAGGCCAGTACTAGTAAATATTCAATGACTTGATGAAGAAAAACTAATAACAGATTAGCTGCTATCTCTTTCTTCCCATAAGACTGTGGACAACAACACATTGATGACATTCTGAAATTTGTAGCTGGACATGACACCGTTATCACTTCAGTGGCGAGGTCCACTCACTATCTTACCATATTTATTGTCATCTTGTCTAACAGTAATTACTTGTATGTAGGACCTGAAAATTTCTTCCTCTTCTTTAAGATATTCGTACACCAGCTACATTACCTCAGCTCTCTGAAGTCACTTAGCTATATCTTTCAAATGCTAGCCAAAATGTATTGCACTCAAGTTTGTTACAAGAAACCTTTGTTACAAGAAACCTGTGCATAATACTTGTTAAAGAAGAAGGACAAGATGGAAGTTCCTGGATATCAAAGAGTCCGTCTTTCAGGAACAGTAAGCCATCAAGATGTTGGTGATATACTCCTCTAGCAGTCATTGGTGGTGAAATTAGTCAGACAAAGAAGGTTGCACATTGGTAGAACAGTGACACAAGAGCTTCCAGACACTTCTTCAGCTCCCTAATCCAAAGGACTAAACTTTATCAATTCTAAGGTTATACTCTTCTTTTGCAGAATAATTTCTGCAACGGACAGCCAGCATTTGTGAAGGGAAAGATGATAATAAGAAGGAAAATAATTAAGGCAGAAATTTCATCATTGATTATAATGATGAAAGTGATCATGAGATGAAGAAACAGCATGATGTGAATTAGGCTACACTGAAGTATGATCTTGTTTCATTTTCCTCTGCCTGAACACTCTTGAAGTTGTTCCAAGTTACTTGTTTTCTCTTTTCCAAGAATCAGATGTACTGGAACTAAATCATGTTAGTGAGGATGTGATTTTGGGCATGTGGAAGATAGGTGAGTGGCTGCAGATATTCTTTGGATGTTACCACCTTTCAAATTGTGAGACCCATTATTTTTGTGTACACTCCTGAAAAAAAGGACATTCAAAGAGCATCAGTCTGCAAGAATGTGTCACGACTGATAGTTGCCAATCTTGACTCTACAGCTCTCATTTTTGGGAACATCACAGACGGTTACATTTTCAGGAATCAGCACAACTGTTCGCAATAACTCCTCGTTCTGGAAATGGCCAGAAATCAGACATCTTTTCCTGTGCAGAAACAGAATAGATAGAACATAGAACAGTACAGCACAGTACAGGCCCTTCGGCTCACGATGTTGTGCCGACCTATTATCCTACTAAGATCAATCTACCCTGAATACCCTACATTTTACTATCCTCCATGTGCCTATCCAAGAGTCGCTTAAAAGTCTCTAAAGTATCTGACCCCACTACAACTGCCAGCAGCACATTCCACACGCCCACCACTCTCTGTGTAAAGAACCTACCTCTGACATCTCCCCTATACATTCCTCCAATCACCTTAAAATTATGCCCCCTCGTAATGGTCATTTCCGCCTTGGGAAAAAGTCTCTGACTATGCACTCTATCTATGCCTCTCATTATCTTGTACACCTCTATCAAGTCACCTCTCATCCTTCTTTGCTCCAATGAAAAAAGCCCTAGCTCCCTCAACATTTCCTCATAAGACCTGCCCTCCAGCATCCTGGTAAATCTCCTCTGCACCCTCTCTAAAGCTTCCACATCTTTCCTATAATGAGGTGACCAGAACCGAACACAATATTTCAAGTGTGGTCTAACCAGAGTTTTATAGAACTGCAGCATAACCTCGCAGCTCTTAAACTCAATTCCGCTGCCAATGAAAGCCAACACACCATATGCCTACTTTACAACCCTATCAACTTGGGTAGCAACTTTGAGGGATCTATGGACGTGGACCCCAAGATCCCTCTGTTCCTCCACACTGCCGAAAATCCTGCCACTAACCCTGTATTCCGCAGTCAAATTTGATCTTCTAAAATGAGTTGCTTCATACTTTTCTGGGTTGAATTCCATCTGCAACTTCTTTGCCCAAAGATAGCACTTTCAAACTTTTAGATAATGGAGGCTAGTATAATGGACAATGTTTCTCAGGACCTCATAGCTGTCGTTAGAGCAGACAACCTATTAGTCAGAAAGACAGATACAGCAGACAGTTTGGTAAGTGGTAAAGGTTGGAGACAATATGCATGAGGTTGTGTTTTTTGGGACAGTGTCTTATGCAGGCTTTTGGCCTTACCTCCCACAGTATCATTCAAGTTCTGCATGTGAGAAGAGACGAAGCTGCCTAGGTAGATGCTCCAGAGATGCAGACAGCGTTGCCTCCCTCACAGGATCAAGGTCACATCTTAGTCCAATGAGCCTTTTTTGATCACAGGAGTAGACAATTATCTGTCATGACACTGGCCCTGAGATTGCACCTAGGGGAAAGCATAATTATCGGAGAAAGCAAGGCATGTTTTGATACTTAGGGTAAGTACAGCATGATGAAGGAATAGGATAGTTTATATTCAATATAATTTGTTTCTAAATTTAAAAAAAATGTGTACCTGTTTTGTGCTCATTGATTTACCAGGTAGGTAGTGGGCCAAAGAGGATTATTGTTATTTTTTAGGATATGTAATGGGTTGAAAAAAATTTGTTTTTGAGGTGGGGAAAGGAATAATAACATAATGAATTATGAAAAGACTTGATTTTGTTTAATTGAATGAGAATGTTTCACTGATAAATTGAGTTAAAATGTTTCTTGCAGCTGCCAATGAGGGGATCTCTAAATTATGTTCCTCAAGATGCATTATACCAAGCTCATCTGCTTCTAAAATAGGTAGGGACACTTCCCCAAGATTTTCAGTGTTTAGGCATTTTTGGATTGCAAGGTTGTGTAGTCCATAACCAGCTATGATTTGAAGGATATTGCAAAAGTCTTCCATGAAAACTAAGGCATGAAAAACATCTTTTAAGGACAAAATGTCTTTTCAAAGATCATTCTATCGCTACAATTCGTAGTGCATGCAGATACAGTGATTACAGCTCTTCAAGGGACTTTATCAATCATTGCAGAATTATGCTTTGTCATTTGTAAATATTCTTTGTAATTTTCCTTGAAAGGCTTATCGAGTGTATAATTCCTGAGGCTTAATGCATCATGATAACTTTCAGGACAATGGCATTTACATGAAGGTTTCTAAGAATCTGGTCACGCATAGTCTGGGTATTCAGCAAACTATACAGAATTAATTTGGTGAAGAAAAATGAAAGGGATAATGGTAGATTATGTAGATATCCTTTATTACACCTTGCTCTATGGCTCATCAAATAAATGATAAAACTGAATGGTTCCATCATACTGCTACCTTGCTTTTCATGTCAAACTGAATGGATTCCCCAGCTCCTTTAAAAAGGTGTCAGTTACCTGATTGCAGACACCATTGGTGGATATTGCATAGATGCCCTGTGGCTGCTTGAGATGAGCCTCTGGCAGAATCCTCCCCAGCAGGTCCATGGTCTGCTCCTTGTTGGGGATGCATTATGTGGGGATGTTCCCTCTTGTGTCCTGCCACTCATGAGCACCCTGCACAAGTTTCTCCTGCAACAAGGTTAAGTGAGTTAGGTAAAGGCTAAAATGAGGATAATCCTCTTGATAACATCAAGCAGATACTATGAGATCTAGTGGCATTACTAGGTTAATGTGAAAAATGATAAGGTTCTGCATGCAAGTAATTGCTGGTCAGAGAGGTGACATATGTAGTGTGAAGCATTAGTTTTAGAAGGTAAAGAGTAAGCTGGCATCCAAGGAAGAAGCAGAGAGTGACCGTATGTTGCCTTTCCAATCCTCCCCACAGAATTATGTAACATAGGAGGCCTATAGGCATATTGTCCCTACATGTGCTCTTTGAACAAGCTATCCTAATAGGCACACTTTCCTGCTCTTTCCCCACAGCGTGGGAGTTATTTTCTTTTGAAGCCATATAATCTGAATCCTTTTTGAAATTACTATTGAAACTGCTTCTCCTACCCTTTTAAGCTTTGCATACCAGATCGAGTAGATGTGTTTAAAAGAAACTCCTCTTAATCTCCCAATGGTTCAATTGTTTTAAATTTATGTCCTCATGTTGCTTCACCTCCTTCCAGTGAAAACTACTTTTTTCCAAACTGTAACATTATTTAATTTTTTGCCCTGATCTGCAGTCATAGGGGCTGATATTGACACTCAATGTCAATACCTACTTCCACCATGTAGTATAAAATACAGTTCTTTCCATGGAGATACAACAGTCTTTCTCTGCAAAATCTCTCCTGAAGAAGTGATTGAAAGTGCCTCCGAATAAAATTGTGCTCCTCTTTTCCAGTATCCTTGTTCCTTTTCTGATTGCTAGATCTTCCAGTAGAAGGCATTCTTGAAAAAATGAGACAAAAATCACAGGTGTCACCGAGTACAGTTTCTGACGGTGAACTCAGTGGCTCAAACGTTTATCTATTCATTTAACATCCTTTCAATCCATTTATGGCTCCTGCAATCTTGAACCAGACTCGGATTTGAATGAAAGCAAAATACTACGGATACTGGAGACATGAAATAAAAAACGGAAAGCGCTGGAGATGGCCTGCAGGTCTGGCAGGAGAAAGAAACAAAGTTAATGTTTTCAAAAATGTTAACTTTGTTTCTCTCTTTATAGATGTTGCCAGATCTGCTGAGGTTCTCCAGCACTTTTTGTTTTTATTTGGCATTTGAATGGGTGCTGCTAATTTCCAAACAATAATACTACCATCTTGCTTTGAATATGACAGAGTGCCACTAATTAATAGTTAAATGAATTGACCTCATGAAAAATTATTGATTCAGCATAAGTAGGCACAAGCATCTTATACATTGGTGAAGACTCACCACAATTGATCTTATGGAATTATTAAGGTTTACATATATGAATTGTAACAGGCAGTTGAACCACCAAACTATTTTCAAAGCATTCATACTGAAGACTTGAGGATGGTTAAAACATAACGCTAGCACCAAAATAGAAAGACTTGCACTTACATAGAGAAGCCCTTTCATTTCCTCAGGACGTCTGGGAAAAACTTTACAGACAACGAGCTACTCCTGAAGTGCCGTCAGTGCTGCACTGCAGGAAATGGAGCAACCAATTTGCGAACAGCAAGTTCCCAGAGATGTGATACAGCCAGGTCATCTATAAATATAAGCTGGCACTACTAGGTGTGAAGGCTCGAGTTTTCGAAAAGCAGGAGTGGCAATTCTAGGTTAAATTCAAATAAATATATTTGACAGGAGCACGATTTGAAACGAATGATGGGGGTTTGTCGGCACTGTGTCGGGTAGGAGATCAGTTACTCGCCGGCCCCTTGGTGAGATGAATTCCCTCGAGCGTTTGAAGCTGGCGCGCGCTCACTTGCTCGCGGGGGAGGTGGAGGGGTAACGGTCAACAGCTCGCGCCCGCCCGCGGGAGGGGAACGGTAACGGTCGCCGGCTCGAGCTGGCGGGAGATCCTTCCCCGTAATAGTCAGGCTTCCACCACCTCGCATTGTTACCGAATTTAACGGTTCAACGGTTAAAACATTTCACTGGGAGGCCAAGGTCGTGCATCAGAGGAGTAAACGGAAGGGATGGGTGAGTGAGTGAGAGAGTCCATACAATCATCGTTTTTTTAAAATAACAGAGGCGGTAGGTCAAAAGTCACATGTCGACGGGAATAAGATCAACACAAGTCAATGGTCGTCGAGCTGAAACAGTAATTTTGTAATCACAGTTGCTGACTGAGTATTTTTCCAACATTTTATGTTTTGTTCAGACAGCAAGGCTGAGAAGACTCCATCTTCCAAGTCAATGGTCATTGAATCTAAATACCAGTTGTACAGAAGCTGCTTGAAGCTTTCCAACAGTTTTGGGATTTAATTTCGTACCGCTTGTCCTTTGGAAGTCTGTTATTTGTTGGAGGGAGGGGAGTTTGAAAGGTTTTAATGTCCCAGGGAAGGATGAGTTAGATTAGATTGCCACAGACTCTATTACAACATCATAGGGTGCTGGGATGCAAGGAAAGTTTATTATAGCAAGAACAAGAACAAAGTTGCTGGAAAAGCTCAGCAGGTCTGGCAGCATCTGTGGAGGAGAAAACAGAGTTAACGTTTCGGGTCCGGTGACCCTTCCTCAGAACAGGAGGAAGGGTCACCGGACCCA
>NC_063347.1:10307380-10352727 GCF_021869965.1 Rhincodon typus
TTTTCTCCTTCACAGATGCTGCCAGACCTGCTGAGCTTTTCCAGCAACTTTGTTTTTATTCTTGATTTACAGCATCCGCAGTTCTTTTGGTTTTTATTTAAGTTTATTATAGCGTTGGTAAAAGAACGAAGAAAATCAAGACTGGTATGATGAAACAAACTCCTGATAACCTGAGAAAGAAAATTCAAAAAGAAACTGCAGCTGCTGTAAACCTGAAACGCCTGAAAAGGTTGGACTGAGCAGGTCATGTGGCAAAAGCCCAGAAAATCTTTGTTTGTTCTGAGTTCCAACATTTCCTTTTCTTGTGAAAGAGGGAACTTGGTGAATAGAGCAGAAAGAAAAAGGAGCATCAGTTAGAGGAAAGTATTTTCCTATGCCCTGTCTCAAGTTACAAAGAAATCTGAGAAGAAAATCCCGCTTGTAGTAATATTCATGCATCTCAGGGGCAGCTTTTGCAATGGAAAAGATGTGGAAGTTTAGTTTGTGATTTAGAAGCAATGTGGTCAAGAAACTACCAGAGGTGCCAACACTGTGGTAAACAGACAGGAGTGGATGGCCTTGGAAGTCCTTAATAGTGATTTTGGATTGTATGAAGCCACTTGGCCTCAGGCCAAACAAGAGCAAAGAAATCTGCTGCTTAATTGCTACCTCTTGCCTTCCTTCAGGTGATGAATCAGTTCTTCATCTGGTTAAACATCACTTGCAAGAAGCACTGAGGGTAGCAAGGGCTGAGTGACTTAAGTGTTTTTCACTAAGGTACCTCTGTAGCATCGAAGCTAAATGGATCTCAAAGAACAAATGTACCATACTCGGCTTGTGGCAGAATAGAATAGCATAGAACCAACATGAGGGGAAAACCTACTTGACCTTGTCCTCACCAGTTCTCCTGTCACAGATATATCTGCCCATGACAGTAACCATTGCAAGATCTTTGTGGAGACAAAAAGAAATCATCTTCACATTGAGGACTCTCTCCATGTTTTTTTCAAAAAATTGTTCAAGGCATGTGACTGTCACTGGCTAGGCCGGCATTTATTGCCTGTCTGTAATTGCTCTGGAGAACATGGTGCTGAGCTGCCTTCTTGAACCATTGCAGTCCTTGGGTTGTGGGAACACCATAGTGCTGTTAGAAAAGAAGTTCCAGAATGATTACCTAGTAACAATGAAGGAACAGCAATATAATTCTAAGTCAGGATGGTGTGTGGTTTGGAGGAAACTTGCAGGAGATGCATGGAAATGTATGCAGGAGATGGTATTTCCATGCATCTCCTGCCCATGACCTTCTTTGTGACAGAGGTCATGGATTTGGAAGGTGCTGGTGACTTACAGTAGTGCATCTTGTTGATGGTGCACATTGCTGCCTCTGTGAGCTGGTAGTGAAGTAAATGTTGAAGGTAGGAGATATAATGTCAAACAAGTGGCCTGCTTTATCCTGGCTGGTGTCAAGCATTGAGTGCACCCATTGAGGCAAGTGGAGAATTAGCCATCACATTCCTGATTTGTACCTTGTAGATGATGGATCGGAATTGCAGAGATTGAAGGTGAGTTACGCACTGCAAAATTCCTAGCATATGACCTGCTCTTGTAACCGCAGTAGTTAAATGTCTAGTCTAGTTCATTTTCTGGTCAATGGTCACCCTCAGGATGTTGATGATCAGGGTTTTTGTAATGGTAATGCTATTGAATGTCAAGACATTTTTTAAGACATGCTCATTGCCTGATGTTTGCATAGAATGAATGTTACTTGCCACTTATTAGTCTGAATCTGAATGTTGGCCAAGTCCTGCTTATTGATACAGACTGCTTCTGTAACTGAGGAGTGTGCTTAATATGGCACAATCATCAATGAGTATCTCAATTCCAACCTAAAATGGAGGGAAAACATTGATGAAGCAGCTGGAGATAATTTTGCATATGACACAACTCTAAGGATCTCCTGCAGTGATGTCCCTGAACTGAGATGATGCTCCTCCAAGAACTACAAGCATCTTCCTTTTTGGTAGGTAGGATTCCAACTGGAAAGCAGATTTACCTCTAATTTCCATTGACTTCAGTTTTGCATGGGCTTCTTGATGCCGTACTCAGTCAAAAACTGCCTTGATGTCAATGGCAGTCACTCTAATCCTATTTCTGGAGTTGAGCTGTTTTGTCCATGTTTGGAGCAAGGCTGCAATGAAATCAGGAACTGAATGGCTGTGGTGGAACCTAAACTGAGCATTAATGAGTATTGTTATATTCAAAGTTGTTGTTATTTCTTTTCCAGCTAAAAGGAGAGCGCAATTTCAGTTGCTGGTAGGCTTGAAGGTCTGCGTTCCAACTATTTCTCTTTTCTCAATTCAGTGACAAACTGACTTATGACCAATCCATAAGCTGTTGCTGGACAGTTACTTTTTATTGCTCCAAAAGACAATGGATGCCAGTGCAAAAGCATCAAATCTTGTTCCAGCAAAAGGACATGGCACATTTCCATTTTTCCTTCAAGTTGAAATCTATCCCATTTGGCACAATGGTACTGCCACACAATATGATGGAAGATATCTTCAATGTGAACTTGGGTCTTTGTGTCCACAATGGTGGTCACACCTAACAATGCTGGTCACACCTAACAATGCTGTCATGAACAGATAAATCTGAGAGAGGTAGATTGGTGAGGATAAAGTCAAGCAGGTTTTTCCTTCTTGTTGGTTTCCTCACCATCTATTGCAAACTCAATCTAGCAGCTATACCTTTTATAACTTTGCCGGATTGGTCAGTAGCGGAGCTACCAAACGATTCTTCGTGATGGACATTGAAGTCATTGCCACCTTCAGTGCAACCTCCAAATGGTATTCATCATAGAGGAGTATTGATTCATAAGCTATAGAGTTTGCTAAGGATGTGTTTGGGGTGGAAATGGTAAATGGGCATCAGAAAGAGGTTTCTTTGCTCATGTTTGACTTGATTCCATGAGATTTCATCGAGTTTGAAATTAATGTTGAAGACTCCCAAGGCAACTCCCTCTTGACTGTTGTGCAGTACCACCAACTATTCTAATTGCAGTAGATTCAGAACAGAGCAGCCGAACAGGGAATGGTAATGTTATTCGAAGAGTAATCTAGTAGCCCAGGCTAATGCTCTAGGGACACAGGATCAAATCTCATCAGAGCAGCTAGTGAAATTTAAGTTCAATTAATAAATATGGAATTGAAAATTAGCTGCAGTAATGGTGACTTTGAAACTATCATTGTTGTTGAAACTCCATCTGGTTCATTAATGTCCTTTAGGAAAGGAAGCCTGCTGTCCATGTGACTCCAGACCCATAGAAACATATTTGACTCTTAAACTGCCCTCTGAAATAGCCTAGCTAGTCACTCAATTCATGGACAATTAGGGATGGCCAACAAATTCTGGCCTAGTGAATAATTCCCACATTCCATGAAAGAATTAAAAAAAAGGTAATCATGAGGCACCGTAGGGCCTTCAACAGCAACAGTAGAATTGAATTTCACAACAATCTGTAATTCGTAGTCCAGCCTGTACGTCACTATACCATTACTGTCAAATCAGTTGACCAACTGTGTTCATTGAGGAGTGTTAAAGAATATGCCAGGAACAGCACCAGGCATGCTTAAAAACAAGATGTCAACCTGATGAAGCTACAATACAGCACAAAATACCAGAAATTGAGGTATTTACTCAAGCTGGAATGTCAAGAATCCATGACATATTGAGTCACTTGTGACTGAATTGGGCTGGTCATGTAACCAGAATGCCTGACACTTGCTTACCAAAGCCAATCTTCTGGGGAGAGCTTGAATCTGCTCTATACATTTATGATTGTCAAGTGAAACGCTACACACTCTGAAGGCTTCACTTAAGAGTTTTGATACCAACATTGAATCTTGGGTGAAGCTCATCCAGGATTGTGCACAGGAGGATGCAACCAAATAAAAGATAGTGCATCCTCCTGTGAAAGCAAGCACATATCAAAGGCAGAGAGAAGATGCAAGGAGAGGAAATCCCAAGCCAGCAACTTGTTTAAAGCTTAGTGGTCTGTAGTGTCCTATTTGCAACATAACTTTCTAGGCACAGATCACCTGTTGCAATGTCCTATCAAACAGTCTAGATGACAAACATAGCCATTCTTGCCTTGAAGGATGAGCATGAGATAACAAAGAGCTACATGCATGTTAAACAGTGGGAGAAAATTCTGCAGTCTTGCCATTTTGATTGTGTAATTACACAACTAACCAGACAAGCCTAAATCATGGGGGAAGGCCAGATATCAGAATAAAAGGAAAACTGAGGCAATGAACTATACAGTCATAGTTATACAGCATGTAAACAGACCCTTCTGTCCAACTCATTTGCGGTGACCAGATGTCCCAATCTGATCTAGTCCCATTTGCCAGCATTTGGTCCATATCCCTTTAAACCTTTCCTAATCATGTACCCATCAAATGCCTTTTAAATGTTGTAAATGTACTCGCCTCCACCACTTCCTGTGACATACACCATTTACCACTTTCTGTGTGAAAAAGTTGCTCCTCAGGTCCCTTTTAAATGTAACCCCTCTCACCTTAAACCCAAGCCCTCTAGTTTTGGACTCCCCTACCCTTGGAAATAGACCTTGGCTATTCACCCTATCCATGCTTGTGATGATTTTATAAACCTCTATAAGGTCAACCGTCAGCCTCTGACGCTCCAGGGAAAAAAAAAGCCCCAGTCTATTTGGCCTCACCCTATAGCTCAAATCCTCCAAACCAGGCAACACACTCCCCTCCAGCTCCACCACACCCGGCACTTTTCCCTGCAACCGCAGGAAGTGCTACACCTGCCCCCATACCTCCTCCCTCACCCCCATCCCAGGCCCCTAGAAGACTTTCCACATCAAGCAGATGTTCACCTGCACATCTGCCAATGTGGTATACTGCATCCGCTGTACCTGTTGTGGCCTCCTCTACATCGGGGAAACCAAGCGGAGGCTTGGGGACCGCTTTGCAGAACACCTATGCTCGGTTCGCAATAAACAACTGCACCTCCCAGTCGCGAACCATTTCAACTCCCCCTCCCATTCCTCAGACGACATATCCATCCTGGGCCTCCTGCAGTGCCACAACGATGCCACCCGAAGGTTGCAGGAACAGCAACTCATATTCCGCTTGGGAATCCTGCAGCCCAATGGTATCAATGTGGATTTCACAAGCTTCAAAATCTCCCTTCCCCCTACTGCATCCCAAAACCAGCCCAGCTCGTCCCCGCCTCCCTAACCTGTTCTTCCTCCCACCTCAAGCCGCACCCCCATCTCCTACCTACTAACCTCATCCCGTCCCCTTGACCTGTCCGTCCTCCCTGGACTGACCTATCCCCTCCCTAAGTCCCCACCTACACTCACCTTTACTGGCTCCATCCCCGCCTCTTCGACCTGTCTGTTTCCTCTCCACCTATCTTCTCCTCTATCCATCTTCTATCCGGCTCCCCCTCTCTCTCTATTTATTTCAGAACCCCCTTCCCCTCCCCCATTTCTGATGAAGGGTCTAGGCCCGAAACATCAGTCTTTTTGCTCCTATGATGCTGCTTGGCCTGCTGTGTTCATCCAGCTCTGCACCTTGTTGTCTCAGATTCTCCAGCATCTGCAGTTCCTACTATCTCTAACATACTTGTAAATATTTTCTGAGCCTTTTCAAGTTTAACAATATCCCTCCTGTAGCAGGGAGACCAGAATTAAACTTGCATGTGGTGATGTTCCCATGCATATGCTATACTTATCCTTCTAAATAGTTATGTTGCAGGTTGGAAGGTGCTGTTGAAACTGTTTTTTCTAAGAATAAAATAGTTTCAACAGCAATATAGAGTTGTTTCAGTACAGTCATAAGACTGGCTTCTACCAGAATATGTGGAAAACGGCCGTGGTATGTCCTCTACTCAAAAGCAGGACAAATCCAACCTTGCCAATTACCACCCCATTAACCTACTCTCATTAATCAGAAAAGTGATGGAAGGGGTCATCAGTAGTGAATCAACCAGCACTTGTTTCACAATAACTTGCTTGCTGATGCTTAATTTGGATTCACCAAGCCACTCAACTCCTGACTTCATTATAGGGGAGGCAATGGCCTAGTGGTGTTAATCCAGAGACCCAGCTAATGTTCTGGGGACCTGGGTTTGAATCCTGCCATGGCAGATGGTGGAATTTGAATTCAATAAACATCTGAAATTAAGAATCTAATCTTGACTGTGAATACATTGTCAATCGCCAGGAAAAACCTATCTTGTTCACTAACCCCCTTTAGGGAAGGACACTGCCATCCTTCCCTGGTCTGGCCTACATGTGACTGCAGACCCACAGCAAGACTCTGAACTGTCCTCTGGGCAGTTAGGGATGGGCAATAAATGCTGCCTAGCCAGTGATGCCCTCATTCCGTGAATGAATAAAGGAAAAAAAAATTATAGCTGGTTGGAGTCATAACTGGAGAAAGGGAGATGGTTGTAGTTGTTGGAGGTCAGTAACTTCAGCTGTAGGATATCTGCAGATTTTCTTCAGAGTAGTGTCCAATCTTTGATCAGTCATAGGTCAGAATTGGGATGCGTGCTGATGATTGCACAACGTTCAGCATTATTTGCAACTCCTTAAGACACTAAAGCAGTCCACGTCTAAATGCAGCAAGACCCAGATATAATCTAGTTTTGGGAAGGGAAGTGGCAAGTAACATTTGCACCACACAATCTCTAACAAGAAAGATAACTAACCATTGTCTCTTGACATTCAAAAGTATTGCCTTCACTGAATCCTCCATTATCTATATCCTGAGGGTTACCATGACTAAAAATTGAATTGGACCAGGCATGTAAATACTGTAGCTACAAAAGCCGATCCGAGGCCAGAAATCCTGCAGTAACTCACTTCCTGACTCACAAAGGCATGTCCATAAACTACACGGCACATATCAGGAGCATGATGAAATACTTGCCACTCACTTGGATGAATGCAACTCTAACAACAGTCAAGAAACTTGACATCATCGGGGATAAAACAACCTGCTTGATTGGCACATCATAAACATTCAATCTCTCCAAAGGCAGCTTTCTACACCTTCCCCAGTGCAACTAGGTAAGGACAATAAATGCTGGCCCAGCCAGTCACACCCACATCCCATGAATGAATTAAAAAAAAATCTGGACTGATGTTATCATTGCTTAATCCAGGGTCATGAAATGATGGTTAGGTTAAAATTAGTGTTACACTGAGCTGGGAATTAAATCAATGGGTTTAAATGTCTGTCTCCATTCTGCTCAATTTTATTTTACATTGTTTTCAAAAGACATTAATACATGTTATAAACTGGGTGTCAAAACTGAATCAATTTCATTGCTACTGGCCGAGCTAGTTTATAACTAAGGCTTGAAAATCATGACTGAGCACAGCCTTGGGATTACTACAGAGTTTTGAATTTTATGAATATTTAGTTTCAGTTTAACTTTGCTAGAAAAAACATTTATTATTTGGTAGTAGTTCTATCGTAGATGGGGAAGTGAGATCATACGTAGATCTTAGGTGAAGTAGATCTTAGATAGGATGGCATAATAGACTGGCATTCCAGGCGAAATGGAATCACAGTTTTAAAGAATGAGGAAAGTTTTTAAATTGCTTACTGTTTATTCTTTACATTTACTTTTTCCTGAAAACGGGCTGCTGTGAAACTTGTGCACATATTTCCTCATTTGAGTCAACTTTTAAGCAGACCTTTAAAGAATGCCTAACGTTACTGCCAGATGCTTTTGAATGTGAATGGAGTCTTACATTTGTCGTAAGGTTTCAGTTCGAAGTTCCAAGATGTCCATCCGCCTGCCCTCAAAAAGTAGAAGTTAAATTGACTGGAGCAAAGGAGTTTCTGTGTAATCTAGACCGGTGAGCTTGGAACTGCAAAATTGAGGTACTACAGCATGACCTCTGTACAAAAACATGCAAACTTGTTCTGTAATTACATAGACATATTCCATTTTAAATATACAAGTATTTATAATGGGGAAAAAAGTTGATATAAGTATGGCAAAAACACAACAGGATATGTAGCTTAGTAGACAGGAATGCATGCAGATATAATGCAATGTATTCTCTTCATTTTTTCTAGAGTGGTGATGCTTTTTCTTGGATCAAAGTGTCACAAATTTCAGTCAAAAGGATTGTTACTGATTTGATATCTCAAGCACGTTTCCAATTATTCTAAAGTACAAACGCTCCTGTATGCAAGTGTGTTGCACCGAAAACAGTGCTGAAGACTAGCAAGGAAGATGGCGGATAATGGAATGACATTTTATGAATTGTCTGCGGAACTTCTCAATGGTGAGATCTTCAGTTTCTCCAATCTCGTAGGAAAGGTGGTGTTGATTGAAAATGTTGCATCCTTATGAGGCACAACTATCAGGGATTACCACCAGATGAATGAGCTCCAGAGTCGCTATGGCAACCAGGGGTTTGTAATTCTGGGTTTTCCCTGCAACCAATTTGGCTACCAGGTAAACTGAACATTTTTTGAGACAAATACATTGTCCTTTCTTGCAGAACATTTATCACATATTTTAATTGATTTGGTTTCTAGTATAAACCTAAATAAATTAGTGACTTATGTTATAGCAGCCCCAGTTTATACAACAAATTAATACATTTCTGATAAAACTTAAAATGTTATCTTATATAGCCATTTAAATGCGAATTTTTTGAATTCCAAATTTCAAATTCAGATTAAGACAATAGTTTTATTTTAAGGAAATTCTTTTCAGTTTCCTTATTCATTTATCTTAAAGTTTGTAATGATAATTGCTAACCAAATAATCGCTGATTAGTTCACACTTTTATCGTTTAAGTAAAACTGCGCAATTAAGGATCGCTGATCAATTTAATCTCAGTAATACTATGCAAATCACCTTAAACAAAATCTATGATCAGTTGGGAGTGACAGTAGAAAGTGATAAATTCAACAATTTTTTTTACTTTGAAAGAAGTACTTGTATTCATCTAAAACTTTACCACATCTTAGACACCTCAAAGCATATCACATACAGGTTAATTGGAAGTGCTTTTATTTTTGAAGCTACTTTAGCATTTTAAAAGATCAGTTAAATTCAGATAATTTGCATTCTTCAGGTCAATCAGCATCTGTAGCGAGAATATTCAAGTTGCTCCCAAGAGGATGATGATTGACCAGCTGTGTGTTTCCATAGTGGTCCCAAAGGCTTGTCGAAAAATAAATCTGCAATTTAGAAATCTACAAATTTAATTTACCTTTACGTTGACTTTGTAGGAAAATATCTACAATGAAGAGATTCTTAATTCCTTGAAATATGTCCGTCCAGGCAATGGCTTTGAACCAAATTTCTATTTGTCCAAAAAGATTGAAGTGAATGGAGAAGATGAGAATCCTGTCTTCACTTTTCTGAAGAAGAAGTTGCCTGAAGCGTATGACGATCCTGACATCTTAATGCGGGATCCAAAGTTTATAGATTGGAAGCCAGTCCGTCGCTCTGATATTGGCTGGAATTTTGAGAAATTCCTTATTGGGCCAAATGGGGAACCATATAGGCGATACAGCAAAAATTTTCTCACTATTGAAATTGAAGATGACATCAAATTTCTTCTTCCAAAGGATGAATGACTTGGTGATAATACAGATAACTAAGTTAAAATTTAGTGTATTACATGTTGAATGCTAGGTGTTATATTACATGATGGCAGTTTTAAAAAGATATATAATTTAGCCGCTAGTATGCAATGAGTTATAAACTTTAAGGGATACAGCAACAGGTATGCAATTAGATTTACTGCATTAGCTGTGGTGATTTTCTAATTGGCCTGTTCAATGTTTAGAATGTAATTTGTTGTAAATGGAAAATACACAGAACCCGCTCTTGCCCAAAAGAAAGTTCTCCCAAAGAATGGGGGGAGGGCAAAGAGAGATTCTCATTTCTTTACTATGTGAGTCAACTTAGTTTCTGATGTTAGGCATTTTACTATATGATGGTACTTTTTCAAAGTCTACTGGGAAGTACTTAATGTAGCCTGTAAAAGTCTAACTGGACATAGAAACTAATCTGTTACAATCTAATATGAAAGGAGACTGTTCCAATAAATGTTTTTTTCTGGTCAAAATATTGTTTCATTTCTGCTTCATTATATAGAGACTTAAACTATGCAAAATTGGAGGTAGTTTTTCATGAGATATCCTACCAAATTTTATCTCATGCATTATATTTCTACTGCAACTGCATACATGAAATAATCCTTCAAAATCTGTCTAATGAAAGGTATTAATTCTAAAACAACTCCACATAAATGCCCAAATATTAAACCAATTCAATTCAAATTATTAAAAATTATTCAACATTGTCTATTTTCCAAGCTTATATTTGACCATTCTGTATTACATTTTCAAATGAATCTTATGGGTTCAATGTGAAGAATATTCATTTTGTTCTTGAAGCAGGAAACATATGCTGTCATTATTTAAGTTGAAAACTACCTTTTTTACACAATGATCTGTCTTTCATTGATATTTCATAGCATTTTGGCTGAAATACAGCTTTTAAGTAATTGAGAGTTCCCTAAATTTTAGTTGGGACATGTTTGCCTATTGTACCAAGGATATCATTATGTACATTTACAGTAGCATGTGCTGGATTGATAACAATGTGATGTAGCAATGCTTTGGACCTGGTTTTTCAGGAAAAAAAAGGAAGTTGTTCAATGTGTTTTTAGTGGATCAGGATTTTCTTTTTGATACATTTACTTAAATGTCCCTAATGGCTTTAAGGCACTGTTTACTAAATTCAAAACTTCAACTATGGCACGATTTAGCCCTCAACATCATAAAACTAACTAGCCAATTATTACACACTGTTTGTGATAGCTCACTGCATATAAATAAGCTGTTTCCTATAGCTAAGTGTCAAAAATTATTTCATTGGTTGTAAAAACTTTGAAACATCCTGTGGTCATGGGGCATGATATAAATCAACGCTTTCTCACTGGATCTCTTTCAAATAGAGATGAATTGTTCTGTTTGGTCCTCTGAGGCAGCCTAGGTATGTTTGTTACTCAGGGTGAACCTGCTTGAGTATTTGAAGCTTGCCATTGTGTTTAAATGGGTTCCAAAGTTGGAACAGCAGTAATAGGCTGGTATAATGGCCACAGGCTAAACCATAAGAAGGGTAATGTTTATTAGGAGCAGAACATGCTAATATGCTTGAATGAGGCACAAGCAGTCAGGGAGGCCAATCCTTTACTAATCACTGAACAGGTAAATAAGGACGAGAGGTCAATCTTTCCTACAATGCTAGTGGTATCAATGGTTACCCTTCAGATAGGGGAGGATAACGAAGGGATGAATGAGTTTATCATTTCTTTAAAAACTGTTGAGGCACAGGGCATTGCCCAATATGCTGGCAAGACTGAAAAGAATAAAGAGCACCATTGTCAAGCTTTAGCAGCCTCTTTACCACAGACTGGTGTAGACTGGAAAGGATCAAGGTATTGAATGCCTGCAATAATGGAACCTAAATAGCACACCAACACCAGGTCACCTCCTGCTGCTTACCCAGTTCAAGTTGCAAATGTCAGGTACTATATTTCCTAGTGCGCCCTAGGCCTTTTCAGACTATGCATACTAGTATACATCTGGATTGTGCCAACTTTGTCAAGCAACTTACCTGCATGACATTTAGCTTAGTTTTAAGCTTGTGCTTTTTCTTGATGTATGCACCTTTTTGATAGTAGATGACATTTCATCCATGGTTGAAAAGTGTTTTCTTCAAAACAATTTAGCAATCTCCATGCCATTCTAATCATACTAATCTTTGTGCACTAATTTTTGGCCTGAGTTTTACTGGCTACAGAGTACGATGCATTGAAGATTAAATTTTTGACTCAGTGAGGCTGTAGTCTACTCAATGCTAGACTTCTGAGGTCATGTGATCTCAAAATGTTTGACATTCTTTGATTAGTTTTCATATCTGCTTGGAAGACTGAATAGTACATTGGTAACACATGTATCCTAACAAGCTGTATTATATCTGTTGCCCTTCCTCAAATGCTATATTTAATTTCTTTTTCGATTCAAGGCATAAGCTAGTATATTTATTTCCAGTTATCTTGAGGGTTTTTCTGGGGATGCTGGGATAGTAAACAAAGTATTAACAACAGGAGTCAGCCCAGGATCGTCTAAAGCTAGTCTCAGCAGTCATAATTTGTTGGTTAGCATTGCTGTCTCACAGCACCAGGGACCTGGGTTCAAGTCCTCCCTCAGGCAACTTTGTGTGGAGTATGCACATTCTCAGTGTCTCGTGGGTTTCCTCCCACAGTCCAAGATGTGCAGACTAGGTGGATTAACTATGCTAAATTGCCCATAGTGTCTAGGGATGTGTAGGCTAGGTGGATTAGCCAGTGGAGGTGCAGAGTTGCAAGGATTGGATGGGATGCTGTTCAGAGGCGATATGGACTTGTTGGGCCAAATGGTTTCTACACTGTAGGGATTCTATGAGGATGAGTTAGCACAAAGTTGCTGACAGTTGCATTTCACTTCAAATTGTGAAATATGTATTTTACAATCCATTCGAAATGCTGCATTGGTCAACATTGAGCACTTAAAATAGACTTCGATCAGCAGTGTTGCATAAGGGTGCTGATGTGCACACTATTGCAGATGGAGAACTTAATCCAGCGACATATTAACTCCATTTGCAACATATACAAGAATGTGCATTTCCGATTTTACAACATAAGGCCATAAGACACAGGAGCAGAAATTAAGCCATTCAGCCCACACGTCTGCTCTGCCATTCAATCATTGCTAATAAGTTTTTCATCCCCATTCTCCTGCTTTCTCCCCTTTGATAATCAAGAACCTATCTTAAATATACTCAATGAGCTGGCCTCCACAGCTTTCTGTGGCAACGAATTCCTTAAGATTCACCACTCTCTGGGTGAAGAAGTTTCTCTAAGCCAGCTCTGATAGGAATTGCATTTCACTTTGCCAAGTCAGTTTCAAAATGCTCAAATGAGCATATCGTCAAAGGGATTTACGGAATTTTTAACATCCTTTCTGCAGATGACATTAGGAGGACGAGTGACTTTGAGAATTGTCTAAGCAATTGTAATACAACTGTTGTCAGAGAAAACCTCACTCACTGAAAGAATGCTTCTTAGATACACTACAAGTTGATGTACTTCATACCTTTCCCTATGCTAGTTTTTTATGTTTGCTTCAGAACAATACACAGTCTGATCAAATGATGGATTCTCTTGTTGAATGATGATCAGCGAAGAATGGAATCATTCACTGTCTTGGTTGATGTCGTTCCAGGTGATGTTAATCCAAATTATATAAATCTGTGATAGAATCTGCAAATCAAAGTTACTGTTGAAGGGGTGGGAGAAGTACAACTTTTGTGGCATGCTCACTTGTCTTTGACAAGACTCTTGCTCCCAAATGTTGAAATTGCTAGGTGATAAACTCTTCCATTTACATACATCCAGGGTTATATTTCTCCCCCATGTAATAAAAAGTAAAATTTGAGTTTCACCATTTAAAATGAACTAAAAAGTTCCATACAAGCAAACACAGAAATGTTTGTTTAGTGTGTATGCCCAATACTTCAATTTCTAGAAATTCAGGCTTCCAACCTGAGCAAGAAACTGGGTCATCAGTAAAAAAATACCATAAGAAATCCAGCAACTGTTTGTCCTTCTAGTTTTGTATGCTGATTTGAAAATAGGAGATGGATATATTTAATAAGCTTACAAAAAGTGTCTACAGTCACATTGATGAAATAACCTTTATATTTTCTGATCGAAATATCCTTTGTTATTAATATGAAATCTAGTAATTTTACACTTCACTAGTCACTTTTATAGTACCACTAATGACCTAATGTATAAAAACAAATATAATTTATAACTTTCACCAGGTATTTTAAGTGGAAAACTCAATTCTGTTTGCATGTAGGGCAGGATTAAACAACATGGAGAAGGGGCAGGGCAAGAGAAATAAATGGTGAAAACAGTACTACCCAAGGTTGATGTAATTAATAAAGTTATAAATAGCATGTAAAATATTGCTGTTATCAACATTCAATAGAGAAATGGTGACAGCTTTACATTTTTAAATATTTAGGTAGTCAACATTGTGGTTTTGCAAATCAGGAAGAACAACTGTGAAATATTCAGACTAAGCAGGGTTAGAAATGAAGGGACAAGTGGTAAAAGGCATAGATCTGGGAGGAAATACAGCAGGCCATTGTTATTTAATTCACTCACTGTTCCTGATGGTTTTGGAAGGAGTAAATGTTTAAGGATGAAAGAAAGAGAGATCTGGACAGGTATAGGGAGGCAGAAATAAGCTGTCATATTCTAGGAACATTTCAGCTCCGAGATGACAACAATAGCACAGCATGGCCTCGGAGAGGGAAGGGAATCTCTAGTTACATTACAAGTGACTTCAACGAATTAGAATACTGTGGCTCAGCCAGAATGCAGGAAAAAGTGTGGGTAAAGCTAATGACATTGGTGCAAAGAGTAATTACAGCACTACCTACAAGCAAACATTGATATTATAATTGATTTTGCTAGAGATCATGGTTGCCAAGTATTTTAAGTGCATTTGAAACAGAATATTTGGACCCACTCAATACAATAAATTGATATATTGAGATCCTGAATGTATTTCTCAATACACTGTAGCAGTGGTCATATAAGACTGTAAAAGTCAGTATTTTCTATAGAGGTTTTAGCTTGAATTAAGGTTTATTACATTATTTCCGAACTATTTGCCAATTTTTGTTAGAAACCAAAAGGAGGCCATATAATAATAGCTAAATCATTTTTATCAAAACTTGGTGTTCAAACAACAAAACTATTTCCTCTCCTTACAGTGAGCCCACATGACAGACAAGTCACAGCTCCAATCAGCAGTCTTTATTTATGTAGAGATATGTATTAAAACCAGCCACTTACAAAGTGCCAGTTTGAGCAAAAAGACTAGAAGAAACTGATGTGAAATTTACATTACAATACATACCAGCAAGGTTATGCTGGTTTGGATCAGTATCGCACCTGGGGTTTGGAAACCTCTGTTCCTGTGCCGCCTATAATACAATATAATATTACAAATTTTATTATCCGAGTCACAGTAGCCAAACCACATATAAACCAGTGCTCTGCTACAAATTTATAATGCAAGATTTCCAGGTTAAGATGCAAGGTGTCATTCATGCAAAGAAATACCATTATACCAATAAGAGGAAACAATACAGGCAATGCAAGTTCTGTGACATAACTTAAAATTTCAAATTGGGCAGAAAATTAATGTGGGAAGGAAGGGGGGAAAACTGCAACCCTTTTCAAAAACAAACCAAACCAAAATCCCTATCTTAAATAGCTGATGAGAAAAAAAACTCACTTAATTTCCAAAGCAGTTTATTTTACAGTACTGACATCCATCAATTGCATCAGAAATCAGTAGATTCTGAAAGAGAGCATGTTATTTTTGCTCACCCATTCATTCAGATTTGATCAATTTTGTTTTTAAAAAGTTGCTGTTATCAAGAGGTTTCTTGTCCTGACCCTGAAGACAGCTGGTGCTGATGGTAGAGCAACACAGTCCAAAAACAGTTGATCTAATTTCTTGTTGCTAAAATCATGCAGTTTCATCTTAGTTGGTATCCATTTTATCATCTTCATTTTTTCTATTCTCACCATTCTCTTCAGGAGTACTCAAGGAAGCAGGTGAACTGTTGTACTGGCTATTAGAGTCTCTACGTTGGTAGAAAAGAACATAAGCTGCTTTTGTCTAGGAGAAATGAAGAAATCCCAGTTAGTGATCAAGTTTTGTTGGTGGGAGCAATGCAATTTACTGCACATAAGGGAAAAACAACTTGCATTTGTTGCTGCTTCTTCAAAATCCTTTCTTAATCTATTTCTTGACCTGGGTCAGGTTACTCAAGATTAAAGTAAATAGGCAACAAGGTGGCAGATGGGTTAAGTACCAAGTTACTTACTTGGTAGTCAGAATTTAAAAAACAAACTTTAAAAGGTGTGAAACTTCTAAATGCTGATGTTCAAAGGAAACTTCAACTTACATAGGGAAATAAAAAGATACAGGAAGCATTCAAGGTAAAGAAAAGGTACACTATTTTGGCTGGTACAATGAGAAAGGGTTGTCCTATGATGAGATGTGGGCGTATGTTCTCAAGTTTAGAAGAATAAGAGTCAATCTTATTGAAACATAAAAGATTGAGGAGGCTTGGCAAAGTAGATAATAAGTTATCTCTGTTAGCTGGGAGAACAGCCTTCAGACTGATCATTTAAAATTGAGATAGGGACATTTTTTCCACTCGGATTTTGAGTCCCTGGAATTAACTATTTCAAAAGGACTGTGAATGTTCGCACTGATGTTGTGCAAAGATAGACGTACTTCTGGTCTCTCAAACCAAGGGAGGGGACTAGGCAAGAAAAATAAAAGTGAAAGTGGAGCAGATGGTTAAGTATGATAGAGTACGCTTGAGGGCCATCTAGTGTACTCCTGATCCTTTAATGTTCCATATTCTGTCTGGAAACATGCTAAGATGAAGCCAGTCTGTTGGTAACATTCATATCACATTTCATCCTGAGATTCTCTTCTAATCTCAGTTTTGCGACCACTAAGACATTTCTTTAAAAAAATCTAAGTTGGACTTGATCAGGGATTTAAAGGCCCATTCAAGTTATATTTGGCTTGAAGATTGTGTACTGTCATAGTGATACCATAAGACATTGCAGAAATAGGGCATTTGTTCCATCAAGTCTACTCCACCAAGGAAATTGTGGCTAATGTGATAATCCTCAATTCCAGTCTTGCCATTGTTTAATTAACGGTATTGTTGTTGCACAGACAGTACACAACACATGATGAGAGATACATGATGAGACATACAGCTGAAATACTGTCAACATAAACATGGAAGCTAAGCCTATGAATTTGTGAGCAATGAGGGTACAGAAGTTGGAGAATTAAGACAACCATATTTTAATGGAAATGGAAGCATGCAAGCAGCTGGTATAAGGAGTGATCAGTAGACAATGATCAAAGGTGATTGGAGAACAGGGACCAGAGGATGACAACAGTCACGCTAGGATAAAGGAGGGGAGCATTTGCTTGGAGGCAGAGGATGTGGGCGAGATTCTAAGTGAGTACTTTGTGTCAGTATTCACCCAGGAGAAGGATGCACTCGATAATAAAGTTAAATCTAATTCTGTGGAGGATAGTGAGATTTGAGTGGAGCATGTTAATATGCTAGGGCATTTTGAGATCAAGAAAGAAGTGGTGTTGGGTATCTTGTAGAGCACCAAGGTGGATAAGTCCCCAAGGCTCAATGGTATCTATCCCAGGTTACTGAGACAGGCAAGAGAGGAGCTTGTTGGCACCTTGACCAAGATCATTGTATCCTCGTTAGTCATTCGAGGGGTCCTGGAGGACTGGCAAGTAGCTAATGTTGTTCCTCCGTTTAAGAAGGTAAAAAGGGATAATTCAGGAAACTATAAACCAGCAAGTCCCAGATTGGCGGTTGGGAAGCTATTGGAGAGAATTCTTTGGGATAGGATTTATTCGCATTTGGAAAAGTATGGTCTAATTAGGGACAGTCAACATGGCTTTGTGCAGGGCAGGTCTTGTCTTACCAACTTGATTGAATTGTTCGAGAAGACGACAAAGGTGATCGATGAGGGTAGAGCAGTGGTCGTTGTCTACATGAATTTTAGTAAGGCTTTCGACAAGATCCCTCATGGTAGGCTCATCCAGAAGATTAAGATGCATGGGATCCATGGTGATTGGCCATGTGGATTCAAAATTGGCTTGCCCATAGAAGACAGAGGGTAGTGGTGGAAGGGTGTTTTTCAGGCTGCAAGTCAATGCCTAGTGGTGTTCCGCAGGTATATGTACTGGGACCTCATCTGGTTTTTTATATAATCACAATGACTTGGATGAAAATGTAGATCAGCATGTTAGTAAGTTTGCAGACGATACAAAAATCGGTGGAGTTGTGGATAATGTCGCAAGTTGTCAAAAGATATAGCAGGATATAGATCAGTTGCAGATATGGGCAGAGAAATGGCAGATGGAGTTTAATCCTTTTAAGTGTGAAGTGCTGCACTTTTGGGAGATCAAATGCAAATGACACTAAAATAGGTGGTATTGTGGGCAGCGAGGAAGGTTATCGGAAATTGCAGCAGGATCTTGATCAGCTGGGGAAGTGGGCTGAGAAATGACAAATGGAGTTTAATATAGATAAACGTGAGGTGTTGCATTTTGGAAAGTCAAATCAAGATAGGAGTTTTATGGTGAATGGTAGGGCCTTAAGGAGTGTAGTGGAACAGAGGGACCTTGGTGTTCACGTGCATGATTCTCTGAAAGTGGAGTCAGAGGTAGGCAGGGCAGTGAAGACGACTTTTGGCACACAGGGCTTCATCAGTTAGGTCATTGAGTACACAAGTTGGGAAGTTTATGGTGCAGTTATACAGGACTTTGGTGAGGCCGCACTTGCGAGTATTGTGTTCAGTTTTGGTCACCTTGCTTTAGAAAGGATGTTATTAAACTGGAAAGAGTGCAGAAATTTACAAGGATGTTGCCAGAACGCAAGGGATGAGTTATAGGGAGAGGTTGGACAAGCTAGGACTTTTTCCTTTGGAGTGTAGGAGACTGAGGGGGGATCTTGCAGAATTGTATAAGATCATGAGAGACAAGGATAGGGTGAACGCACTCTCTTTTTCCCAGGGTTGGGGAATCGAGGACTAGAGGGCATCAGTTTAAGGTAAGAGAGGAAAGAATACATGGGAACCTTAAGGGCAACTATTTTACACAGAGGATGGTATGCATACGGAATGAGCTGCCTGCAGAAGTGGTTCAGGCGAGTACATTAACATTTAGAAGGCATTTGGACGAATACATGGATAGGAACGGTTTAGAAGGATATGGGCCAAGTGCAGGGAAACGGGGATAGCATGGATTGACATTTTGGTCAGCATGGACCAGTTTAGGCCGAAGGGCCTGTCTCTGTGCTGTAGGACTCTATGACTCTGAATGTTAAGGAAAACTATACAGTTAATGACAGGACCCTGAACAGCATTGACGTACAGAATGATCCTGGGGTTCAAGTCCACAGCTCTCTGAAAGTAGTCAAGCAAGCAGATAGCGTGGTAAAGGCAGCGTAAGGAATGCTTGCCTTTTCTGGCCAGGGAACGGAGTATGAGAATCGGGATGACATGTTGCAACTCTGTAAGAGACTTTGGTTAGGCCACACTTAGAGTAATGCATTCAATTCTGGTCGCCACATTACAGGCAGGATGGGGAGGCTTCGGAGAGGGTGGAGAAAGAGGTTTACCAGGATGCTGCTTGGATTTGACGATATGAGTTATAAAAAGACACTAGATAAACTTGGTTCAGAGACAATGGGACTGCTGAGGCCAGAGAATCTGAGATAACAAGGTGTAGAGCTGGATGAACACAGCAGGCCAAGCAGCAGAGGAGCAGGAAAGCTGACGTTTCAAGTCTAGACCCTTCTTCAGAAAATTTCTGAAGGGTTTAGACTAGATAAACTTGGGTTGTTTTCTCTGGAGTGGCGGACGTTGAGGGAAGACTTAATAGAAGTCTATAAAATTATGAGATGCATAGATAGGGTGGACGGCCAGAATCTTTTTACCCAAAGTTGAAATGTCTAATACTAAGGGGCATGCATTTAAGGGGAGAGGGGGAAGTTCAAAGCAGATGTGAGAGGCAAGGTTTTTACGTAGTGGTAGGAATCTGGAACGCACTGCCGGGGTCGTGGAGGAGGCAGGCATGAAAGAGACATAAAAGGGATTTTGAGATAGGCATGTGGATATGCAAAGAATGGAGGGATACGGACCAATGGCAGGCAGAAAGGATTAGTTTAATTTGGCATCACATTCGGCACGTCACCTTGGGCTGAAGGGCACGTTTCCATGCTGTACAGTTCTGTGCTCTATGTAAACAAAGATAGAAGAGCAGCCAATTTACTACAGTAGCAATCACCAACATAGTGATTTTTACAAGGACGATTTAGATGTTCTGTTTGACACATAGAAATTGAAGGGTTGAAGGAAAGCCAAAAGGACTGATGCTAGAAATGCAAGATCAGAAAAAGAGATGAGGACTTCCCAAATACAACTACAATATTTTCTGTGCTGTAGTTAGTGCAACTTACCACAATCTGATCTTCAGATGCTCCTGATACACTACTGTCATCAAAGTAATACCATTGTCCATCAATTTTATTTTTAGCATATGCAGTATCTGTTGGCAAGATAAAGAAAATTACACTCCTACATTCACAAATGAAGACTGTAACTTTTCAGTGAGTAAAGCTAAATTACTTACAATGGCCTCCTCCCATTCCTCCGTAGTGGTTAGTGACTGCAACAAGGTCATAGATGCAAGGGCCAGGTTTGGGATTGTAGACAAACTCAGACATGTTCAAATCTCTGTGAACCCATTAAAAGAACAAACATCAACATTTCAATGAATATAAAATATGCACCGACAAGGACTCACCAATGCATTTAATCAGTGGACCCAGACCATTGCTGCAACTAGAGCATTTTACTAGGGATAACTGACAAATCCCTTTTGCAGAATACAGATCTTGAAGCAAGCCTATTGGTAACTGTTTACTCATACTTCAATAACCTCATTTTATTTCAGTGAGATAGAGGATCTGGCAAAAACTAAACAGGTAGAAATGTTAGCAAACAGGACAGCAGATTAACAATGGAGGACTTTGAAACATCATTCATTGCAATGGAGTCAAAACCTTATGATCTTGAAGTTTCATTTCTATGTTCAGAGTTGGCATAATAATAGACCAAATAGATCTTTTCATGCTGTGACTTAAATCAGTCAATTCAAAAAGAAATGTGACTACAAATAAGGACCACAGACTGAACACTTCAGTTGTGCCATAATGTTATTTCCTTTTCTGATAGTTTAAAAGTGCAACATTACAAGAGGTATAAGCATTAACAGAATACAAAGATCCTAATTTTAGACTTTGAGTTTGTCAAAATCAACTATTTAAGAATAATAGTTTGAATAACAGTCTCTATTTAGATAGCACCTTTAACATAATGTTACAGAGCAAATCGGACAAAAATGAATATTAAGCTCAAGGTGATATTAGACAGTGTTGTCAAAAAACAGACAAAATGGATTTTGCAGATAACCTTAAAAAAAGAAGAGGTGGAGAAGCTGAGTGAAAGATTTCCAGATCCTTCCCTTAGATGGCTGAAGGCACAGGTGCCAACTGTGAAACGAAAGGAATTGGGGATATAGAAACAGAGGCGGAAGAATTTTTATTTTATTCATTCGTGATGTGTGGGCATTGTTGACTGGCCAACATCTATTGCCTGACCCTAGTTGCCCTTGAGAAAGTGGTGGTGAGCTGCCTTCTTGAACCGCTGCAGTCCATGTGATGTGGGTTGACCCATGATGCCATTAGGGAGGGACCTCCAAGATTTTGACCCAGTGACAGTGAAAGAACAGCGATACATTTCCAAGTCAGGACAGTGAGTGGCGTGGAGGGAATTTTCCAGGTGGTGGTGTTGGTGTTCCCATGTATCTGCTACCCTTTGTCCTTCTAGATGGAAGTGGTTTGTGGTTTTGTGGTTGTGCTGTCTGAGGATCATTGGTGAATTTCTGCAGTGCATCTTGTAGATAGTACACACTGCTGCTCATTAAGCATGCTGGTTTGTCCTAGATGGTGGGAAGCTTCTTGAGTGTTGTTGGAGCTGCACTCATTCAGGCAAGTGAGGAGTATTTCATCACATTCCTGACTTGTGCCTTGTAGATGATAGACAGGCTTTGGAGAGTCAGGTGGTGAGTTACTCGCTGCAGTATTCCTAGCCTCTAACCTGCTCCTGTAGCCACTGTGTTTATGTGATGAGTCCAGTTGAGTTTCTGGTCAGTGATAACATCCAGGATGTTGATAGTGGGGGAATTCAATGATAACACCACTGAATATCAAGGGGCATGGTTAGATTGTCTCTTATTGGTGATGGTCATAGACTGGCATTTGTGTGGCACCAATGTTATTGTCCCTTGTCAGCCCAAACTTGAATATTGTCCAGATCTTGTTGCATTTGAACATGGACTGCTTCAGTATCCGAGAAGTCACAAACGGTGCTGAACGTTGTGCAATCAGGAATACTGCAGCGAGTAACTCACCACCTGACTCTCCAAAGCCTGTCTATCATCTACAAGGCACAAGTCAGGAATGTGATGAAATACTCCCCACTTGCCTGAATGAGTGCAGCTCCAACAACACTCAAGAAGCTTCCCACCATCTAGGACAAACCAGCTTCTGATCTTATAATAGAAGGAAGGTCATTGATGAAGCCTGGGTTGGTGAGGGAAAGGGGTTTTCCCTTCCAGTCAAATTTGATAGTAACACAGTCTATTGTAAAATATTGATCTGGATTAAGTAGGATCATCTGTTCTTTCAACTTGTTCAAGTTTTATGTTCCATTTCTGTTGCAAAACTGCACTGAGAAATTGTAAGTACAATGGTATCTTCTCATTATTTTTAAAAGCTATTTCAGAAATAAAGTAAAATACTGCAAATGTTGAAAATCTGAAACAAAAACATGCTGGAAAAACTCAAGTCTGGCAACATCTTCCGAGTCATACCGGACTCAGAACATTAATTGTGCTTCTGTCTCCACATAGACCCGTTGACTTTCTCCAGCACTTTAAAAAACTTTTTTAAAATGCTCAATGGACGAATGCACATACCAGAAAATAGGAAACACCATTTGTGATCTGCACAACAGGCCAAAATGGTGGCCATAAAAACATTTTGCTACAGAACTCAGATAAATTTTGTATCTTCTGGATGCAGCAGCTCTAAAGAGGTAGGGATATACACCATAGAGGCTATACCATTAAACAGAAGGTCTGGCAATGTTAGTAACCTCTGTGCCCATTTTTAGTTCAATATCATTTTGTATTAACAGATGGGAGGCAGACAAGTTGCTGTTAAGGATTATAAGTGTGACCCACAACCTGGCACTCCTATGCATCACTCTTTGGCGTGGACCACATTTTCAGAGCAGCAAATTAAATTATTGTACTGGTTAAATAAAATGCTCCATACACTAAAATTAGTTAATCTCTCACCTTATAGGAAACTCTACTAGAGTGTCAAGTTTATCTCTCCAATACCTATTATATGAGAAACGCTTCAGATGTACGACGAGAATCTTTGGTAGTGACCACAAATCAAACTTTTTAGTGGCCTGCTGGTGCTTTTTACAAGTGGGGCAGTACCTGCGGAGACAAATAGCAGTAAAATACTAACATATCATTTCCCAAAAATGCATTTAATTAGAAATGGATTGTTAAACTTTTAGTAACTTTCACGTTTAATGTTCAATCTTTACTTCCCTTAACCCCATTTTATTTTTCCTTTAGTACTCCCTGCTGAAGGCATTGTTACAAGGTACTGATGCTTGTGTACAGTTGGCTGTCTACGTAACTGGTACTTCTGATCCTTGGAAGTACTGCTAATTCCAAGCCTGTACTTGCCCAAAATCCTCAAATGCCTATCAAGGATTGCGGGCAGTGATTGAAAATGTCACTGTAGATCAATATTTCCCTCGCTTACCTAGGGAATTGACAATTATTCCCTTCTCATTACAGTCCTGACTGGAACAAGTTAACTCAGAGCCTACAGGATAATCATGAACCAACAAACTCAATGTCTGGTGTTTGGACAAGTCAATTCATTGTGAGAGCTTGCTTGCAGTGCAATGATTGCAGCACTAAAATTCTGTACTTGGATTTCGTCTTGGGAGTACGATCTATTTTCATGTAATGGATTAGGAATTTTCTACATGGGAATATACAGCTATAAACTGATGTCAAATATTCCAGTCAAGAGAGTAGCATGGTGTGATTTTTGACGGTTTCTGAAGTCATCTCCAGCATGAAAAGTTGGACATTGCACAACTCCTATCCTTTGGAGAACAAAACAATTCCTCCCAAAAAAAATTCAATAACTTGGATGATAATTAATGAAACTCAACAGACACAGGTCAGCTTTCCATAATTCCACCATTAAACAACTGAGAAAATGACAAATGCTGCGAGTATTAAGTAATTATCTCCAGGGAACAGTACAAACTCGCACATCGGTAGATGAAGAGAATCACCTTGCATAATGATGTTTAATAATGTCCTAAATGACTGACTTATGTTTGCAACAAATCCATCAAAACTTCAATTATTTGATTTGGTTAGGTCCAAAATATCATAGATCTCATATCCTTAATTGTATATTCGTGTTTCCACAACAGATTTCATTGATTAAATTGATAAAATAATTGTTCTGACAAAGACTTCACAACAAGTTGCCATCAATGCCTGCTTACAATAAACACTAGAACTAACTGCTATTAAATTTTAGTTTTTAAACTCTTTTGCATGAAAACCAAAGAAATAAACAGATTAAATTCCAACTGAAATTATGTTTTAAACTTTCAACATCTCGATTCAGAAGACACTTCACATCTTTCATTTTAATATAACACTTTTATGAAAGCATTTTTGAATAAAGCTTTGACTTTACAACATGCTCTCATTATTTCTAACATAGCTGTGCTGCTTTTGAAAGCCTCTATTCCTATTATTTACAAAGATTATTTCTGTTGCTTTAACCGAAAAACATTTTAAAAGTTGGAATAAAACAGACTTTTAAAGTTAGCCACAAGAAAATTAATTGATGCACTGGATTTTCCTTTCTGGGTCAATGAGTTGAATTTATCCCAGAAGATTGGGATAAAAGATTTTTTTGTTTATTGGTAGCAAAAAGGTCCTTATTGCAGGAACAGAATTTCAGTAGTTTTCAAGTTCCAAATTGGCAATTTTATTTGGGGGTGGGGGGAGTGGTGGAGGAATACTAGCTTGCTAGTGAATATGGAAAATTAAACAAAAGAAAGAAAGGCACACTGCTGTGGGAAAGGGTGCTCTTCAGAGAGTAAGGCTTGGTGGATCAGTTTAGAACAGGATATTTTCATAAGCAAAATAAAAACTGATGGATGATAATAAAACGTAGGGTAGTTTGATCTTAGACTAGGATAATAGGTCAGCACATCATGGGGCGAAGGGCCTGCACTGTGCTGTACTGTTCTATGTTCTGAAAGAACTGCGGATGCTGTAAATCAGGAACAAAAAGAGCAGGTCAGGCAGCACGTGTGAAGAAAAATCAGAGTTAACGTTTTGGATCTGGTGACCCTTCCTCAGTTCTGTTTTTGCATTTTCATAAGCAATTTGCTATAGCTGATATGGGATATTAAGTGGTAAAAATGGGAACAATACCATTCCCTTGCACCAATATCACTTGCTTTTATAAACAGAAAAAGACATAAGGTGGCTAATACAATTATCAAATGTTCTTAAGTTACATAATTTAGTTAAATTTTTGCAAGAAAAACAGTAACATTAAGATGCATAAGTCCATTGTAAGCATGCAAAACAAAACATAATGTAAAACTTTTAACTACTTATGACAACCTTGTAGACCATCACTTGGTTGATTAGTTGTAGTTACTTTACTGCAATTATTTAAGTTTGCCTTTTTGCCAAGCTACAAAATATTGCCCCCTTTTCAGATTACAAAGTTGCATTTGAACTCAGATTTGAATCACTCCTTTCTGATAGTGGAAAGGTCACAGTACTCAAAACACAAAAACACTGGGCAAGACTAAAGAGAGTTGGTGGTAGATTTCTTTTAAAAAAAGAGAGGGACAAATCAGATGCACTGTGTACTAACCAAAGATCATGCTCTCCCAAGGTCTCCATTGTTGTAAACAAATCTATACATTCTCTCAACGCAACTGAGCTTCTTTTCTTTTGAGGTTGTGACATAGATTCATGCTTTTCATATGCCTGTAAAAATGACAAAAGGTGGCAAATTATTCTCATTTCACAATGCATTTTCTAGTTATGCTCTCTTTCATAAATTGTTCCAAGGGGCCCTCTTGTGGCACAGTGGTAGTTTGCCTACCCCTGAACCAAGAGGCCCAGTTCAAGTCCCACCTGCTCCAGAGGTATGTAATAATATCTGAACAGATTAATTAGAAAAATGGGTTAAAAAGAAAAATTGTTTTGATTTAAAATTTATTTCCTTGGCGGATAGACAATATCTGAAAGAACCTAGATCAGCATATTAAATTATGAAAGCAAAATTTGAATTAACAACCATCTAACCTCTTTGATAACATCACTAAAATTTTGCCAAATGTTATTTAGTTCCACTTATTTTGAAATTTCCCCACCTAGATCTCTCAGCAAATCATTTCAACTAATGCTGCAGATTGCAACCTGATAATGTCAACAACTTGGCACAGGGGGGGACTTGTAAGCAGGCAGGAGTAATTCAACCAGTAATTATCTTAAGAGGAGCCTGACCTTCATTAAGGGACTATTTTTTTCAATACTGAAAGCCAGGAGGGCCCTTGTGGTACAATGGTAGCATCCTCAGCTATGGACTAGGAGGCCCAGGTTCAAATCTCACCGGCTTCAGAGGTGTGCAATAACATCTGAAAGGTTTGATTAGAAAATCTCAAAATTAAAAGCTATGAGGAAAGGCTGAGGCTGCTCAAAAGTCACTGCAAATGTTGACTATTTTAGAGAGCGGACAAAATAGCCAATAGCCAAAATGTTCAGGAGACATGAATGATAAATCTCAGCTTTTGATTACACTTTAGGAATTCAGAATATGATTAAGTGGTCCAAGACTTCAAAACAGAATGTGTTATGCATACATTAGTGACCACACTTGCCGGTGTCTGCACTTCACCAGTCAATGCGTATCATACACTTTGGGCATGAAATGTCTTGTATAAAATGTTTGCCAGTATTTTTCACAACTTTAAATTCTGACAACACTGAGGAATATTTCACAACTCAAAATGTATCACTGGATGTGGTTGCTAATCATATTTATTTCTGTGTATGTATGTATAACCCTCCCATTTTATTTTAGATTACCTGCAAATTGTCACTTCAAGATCCTAGTAGTACAGGGACCAAACGCTTCTGTTCAACAGCAACAGGAATAGAAAGATTATCAAAAAAACCTTTTTTTTTTTTTTGAGTAGCCAATCGATGAAAGCTGAGACACATACAACTCCAGACTGCCAAAAACCTTCATGTACTACTGTGGTAATGCCCCTACCTCTGGACCATATGGCCCTAGTTCAAATCCCACCTACTCCAGGAAGTGAGAGATAGCATCATTGGACAGGTTGATTACAAAATTAAAAAAAACAAAGCTTTCCTCCCTATAAAAATCTGTAAAAGTGGAAAAATTTATAAAATCATAGAATCCCTACAGTGTGGAAGCAGGCCATTCAGTCCATCAAGTCCACACCAACCCTCCAGTGTCCCACCCAGACTCACCCCTCTACCCAATCCCTGTAACGCTGTATTTGTTACATAATTTTGTAACATAAAATCAGACTATAGAAAATAATTCGAGAACTCAATGCAGCAAAAGTTTGCATAGGTAGTAAGTTCATAATATGATATGAAAATTGCAAAATATTCAGCTATTCTACAGTTAAAGCATATGATGGCCAACAGTTATTAATATTCAGTTCCCACAAATCAAAAACAATTGAGTTAATACAATGTTACAGATTAGGGGTGAAAGAGCTCGTTTGGCTCACCTCAATGTGGTTGACTCTTAACTGCCCTCTGAAATGGCCTAGCATGCCATTTGGTCGTACTAATTGCTACAAAGTCTTAAAAGAAACGAAAACGGATGAAATCACCTGGCATCAACCTAGGCACCGGAAAATACAACGGCAGAAACAGCCCTCTTGACCCTGCAAAGTCCTCCTCACTTAACATCTGGGGACTAGTGCCAAGCAACAGCCTGACATAGTCTTACTCACAGAATCATACCTTACAGACAGACAATGTCTCAGACACCACCATCAACACCCCTGGATATGTTCTGCTCCACCGGCAGGATGGACCCAGTAGAGTTGGGCGGCACAGTGGTATACATTCAGGAGGGAGTTGCTCTGGGAGTGCTCAACATTGACTCCAGACCCCATGAAGTCTCATGGCTTCAGGTTAAACATGGGCATGGTGTTCTTGGTGATTACCATATACCGTCCTCCCTCAGCTGATGAATCAGTACTTCATGTTGAGCAACACTTTGAGGAAGCACCGAGGATGGTAAGGGCACAAAATGTACTCTGCATGGGAGATTTCAATGTCCACCATGAGTGGCTTGGCAGCAACACTACAGATCGAGCTGGTTGGGTCCTAAAGGACACAGCTGCTAGACTGGGTCTGCGGCAGGTGGTGAGGGAACCAAAAAGAAGGAAAAGTGTCCTTGACCTCATCCTTACTAATCTGCCAGTTGCAGCTGCATGACAGTATTGGTGAGAGTGACCATCGCACAGTCCCGCCTTCACACTGTGAATAATTTTCATCGTGTTGTGTGGTACTATCACCATTTTAAATAGGGCAGATTTTGCACAGATCTAGCAACTCAAGACTGGGTATCCATGAGGCACCGTAGGCCAACGGTAGCAGAATTGTACTCCTGCACAATCTGTAACTCATGGGGTGGCATACCCCCCACTCAACCATTACCATCAAGCCAGAGGATCAACGCCGGTTCAATGGAGAGTGCAAGAGGGCATGCCAGCACCAGGCATACCTGAAGACAAGGTGACAACCTGGTGAAGTAACCAAACAGGACCACTTGCATGCCAAACAGCGTAAGCAGCAAGTGACAGACACAGCTAAGCAATCCCACAACCAACGGATTAGATCTAAGCTCTGCAGTCCTACCACATCCTGTCATGAATGGTGGTGGAAAATTAAACAACTCAGTGGAGGGAAGAGACTCCACAAATATTCCCAATCCTCAATGATGGAAGAGCCCAGCACATCAGTGCAAAAGATAAGGCTGAAGCATTCGCAGCAAACTTCAGCCAGAAGTGCCGAGTGGATGGTCTATCTCAGCCTCCTCCAGTGGTCCCCAGCATTACAGATACCAGTCTCTAGCCAATTTGATTCACTCAACATGATATCAAGAAACAGATGGAAGCACTGCATATTGCAAAGGCTACTGACAACATTCCAGCAATAGTACTGAAGATTTGTGCTCCAGAACTTGCCGCTCCCCGATGCCAAGCCTTTCCAGTCGTTACAACACTGGTATCTTCCAGACAATGTGGAAAATTGGCAAAGTATGTCCTACACACAAAAACGGGCAAATCCAACCCAACCAATTACCACCGCATCAGTCTACTCTTGATCGTCAGTAAAGTGATGGAAGGCATCATCAACAGTGCTATCAAGCAGCACCTGCTCAGTAGTGCTTAGTTTGGGTTCCGCCAGGGCCACTCAGCTCCTGACCACGTTACAGTCTTGGTTCAAACATGGACAAAAGAGCTGAATTCTAGAGGTCAGGTGAGAGTGATAGCCCTTGACATCAAGACTGCATTTGACCAAGTGTGGCATCAAGGAGCCCTAGCAAAACTGGAATCAATGGGTATCAGGGGGCAAACTCTCCAGTAGTTGGTGTCATACCTGACACATAGGAAGGCAGTCGTGGTTGTCAGATGTCAATCATCTTAGCTACAGGACATCTCTGCAGGAGTTCCTCAGGATAGTGTCCTCGGCCCAACCATCTTCAGCTGCTTCATCAACGACCTTCCCTCCACCATAAGGTGAGAAGTGGGGATGGTGGCTGATGATTGCACAATGTTCAGCAGCATTGACGACTCCTCAGATACTGAAGCAGTCCATGTTCAAATGCAACAAAATATGGACAATATCCAGGCTTGGGCTGACAAGTGACATTCATGCCTCACAAATGCCAGGCAGTGACCATCATCAATAAGAGACAATTTAACCACCGTTCCTTGGACATTCAATGGTCTTACCATCACTGAATCCTCCACTATCAACATCCAGGGGGTTATCATTGACCAGAAACTCAAATGGACTCACCACATAAACAGTGGCTACAAGAGCAGTTCAGAAGCTAGGAATACTGCAGGGAGTACTTCACCTCCTGACTCCTCAAAGCCTGTCCACCATCTACAAGGCACAAGTCAGGAGTGCGGTGGAATACTCCCCACTTGCCTGGATAAGTGCAGCCCCAACAACACTCAAGAAGTTTGACACCATCCAGGACAAAGCAGCCCGCTTGATTGGCACTACATCCACAAGCATCCACTCCTTCCACCACCGATGTTCAGTAGCAACAGTGTGTACTATCTACAAGGTGCACTGCAGAAAATCAAAGATCCTCAGACAGCACCTTCCAATTCCCCAACAGCAGATATATGGAAACACCACCACCTTCAAGTTCCCCTCCAAGCCACTCAGTATCCTGACTTGGAAATATATTGCCGTTCCTTCACTGTCATTGGATCAAAATCCTGGAATTCCCTCCCTAATAGCATTGTGGGTCAACTCACATCAGGTAACTGCAGCGGTTCAAGAAGGCAGCTCACCACCACCTTCTCAAGAGCAACTAGGGATCAAAGACTGCTGGCCAGCCAGCAACACCCACATTCCACAAATGAATAGAAAACAAAAGTTCATCCATTCATTCTCCCATCTATGTTTTTTAAAAAATGATTTCAAAGTTATTAGCTCGATGGCCCACTTTGGAACTCAATACTAAATGTTGATTATTCTTTATGAAGACCTTCTTGATATCAATGCTAAACTTACAATTTACTAGTCTGAACCATTGTCCCCTTTTGCCCCATTCATAATTTAAATTTAAATTTGAAATTTGCTTTTCACATTCCTTTGGTTATATTCTATGCTCCTACAAAATCATAACTCGGGTACATCTTTCTCCTTCAAGAAGAGAAACCCAGGTTTCTCAAACCTTTCTTCATAATTTGTCAATGAACCCTGTGATGCTTCTCAACATCAGTCTTTAAGTGCTTTGATGTCTTCCTTGGTTTTTGGTGACTGGAAAGTGTTTGAATAAATTATTTTAGTTCAGAGATAACAGTGTGGAGCTGGAGGAATACAACAGGCCAGGCAGCATTAGAGAAGTAGGAAAGTTGACGTTTTGGGTCGGGACCCTTCTTCAGAAATGGAGGATGGGGACAGGAGCTCAGAAATTAAGAGAGAAGAGGGGTGGGGTTGGGGAAGGTAGGTGGGATGGTGACAGGTGAGTGCAGGTAGGCAGTGGTGGGGATTGGTCAGTGAGGTGGGAGGGGTGGATAGGTGGGAGAGAAGATGGACAGGTTGTGTCAGGTCAAGGAGGTGGGGATGAGAGGGAGGGTTGGTCATGGGATGGGGCCGGGGTGGGTGGTGGTGTAGGCTCCCAAGGCGGAATATGAGGTGCTGCTCCTCCAGTTTCCGGGTGGGGTCATTGTGACACTGGAGGCGGCCCAGGATGGACATGTCGCCCAGGGAGTGGGAGGGGGAGTTGAAATGTTTTGCAACCGGAGGGGGTTGTCATTTGTCGCGAACAGAGTGCAGGTACTATACAAAGCGGTATCTGAGCCTCTGTTTGGTCTCACCAATGTAGAGGAGGCCACAAGTTCAGAGCTTGTTTGAAGCTAATCTTAGTTATTGGCTTGATATTAATAAAAAATGTTACCATTTATGCTTTTATCTTTCACAAGAGATGGAACCACTTGTAAAGGTACATGTGTGCAAAGGTTTGTGTTATTTCATTGTGTTACTGTTAAGGTGTACTATTTCTGAAGGTGAGTTGCTCAAATACACATGCTGTGCATTCTCTTTCCTTTCCCTTCCTCCCCTCCAATGTTATTGATTCATATTTGCATGGCAACTGTTTGGCTGTTTGCACCGCTCAAGATGCTGGAGTTATAATTTTTTATGCTGTGTGGTAGCTTGAATACATTTGCAATTGATGGACTACACAAGATAGGGGCAAACAAATATGGAAGATTGACGAAGTGCAGAGGGGGAGAAAAACTGCTGTAATTCACAAACTGCATAATGCTTTTTGATGAGTAAGAAGAACTCTTCCTTTTCTCTTCGGAGGTGACTGCATTTATTATTAATTCTGTTAATTCTTTGTGTTCTTCAGCCAGGTCTCTGCTAACAGAACTTCTTCTCCCACTGGTTTATAATCTGTACAGTTCGGTTGGTTGCAAGAGTTAAGAGAGAAGAAAAATTGATTTCCCTTACTGATCAATAAATATTTTGCACTCAAGCCTACAAAATATCAGAAATACCTTTGATGCTTTAAAGTTCACTGGATCTTCCTTCGGAACTGAAAAATCTTATTGGCTGTTGGATAACTGTCCAAAAGATGGACTACATATTTGGTTCATACACTTTCACGATGTTGCTAATTCATATTCTCAAACAAACAATTCAGTGCGTTTACAGTGGATTAGGATAACATCAGCAGATTGTGACAGCAAGTTATTGAAGAAGAGTTCAGAAAAGATTGACAAAGATGTTGCCAGGCTTGGAGGGTTTGAGCTGCAAGGACAGTTGAATAGGCTGGGACTATTTTCCCCAGAGTTTCAGAGGTGGAGGGATGACCTTATAGAGGTTTATAAAATCATGAGGGGCACGTATAAGGTGAATACTTAAAAGTCTATTCCCCAGGGTAGGGAGTCCAAAACTATAGGTTTAAGGTGAGAGGGGAAAGATTTAAAAAGGGCCTGAGGGGCAACTTTTTCACGCAGGGGTTGGTGCGTGTATGGAATGAGCTGCCAGAGGAAGTGGTACAGGCTGGTACAATTGCAACATTTAAAGAGGCAGCTGGATGGGTACATGAATAGGAAGGGTTTGGAGGGATATGGGCCAAATGCTGGCAAATGGGGCCGGATTAATTTCAGATATCTGAGTGGCATGGACGAGTTGGACCAAAGGACCCGTTTCCATGCTGTGCACCTGCATGTGAGTCTGAGCTCTTTTTCAAATACAAATACCATTAATTCCATGGCCTTCATGTGACTACAGGCTCCACTTCATTGGTTAATTTTGCTCTGATCATTGGTGGCTTGGCTTAATATTTTACTGTAACACAATTGAAATAATTGTTCAATTTTATCCAATGAGTCTGTTCTACATTCCCATACCTGAAAATATTAGATTGCTTTAAAGTGAACCGCTTGGCCTGCATAATAAAGGTCTTAAGTACAGATGTTCACTGATGCTGTTCAATTGAATCACTGTTGTTCAAGAAATGATTTAAATTTAAAACTTCAAGTAATACAAAATTCTATATCTAAACACCTGAACACTCAAATCTATGACAACAAGGTGCAGGGCTGGATGAACACAGCAGGCCAAGCAGCATCATAGGAGCAGAGAGGCTGACGTTTCGGGCCTAGACCCTTCATCAGAAAAGGGGGAGGGGAAGGGGGTTCTGAAATAAATAGGGAGAGAGTGGGAGGCGGATACGAGAGAGTTGCAGTGGGAGAGAGATCCCTTGAGGTTTGTCCGGAGGGAGGAGGGTAACTTCTTTAGGCTAGGCATCCTTAGAAGAGGCTTCGCAGTGGGGTTAAAATTGAATCAGAGATAGTAGGAACTGCAGACACTGGAGACTCAAATCTATGCTATGTTTGTAACTAAAATGGGGGAGAAGCAATGCTCATGCTGAGCTAACTAATATATGTTGATAATTCACTTGGAAGTGTGTTACAGCGCTATCTAATTTGATCACTATGCCCTTACACTCAATTCCTAACTGAAAGTACAGCTTTGTTCATTTTCTCTGCTCTTCTAAATTTTTAGTTAAAAAGACTAACATTCACTGTATCTCCAGAGTTGTAGCCCCCATGTTGTTTTCTCATTTACCTCATTTCCTTATAGCAAGCAATATTAAAAAAAAATGCTGTAATGGTGGCGAAAAAAAGGTCCAAAGAAAATCCACCTACCTCAGCTTCTTGATCATCATAGTACATCATTTTGATTTCAGGATCCCAGTCTATAGCAATTGTGGAATGTGCTAGAGAAGAGCAAAATATTTTCACTTGAGTCACATGAAGAGAAAAATCAGTAAAACAAATTCAAGTGTCAAGCCGAATGCTTGTGGTCACATCTAAAAATGTCACAGGCATCATATTAATGATCTATATCCACCAAATGAGTGGCAGATTGCAATCAACACTGCAGTTTTTAAATGAGAAACTTAGACACTAAATTTTAATATAATCACATGTAGGTAAAGTGAGCCTTAGATTTATAAAACAAGAAAGATGATCCTACAAAATCTGACAATTTATTTTAAGTATACCAAACTGAACTATGAGAAAGTTGCGCATGCTTGTAAGCTTTACAATCTCAAACTTGTTAGCTAACTTTACATCCATGACTTTCTTCTTGAAAATACCAGAGTGGAGACGATAAAATAGGATGCTTTATAATGTACTAAATTGATAATTGTACAATGTAACAATTTTCGTTTTATCAAGGATATGTGACATTAGATAATCTTAGCAACCAAGTTTCATAGTGCAACTCCATTTTTAAAAATTAAACAATTGCAGTGATAAGATATTGTACAGAACAGATTGTTCAGTAAAAATCTAGTGGATTTTTTTAAGGTGATAATTTGATTGTTTAATAATCTATGCATCATATATTAATTTGTTTGGATTTTCAAAAGTTCCTTGATGAAACAAAACATAAAAAGCCTTTCAGTAAACTGCCTACATGGCATAATACCCTGAAGGAGGCACTGGAGTTTGAGTTGGGTGCACATTGGGTATGGGAAGTTCAAGTGCAATTGTGTATATTCAGTGAAAAGAAAAAAAAAGTTCAGACAAACTCAATATGGCGTCCACAGAACAAAAGGAGTTCAGCATCATCTTAAACTTTATAACTTACAGTTTAATTTGAGAAATGTCCCATCTTCTGCAACGGAGCTGAAATCCGAGGTGCCATAGGCATTCACCATGCTGAAACTGAATAGCTTCTTTGTACACTTCTGTTTATTTGCTTTGGTGGTGCGTTTGGTGGGCCCATTTTCCATCTTATCATTGTCATCAGCTGCAGAGCCATCAGACTGGCCGTTTTCAGATTCAGAACTATTTTCTTCATTATCTCCAACTACAGTTTGAAGATCCATCTCCTCCTCACCTAAATAATGCAAGACATAAATCAAAAGAAACCAACCCTCAAAATTAAGTTGCTAATTTGAAGTTTCATTACTGCATTGCCTAAAAACCCCTGTCCTCAAGTTTCTATAAAACTCTTGCAAACATATATGTTTATTCAAGAGAAGTGTTAGCTTTTAATCTAATGGGAAGGCAAAATTGTCATGGAACCGTCTTTAAAAAGGAGGTGGTTTAAATACAATGGAGGTACATTCCCGCAAGAGGGAAAGATAGATCAAAATAAAGCCAGAGCTTTGGGGCTGAAGGAAGGAAGAGATGGAGAGCAAGATGAAAAAGAAAAGGTGCACATGACAGTTCTCAGATTGAAAGTGAGAAGCATGTTTAATACAGAAAAGTTCAGAGCAGAAGTGAAAAAAAAGTAATAAAAGTGACAAGTATGAAGATATACGCAGAAAATATGGAAGGGAATTCAACAGTCTTCTACAGACATAAATAGTAAGAAGCTACTAACAGAGAAAAAAAGCATGTTAGAGATCAAAAGGGAATTATGTATGTCACAGGCATGATTGAGGTACTAATCAAATATGTTGCATCAGCCTTTATCAATAAGGTGCCAAAAGTCAGTGACAGACAAGCTTGTTAAGATGATAGCTGCATTAAAAATTGTTAAGGAGGTGGCTGAGAAAGGCTGGTTGTACGTAAAGTTGATTAGCCATCAGGACCGTATGAGATGGCCCTGAAGATATTGACAAAAGCAGGAACCCATGGAGTCATTGACCATAACCTTCCTTACATACAGGAGCAGTTCCACAGGACTAAATAATTGCAAACACAACAACCTTGTTCAAAAGAATGCAAGAATAATCCATGCAATATAGACGAGTGTGTTTAGATTTTGTGGTGGGAAAGCTTTTAGAAACAAAGTTTGGTCAACTAGAAAAATGTATATTAATTAGAGACAGCTAACACAAACTTGTTACAACATAAATCACATTTAATAAACTTCATTTTGATTTTTGGATAAGGTTACAAAAGGAGGTTGAAGGAAGTTAGGCCATTGGAGAGTGCAAAGACTTTCAGAAGTGTATGATAAAGCAGCAAAGTTAAAGCCAATAGAATAAAAGGAATAGTAGCAGCATGAACAACAACTTGGTCAAACAATAGGAAACAGTAGCAGTAAATAGTTGCTTTGCAGACAAGAAGAATGCAAGCAAAGTTCCACAGAGGTTGGTAGCAGGACTATTCTGCATTAATGACCAGATGTGGTTGTAAGGCAATTTCAATATTTGAAGCTGACAAAATCTGAAATCACTGATCTATGAGGAGGAATAAAGAGAACAGTTGAAATGCAAGGCAGAGAAGCATAACGCAATACCTTTTCAAAGGAATAATTATGAGATGCAATCTGAAAAGGTTATGGGGCAAAGGGACTTGGAACTGTAGTTGCACAAATCAAAGTGGCAAGACAATGTGAGGAAGTGGTAAACAAGGAATACAAGATCCAGAGCTTTACAGATAAGAATACAAAAACAAGTAAATTATGGGCAGGATTCTGCCCCCTCACCTGCCCCCAGTATTCACCTTCCACTTGTACCCCTTCCCATGGCCTATTACCTGCCCTTGATCGCTTCACTGAAAACTGCTGACATGACATCGGCAGTGTCAATTTCTCTACTCTCTCCCATTGTAACCTGTCCTCTTCTGAAGTTGCTGCACTTTGCTCTTTTCGGTCCAAACCTGACTTTGTTATCACCAGCTGACAAAGGCGCCGTTGTTGTAGTCTGGCACACTGATCTTGTGGAGGCTCAATGCCAGCTCTCGGGCACTTCTTCCTACCACCCCCAGACCATGACCCCACATCCGAACATCAAGCCATTATTACCAGAACTGTAACTGACCTCATTACCTCTGGAGATCTTCGCCCCACTCCCTCCAACCTGGTAGTCTCCCAGCCGTGGACAGCCCACTTCTACATCCTTCCCAAAACCCACAAACCACACTGTCCTGGTAGGCCCATTGTATAAGCCTGTTCCTGCCCCACTGAGCTCATTTCCTCCTACCCTGAATCCATCCTCTCTCCACTTGTCCAAATGCTGCCCACCTACAACGCAATTCCTCTGATGCCCTCCACCATGTTGAAAATTTCCATTCCCTGGCCCTAAATGCCACCTGCTCACCATGGATGTCCAAACCCTTTATACCTCCATTCCCCACCAGGACAGTCTGAGAGCTCCCAGGTTCTTCCTTGACCAGAGGCTGAACAATCTCCACCCACCACCACTGTCCTCTGCCTGGCTGAACTTGTCCTCTCACTGAACAATTTCTCCTTTAATTCATCTCACTTCTGCCAAGTCAAAGGAGTGGCTATGGGCACCCGCATGAGTCCCAGTGATGCCTGCCTCTTTATGGGGCATGTGAAACAATCCATGTTCCAGTCTTACACTGGCCCCCTCCAACAATTTTTTTCTTTTAAAATTGGTACACTGATGACTGTTTTGGTGCCTTTTTATGCTCCTGCTAGATCTTGAGAAATTTATTCATTTTGCCTCCAATTTCCAGCCCTCTACCTTTCACATTGCCCATTTCCAACACTTCCCCTCCTTTCCTTGACTTCTGTGTCTCCATTTTGGGTAATAAACTGTCCACTGCCATCTACTACAAAGCCAGTGACTCCCACATCTACCTTTACTACAGCTTGGCACACTCCACATCCTGCAAGGATGCCATCCCACTCTCCCAGTTCATTCGCCTACTTTGCATCTGTTCAGGTGATGCCACCTTCCAAAACAGCACTGCTGTCATGGCTTGCTTCTTCCATGGCCGTGGTTTTCGGCCCACTGTAGCTGACAGGGCTTTCAATCGTATCCAAACTACCACACGTGCTTCCACCCTTCCCATCACTCACGACAGCGTGATTGGGTTCCCCTTGTCCTCCCTTTTCATCCAATCAGCGTCCACATTCAAAGGATCACTCTCCACCCTTTCAGACAACTCCAGCAGAATGGCACTACCAAACACATTTTCCCCTCACTCCTACTATCTGCATTTCACAGGGATCGGGACACTCCACTCCATTCCACAACCACCAACACCTGCCCTCACCCCGTAGCACCTTCCCATATAACCAAAGAAGGTGCAACACATTGCCGCTTCACCTCCACCCTGCCCACCATCCAAAGGTCTAAACAGTCTTTCTAGGTGAAGCAGCATTTCACCTGCACCTCCTCCAGTCTTATGTATTGCATTCGCTGCACCCAATGTGGCCTACTCTACATTGGGGAAACCAAACGCAGACCAGGTGACAACTTTCCAGAACATCTCCGGTCTGTGCTAAAGCATGATACTGATGTTCGCGAGATGGTCATTTCAATAGAGCGTCCTGCTCGCATGCTCACTGGCCCGTCTTCAGCAAGTTGCACTGTTCCAGTGAATCAGAGCAAACTGGTAGATCAACATATCGTCTTCAGACTAGGCACTCTACAACCATTTGGACTTAATATTGAGTTCAACATCTTCAAATTGTGAACAAACTCTCATTTCTTCCCTTTCCTTTAGCTTGTTACATTCTGTTATCATGTCCTCTCTTCCCTCCCCACATCCTAGGGGGACTGTCTGTCCTTTCAAGGCTGGCAGGAGACACACCATTGTTCTGCCATTCTCATGTTCTTATCACTTAATCTGATCAACACCTTTTCTCCACCAGCACCCTACACCCACTAACCCCACACCCACACCACCCCACGCACCCCGCCCAAAACTGTAGCATAAATGCTGACCCCTCCACACCTCACTTCAGCTCTGATGAACAGCCGTTAAGACTTGAAATGTTAGCTTGCTCTCTCTCCATGGAGGCTGTCTGACCCAGTGGTGACATCCTGCATTTGTTGTTTTCAGTAAATTATCGTAAAGCTTTGTAAACCAGTAGTTTGGGCACCATACTCTAGGAAGGCTGTGAAGATTTTAGACCAGATGAAGAAAATATTACCCAGAATGATTTATGGAACGAGGGATTTGAGTTACATGGATAAATTAGCAAAGCTGTGGCTGCTCTCCTTAGAGCAGATAGAGAGAATATTTAATAGAAGTATTCAAAGTCATGACACATCTGGAGAATACACTGGGAGAAACTGTTCCAGAAAGATTGAGAAGCAGAGGTCACCAATTTAAAGGTGCACTGATAAAAACCAAAAGGTGATAAAAGAATAAACTAATCTAGTCAGCATGCAGTCAGGATCTGAAATGCACTCAAATTCAATCATAGCCTTCAAAATGGTCTGAATGGAAAACACCTGCAGGGCTGCAGGGAAAAGGCAGGTCATTAGGATGAGGCAAATTTATTTTGTAAACAGACAGCAATGAAATTACAGCCTGAATAGCCTAAATTGCCTAAATCCATGCCATAACTTTGATCTTGTTCTATAATTTCCTAAACATAGCGGTTGCTCAGTGACTTGCAGTGACTTACACGAGTCAAAACAAGGTTTTGCAATAATCTTTTTGGAAAGAGGACTTACAATTAAATTGGTCCTTAAAACCATCTTTTTTTAACTCTGCTATCGATCATTTGAAAAGTAAAATTTCTCAAAATATAGACTGACAATTCAAAAGCAACAGGTACAATTATTACAAAAGACATTAATCTAATATGACAAGTTTCACTGTTCTCACTCAGCAAGTTATAAATCAGCTGCATTTACTTTGAAATTATACATTCTTATTACAAGAGCTGTCTAGGTTAATGCACAGTCATACCTTCATCATTAATACCATTTGGCTCACTGGACAAGCCATTGTCTATGTTCCGAGTTCCAGAGCTATAGCTTTCATATGTTTCCTTACACACTTTCACGTAACGGCTGAAATAAAACAGAATTAAAATTTTATTAGGCCATTCACATCAGGTTGACAGTATAGTAATTATTTTAATTGGAATGCTATTTAAAGTTATTAGCTGCATTGTTACTAATACCAATAAAAACTTAAATTAAAAGCTAATGTTGAAAATAGCTTGATGTTACTACAAATCACAGGCAAGGCGCACCCGTGCAGAAATATAGTTTTAGTAGCGTTAATTAGAACTAACTGCATATTTGGAGCTCAATTACAGCGCCATGGTTGTATATATGATTCATATTTAATGAAATTTAGAAGCCAGCCTAAATTTGGTCTGCTTAACACAAAAGCACAAGAAATAGGAGACCATACAGCCCATTGAGCCAGCTTCACAATTTGATACATTAATCTCAACTCCAGCGAGACACGCACTGCACAAATTCAGATTCCCCAAGACTAAAAAATCTGTTCACCTATCTCAGTCTTTAAGTATAGTTGGTATTGGAGTGGCAGAAAATTCTAAAGATGCCTAACCCTTCGGGGGAACAAATTTCTCACCTCAGTCCTCAATTACTGTCCACCTGTCCGCAGACCAGTTTTGCCGGCCACTGCCCTCCAACACTATCCATCTTGTCAAGCCCAATCAGAAACTTACACACACATGCTGAATGTTCTGAACTCAGCAAAGGCCTCAGCGTTCCCACCGTAACGAATTTCTGGCATGACATGACGTTAAACTCTTCTTCTGCCATCTTCGCCTCTGTGCTTATTTCTTTGGGCAAGAGTCCTCTCCGCATCCCACTGAGTGCTTCGCCCAGCTTGAACACTCTCCCTCCACATGGGGCCCTTCCACTGGCCTTTTACCTGCACTCTATCTGTTCATTGAGAACTGTCAATGTGACACTGGTCACCTCAATTTCTCTGCCTTTCCATCCCCCTCCAAATCCAATCTCTCCCCCTCCGAACTGACTGCACTTAGATCCAACCCTGACTTTGTTATTAGGCCTATCGATAAGGGTGGTGCAGTTGTAGTCTGGCGTACTGACCTCTACATTACAGAGGCTGAGCGCCAGCTGTCAGATACCTCCTCCCATCTTCCCCTGGAAGATGACCCCACCATGAAACATCAGGCCATTGTATCAACTACGGTAACAGATCTCACTTCATCTTGCAAGCTCCCCTCACCACCACTGCCTCCAAGCTGATAGCCCCCAGCCCTGCACAGCTCACTTCTAACGCTTTCCAAAAATCCACAAACAGGACTATCCAGGCATTGTTTTGGCCTGCTCCTGCCCCACAGAACTCATCTCTTCCTACCTTGATTCAGTCTTCTCTCCCCGGTCCAATCCCTGCCACATACATCCGTGATTCCTCTGATGCTTTACACCAGTTTCAAAATTTCCAGTTTGCACGCTCCAGCTGCCTCCTCTTTACCATGGACTTGTAATCCCTTTACACATCCATTCCCCACCAGAAGGATCTTAGGGCTCTCCGCTTCTTCCTGGACCAAAGATCTGAACCATTCCCACCAACAACACCCTCTTCCACTTGACTGAGCTTGCCCTCACCCTGAACAACTTTTCTTTTAACGCTTCCATTTTCTTCAGATCAGAGGTGTGGCCATGGGAACCCAAGTGGTCCCCAGTTATGCCTGTCTCTTTGTAGGGTACATGGAACATTCATTGTTCCAGTCCTATTTTACCACCGCCAGGCACATTTTCCCCTCCTCTCCCATATCTGCTTTCTGCAGGGACCGTTCCCTCTGGGACACCCTAGTCCACTCTTTCTTCATGTCCAACACACCCCCACAGCCCCACGGCACCTTCCCCTGCAAACAGCAGAGGTGCAACACCTGCCCATATACCTCCTCCCTCCCCAGTATCCAAGGGCCCAACCTAAGTTCCAGGTGAAGCAACACTTCACTTGCATGCCCCCGTATCTAGTCTACTGCATTCACTGCTCACCAGGTGGTGTCCTCTGCACTGGGGAAATGAAGCACGGACTGGGTGACCACTTCGCAGAACATCTAAGTTTTGCCCACAAAAAAGACCCTGAGCTTCCAGTTGCCTGCCACTTTAATACTCCACCCTGGTCCCTGGCCAACATCTCTGCCTCTGGCTTGCTGCAGTGTTCCAACGCAGCTCAACACAAGCTGGAAGAACACCACGTCATTTTCCACGCGGGGACCCTGCAGCCCTCCAGACTCAATACTGAGTTCAATAATTTTAGGGCCTAAACTCTCCAATGTCATAGCTTCCTACTCCACACAGTGGGCCTTATGACATAGTCTGCCATTACACACTACCTATTGTAGTCACTAACAGTCCCCATTAACAGCTATTCACCCTCCTAGCCAGATCGTTATCAACATCTTTCTTTATCCAACTGCTACTTCTCAGTCCTGAGGAAGGGTCACCGGACCCAAAACGTTAACTCTCTTTTTCCTCCACAGATGTTGCCAGACCTGCTAAGCTTTTCCAGCAACTTGGTTTTTGCTACTTCTCTCTCTTCGGGCTCTGTTCTTTATCCTATTGTTTATTCGTTACCCCCCCCCCTCCCTACTTTCTGCATATAAACCAATGTTTTCCCAGCTACCATCAGTTCTGAGAAAGGGTCACTGGACCCAAAACATTAATTCTGATTTCCTCTTGACAGATGCTGCCTGATCTGCTAAGTTTTCCAGCAACTTCTGTTTTTGTCCCTTCAGAAACTTGTACGTTTCAATGACATTCACACCCAGAAAGCAGTTTGTCAGCCTTACTCTGGCTTTGTACATTATAGTACATTTAGTACACTAAACCATGTGCCTGTGGAATTCAATGCTAACATAATCCTCATCTGTATTTTCTTCAACAGATGAAGTAGGGGATGGACTTTTCCTCAAAGAAAAATCCTCCTTTTTAATGTGTCACAATTAATTTGCAATTTTAAAAATAGCTTGTAGGAGAAATTTACAGTTATATAGCTACACTACAGCAACTAGGAAAGAGGAGAGCACTCAGTCTCTCATGCTACAGTATATCATTGCAGTCAGCTAGCAGCAAAGTATCATTGTCACCAGGCTATTGAAGTGAGCCCTACAGCAAAAGGATGGTCAATCTAATTGGTCTGAAGCTTTTCTGCCAACTCGTAACCAGCCAGTGTTTTAACAAAATTGCTTTCTCCAGACACCAAATCTGGGAGAACAAAACCGTGATGTCATTGTACAAAAGTCACTTTCTGGTTACTTGTCCTGTAATCTAGGTTTCACTAGAATTGACAAAGCAAATAGAAGGAACTTTGCTGAGAAATCCACTAAATGGTTGTAAATCCCTCATGTCTGAACAACAGGTTATTTATATCTTACATTGGAAGCCCTACAGCAAAAATTTAGATTGGCCCATAGGATGAGAAGCCAAGTGAACTGTACATATAATCTCCAGAATTTAGAAGAATGAGATGATCTAACTAGACAGGCAAGACTCTGAATGCGTTTTACAGGTGGATAGTGAAGGCTCTTTTCCCTAGGCTGCGGATTCTCATTGAATTCTCAAACATCTTGGGCCGATTGTTTTAGGACCAATGTAAAAGGGAAATTCTGTCACTCAGAGGGTTGCGTAGATTAATTAAAATTTTCTATCCAAAAGAATTATGGATTCTTCATCATCGAATATATTTATGGCTGAGATAGACATTTTCATTTCCCAGTGAGTTAAAGATTCAGGCATAGCAAGTACCACTCTTTGGACTAGATGTTAAATCACAATGCAGTCTACTTGCTTCAACAGCTTAAATCATTATAAAAAACCTCAAAATAGAAGCAGAACAGATTTTTAAAATTATACTGACTATCACCATTAACGTAACGAAACAGACTATTTCATCATTCATGTCATTGCAGCTTATGGAATCCTGCATATCAGTGGCTGCAGCTCAAAGTGACTAACTGCACTTGCAGTGAATTCTAGACCTGTTAATTCGCACATATTTCTTTCTTTTGAAATAGTCAAAGTATACTCAGTTCTCCATTATTCAGAGCTGGCCAGGATGCTTTCCAAAAGGAATATCTGTGGTCCTCAATAGCGTATATAATTTTGATTCTTGAAGTATTTGATCAGCTCTCTGTACCCAAGCCCCATGGAGTATATTTTCATACAAGATTTGGAAGTTGAATGAGTATATAAATTTTCCAATGTCTACTTGAATTTCAGAAGAATAGGATATGCCCAAGCTACAAGAGAGGGCAATTAAAAACTCCATGTTAATCAGATCTTAATTTTCTTATTAAAAATATCAAATTTGAAAGTATGACAAGTGCACATGTAAACATGACCTTTGTTTTCAGCCACTGAATTCATCAATGCTGACTTTAATAAATGACTGAGGCATACGGAGGCAATACTCTCCAATCAGGTCCTTATTTTAGTCAGATATTTGGTCACAGTACAATAGTGGAACTTCAGCACAGAGATCATACGTTCATAGCAATTCGTGAAAGTGAATTCAGAAAAATGACTGAGAAATTTGTATGTTAGAAATACTAAGTGGTTCATTTCAGAGAAACAAACTTGCCACCTTGACTTGATCCACTCCACATACAACTCCACTGGGTTGACTCGAGCAAATAATAAATTGTAACAGCACAAAATAGATAGACCAAAACAGCATTTTCCACATAACAGAACATTTTTTTGTTAACAAAATTTGTTTCCTGTTGTTGGCTATTAAATGTTCATCAATGAGTGACTATGCAGTTGAACACAAGTGCATGGACAACTTACAGCATGTAAAGGATTTGGAACCGCAGCTTAACATCATAAACAGGACAGTGCAGGACAAAGGTGATCTGGGAACTTAGACTCAGAAATTAAACGGAAAGGCTACCAGTTACTTCTGAAATTGGGAAGAGGGATTAATGCAAGAATCACAAATTTTGCAGCACTTCTATTTGAAGTCAGTGTGTAAAAGCAAAGTGATACAAGCAAGCCACTTGGACAATTTCTCTCATTCAATAAAATTATATTAGTAAACTTACGAAATTCGTGAAAGGACTAGTTCATACAGGCTATCCACTGTAACATTATCCCTGGGAACAGAGACCAAGAGAGGCTGACCAAAGAGAATGGTGCCAACAGGTGCACTTGAGGATCGCATCCTTTTCTCACGGAAATAAATTGGGAGGCTGATGCATTTTGAATTTTCAGAGTCTTCCTCTCTCGCACCTGGAACCTCATAACTGTAAAATACAAAGAATATTCAGCAGCTCCAAGAAAATAATCTTCACCTAGAAATCAAAACCAAACAGGTGTCAACAGTTACAGAACATCACTATGTGGTAGAATTGACTGATAAGACTAATTCCCCCAACTCAGGATGTCAACATAAAAACCAAAAGAACTGCGGATGCTGTAAATCAGGA
>NC_063347.1:10353127-10371211 GCF_021869965.1 Rhincodon typus
TTGTTCAGGATGTCAAAGCTGCTGAGCTTTTCCAGCAACTTTGACATCCTGAACAAAAACAACATGTTGTTTCTGGGCTACATTCAACTTACTAATCGGCTTTACTGGAAAACAAAAACAAAAACTGAGCTTTAGACTTTCTGTCACAGGATTCTAAGGCAGTCAGCCTAGAAGTCTCAACTTGTTATAAACAAGTCCAAAAAATAAATCACTTTTGTCCTCAAAGGACACTATTCAATTAAAGGCATTAGGTAGCAGTCAGAAGCAGCAATTCTGTGATTATCTTGATCCCTGCTGACATATACAGGATTGATCTTTGCTCGAAATGAGTGTTTCCTGTTTTGGATGGAAGTCAATAGAGCACTACCCATTCAAGTCACTAGTCCTTCCTAATTAAAGCTAATGAACATTCCTTTCAACTGAAATTTTAAAACTATTTTCCACAACGCAAAAATTGAGGCTTCTGCAATCTGAAATGCACCAGGAAATGTAATAATAGCCTATACCACAGAAAAGTAAGGGAACATGGAAGTAACAAGAACTACAGCTCCATCTGTCACAATTAAAATGAAAAATTGAGAATGAAAACAGATGGCTGTTATACTTACATAAAGATATCATCTCGGTCCATAATGTGGTTTAAGGCTTCATCTTGTCGATATGTTTTGTGGAACCGATGATTATAAACGTCAGCAACCACCATCTATGAAAGAAAAATACGGGAGTTATATGTCATGAAAAAAAAACACAATTACAGTGTAGTATACTTACAGTGTGCATGTTAATTTGATACTGAATTTAGTCTTGGAGAATTTTTTTTAAAATTGTGAAGATACTTGGAAAAAGATTAGTGTGGGTGAGTGAATAACAAATTTAGATTTCATTCCCTTTCAAGGTAACCTACTTGAACATTCTAATGCTATAATCAACTTTAAATCTGCTGTGAAGACAGTGAGACAGTAATTTCTGTTTTTTAAAATATCAAACTTGTTTGGACTCGGTAGGTGGTCTTGGATCTGGACCTTCTGGCCCAGGGGTTGGGATATAACATTGTTCCACGAGAGCCCCTAACTATCGTTGGTGTGTTGTGATGCCTTAACAATTGTACTTCCCTGATTAGTAATCCTTCATGCATGTCACTAGATCAATCAGAGGCCATCATAATGCACCATACTCAATATTCATCCCAACGATTGCACCAGCAATTTTTCTTTGACCAAGGACAGTGGGAGTCTTGATCATAGCTCTTTCTATATCCACCATCATAAAAATTCTTGGCAAAGTCAATTACTTTCACATTGCTGATTGAATAAACACAGAAACAGACGCTTCAATCTGATCTTGGGAAAAAATATCTAAGGATTCTGTTTTCTCCAGCACTGGAGCAACCATTCCCTCTTTCAAATGGAGGCATTTCACCCAACTAGACAGCTTGCAGGAAGATTGGCCATCGCTATAACCGCACGAAATCAGATAAAACAATGCATCGATTGTACCAGGTTCATTCACATGATCTATCTGGTCACTAGGTTATTTAGAACAGTGTCATTAATCTTTGGAATTCTGGGTCACTGATTATATTCAAGACGGAGTTAGATAGATCTATTAGAGGTGAAAAGTTATGGAAGGTAGGCAAAGTGGAGTTGAGGTGATGATCTTACTGAATGGTGGAGCCAAAATGTGGAATTGAATGCCCTATCCTTGTTACTTTACCGTACTTCTGCTCTTATTTCTAACATTCCACGTTAAATTGAACATTTAACCCAAAAACTGGATTACAATGAGAACATTTGTGGAATGCAATTATTTTAGTAATAGGAAATTTGCCAATGTGGACTAGCTTCCTTAATATATCACTGCAGATGTTTAAGATTCATAAACATCTGAAATATTAGAAGCGTTTAAATTGAACAAAAATAAGTTCTACTTCCAGATCTAAAAAACAAACTGTACATTTTAAAAATTGAACTTAGAATGTGAAACAAGCTGTTTTGTGGTTAGTTTTGGTCAATTTGATGCAAGATGCAAGTGAAAATCCATGAACATATTTAAGTCAAATTAGATATTCTTACAAAAATCTATGGATTCTGCTTTTCCATTACAGGCATATCACACAAGACAAGACTTAAGGAATCTCCATAAACTCCAAGTACTCAACCCAAGAGTATTTTTTTGGATGGGGAATGGATATCAGTGGCAACGCCAATATTTGTTGCCCATCCCCAACTGCCCTTGGACTGAGTGGCCTTCTAGGCTATTGTCTGGAGTCATGTGGATACCAGGCCAGACAAGGGTAGTGGATTGCCTTTCCAAAAGGACATTAATGAACCAGATGGACTTTTCATGAAACTAGATTTTAATTTCAGATTTACTAACAATTTAAATTCCACCAGCTGCAGGGAAGGGAATTAAACTGATGTCAGCATTAGCTTCTGGATTATGGGTCTATTGACATTACCACTATGCCACCATCTCACTGTCACTGGTCAATTAACAGGAGAAGTTCAACATCTTATCAAGTGGACAATTTAGTACCAGGATTTCATTAGAAATATCATAAACAGCACATCTCAAACAGAACTTGGACATTTCCCATTCAATATTAAAGATTAATAATGTGAAAATCTTCAGCAGTTTAACTTCTGACTCTGCTTAGTGACAAAAGTAGTTACACAATTCCAGAATCTCATTTTCTTAAGCTATAGGAAAACAAAAATGCCAAGTTCCACATTTTTCAACTTGTGTAGCACTACTTTCTTCAGCAATGCAGCTAAATTTACAAAGCTAAGATTAAAATAGTGCAATCATGGCCTGAAAATTATTTCAATAATATATTCTGGGAACAGAAAAACGTAAGCTGAAACACAAGTAGCAGAAAGAGAAATTTAAAATGGTCCAACAAATTATTTAATAGGTCTTGTGCTGATTCAGGATCTTAAAGCAACCCCAACTGTGGTTATGAAAAATATAGTGGCCAAAACAAAGGTTACAACTGGAAAAGAGGGCAGTGAGGACCGAAGTCACAACATCAAGTTTCAAAATAGAGCCTGTATTACCTTATCAATCTGAATATTTGTGCAAAAACAGTGGGTGACTTGTTTTGCTAAAATAACAGACATAACCAGAATTTAAGATGAAATAACAATTGAAAATATTTATGCTATACAACCTGCAATGTTTTTCTTTCCAAGTTTGCAATCTCTTTTCTATTATGATTTGTAAAGATTCATAGAACATAGAGCAGTACTGCACAGTACAGGCCCTTGCGCCCACAATATTGTGTCGACCTATTATCCTACTAAGATCAATCTACCCTGCACACCCTACATTTTACTATCCTCCACGTGCCTATCCAAGAGTTGCTTCGAAGTCTCTATAGTATCTGACCCCACTACCCCACAGCACATTCCACATGCCCACCACTCTCTGTGTGAAGAGCCTACCTCTGACATCTCCCCTATACCTTCCTCCAATCACCTTAAAATTATGCCCCCTTGTAATAGTCATTTCCGCCCTGGGAAAAAGTCTCTGGCTATCCACTCTATCTATGCCTCTCATCATCTTGTAAACCTCTATCAAGTCACCTCTCATCCTTCTTCGCTCCAGTGAGAAAAGCCCTAGCTCCCTCAACCTTTCCTCATAAGACCCGCCCTCCAGTCCAGGCAGCATCCTGGTAAATCTCCTCTGCACCCTCTCTAAAGCTTCCACATCTTTCCTATAATGCGGTGACAAGAACTGAACACAATATTCCAAGTGTGGTCTACCAGCTTTTCATAGATCTGCAGCATAACCTCGCAGCTCTTAAACTCAATTCCCCTGCCAATGAAAGCCAACACACCATACGCCTTCTTTACAACCCTATCAATTTGGGTAGCAACTTTGAGGGATCTATGGACGTGGACCCCGAGATTCCTCTGTTCCTCCACACTGCCGAGAATCCTGCCATTAACCCTGTATTCTGCTTTCAAATTCGACCAAATTCATGGTATCATATTTTCCTTTGTCAACCCCACCCTGCCAGAATTCAAAAGCCATTATTTGCCATGGGTTGACATGAACTATTTGTCATGGCGACACAAGAGAAAGGAAGCCTCCAAGAAGTGTTAATGGTAATTTTTGAATTAAAAAAACTGGTAGAAAAAGTCAACTACATTTTAGCTGTATAAACTTGATCTGTTACAGACCAGTAAATTTATTAAAACATTAGTTCAACAAGTCCAACGAGCAATGGATGAAGAAGTTATCATCTGAACGCTCCCCGTGCAAAAGTTCAGATCAAGAACTTTTCTTCACATTAACTGCTTCTCTCCATAGATTGTGCCAGAACTGCTTAATATTTCCAGCATCTGCGGTATTTTGACTTTATTTCATTGTTTCGTGTATGTTGGTGATTTCTCATCTAGGTCATCATTAATTCTGCAGGCACTTGGACATTGGGAGTTAACACGTTTTCTAATTAACTATAGTTAACAGTTTTACGAAGCTTAATCATTTGATGCTCAGAGATATTCAGAACAAGAATACAAACATGCCAAATACTTTCCTGATACTAAAACCTCAACTATAGAAACACCACTATTATGGACAGGAAATATTTCCAAATGCTCAGATTTTGATTCAATCCTCAGGTCAGATTAGACATTTTGCAAATCTGTTGACAGAATGCACTAGCATGTACATCGTGTAGGCAAGCAGCTTCCGAGTACAGAAATTCTAATGTTTAATGCAATTCTTCAGTCATGATTTGACCAATTTACCTTTTCTGCAGCTACTCCCGAGATTTGAGAGAGGGCTGTACACAGGTCAGAAATTGCACCCATCTTTGGAACAATTATTCTGTACTGTAAAATTAACAAGTCAACATTAATAATTGCAAGAATTTTAAAAAGTTTTTTTAAAAATTGTCTTGTACACATCAAAACGGAACCACAAGAACAGCAAATTTTAAAAGGCACAACAATTTTTGCTGCATGAGTAAAGGGTGCTGCTTGGTTGGCAAGTGGACTCTAGTAACAATGCTGCATGGAGACAAGGGGAACAGTTATCCCTCAAGCTTTTGTTAAAATTTGAAGCAGGCAAGTCAACCAGGATTACCCGAGGTGTTGCATTAGCAAACACAACCACTTTCTCATGCAGTATAAAACTGTTTTTTTTTGAAATTTGGTACACTTGAATTCTGGTCTGATGAGAGCAAGACAAAAGCTTTGACAGCACAGCTCTTTCCTTAGTAATACTCAAATAGATGTCTTTAGTGAGAGCTGGAAATGACATTATTTACTCAGAAATGCGTCTTGTTTACAGTATCTGCGGAGATGATGGTACAGAAGTGAGCTGCGAAAAAAACTGATTGCCCTACTTCAAAAACAGGATTATTCCCACATGATAAGTTATGCACAAATTAATAATAGCTATCAACTTTCAAATTTATAATCTTAATGACAACATAGGGTCTTGGTACCTAGAAAGACATTGAGAATCCGGCATTTACAGCCAGGTGGTAATTCTGCCTGTTATGCCTGTCCTGAGTCCTTGCTCAGGCAATACTACTGCCCTGCATTTTTCCCCATTTGTCTATTTCTTCCCCTGCTTCATGTATTATCTAAACTTCCTGAATATTGCCACAGCATCTCCCTTTGAAATTTACAGTAGCAAATTATTCTATTTTCCAACAAATTTTTTTCTAATCTGTCAATTTCAGAAATTTAAACTTGTTGCCAAATCCTTAACTAGAGGGAACAAAAAACAAAATAAATTTCTGGGGAGATTCAGGTCTGGAAGCATCTGTGGAGGAAAAGAAACAAGTGAAAGGTTTAAGCCCAATGACCCTTCTTCAGTCCCTTCCCTGAAGTCGTTGGACTTGAAACATCGTTTTCTCTGGTGCTGCCAGACCTGCTGAGTTTCTGCATTTGTCATTTTATTTCCAGTACCTGCAGTTCTTTGTTTTAGCTCAATTATAGGAAGTTGTCTTTCATCAAAACCAAAACCAATGATTTTTAAAACATGCATCAAATCTTGTCGGCCTTTTTTGCTTCACAGGAAGTGGACCCACTATCTCAAATCTCTTAATTATATAGTTACCTACCCTACCATGCTGATTATCGTACAATAGTTTATTGCAGAGAACCTGATCATACCTGGGTTGGCCTAGATGAGTCTGCCCGCACAAGAAAGATTTCCATCGTGCGGTCCTTCTTCATAGGTAATGGAAGAGTTAAGTAACAGAAAGGGTCAAATGTTACAGAAATTTTTGAACACTGAGGACAAACTAGAGTGGATTTAAAAAGCCCATGGAAGATGTCCACAATGATGGAGTTGTTTCTTAACCTGTGATTTTCCCATGCTTCTTTAGCCACTACCTACAACCAAAAAGAGGACAGAACATTTGTTTGGTGCTGCACATCATTAATGAGGAATATGTATTATTATGAAGCCACATTGTGTATTCAGGATATTCCAAAATATCTCACATTTATTAGACTACTTCTGAATGCTACATCAGCATAATGCAAGGTCCCACCAAGAGAAGATCAATAAAAATCCAAAACACACAAAGGTATCTGACAAAGATGTATTAGCCAAGGTAGCAGTAGAGCATCTTGCCGTTCTTTAAATAGTATCATGATATTTTACATCTACACATGCAGCCAGACAGAAGCTTGGTTTTAGATTTTAGCCTAAGTTTGGACCTCAGGGTGCACAATGGTGTGAGAAAATGTTGCTCTAGTTAACATACTCAAATGAGCACTGGGGCTTTTGGAATAGAGGCAAGAAAACTAATAGAACTAAGCTGATATTAAAGATGTATATGCAAGTAGCAGTTTTTGCTACAACTCAGTTAACAGGGCTGACAACAGACTTTTCAGCAGATTTTGGAATGGAATAAGCTCTATTATTTTACAATGAATTTTTACTGAAGTGCATATTAATGAATTGGTCTGCAAACTGTCACGCAGCATATAAGAGGACATATCAAATGTAACTAAACTGTTGATAAATGCATACAAAGAAAGGCAGAGTTGGACAACAGAGGTATAACCTAGTGCAATGGATGCCATTTAATGCCACACTTTTTAAACATTGAGGAAAACATCAATAAGATTTTTAATGGATTAATTATACGTAAGGAAAATTTTCATAGTCAAGCAAAAGAAATAAAAGCTTAGCTTGTACGAGTGGACATAAAGATGCTGGAGCTTAAAACTCCTTTGCTAAAGAATGTGAACAAGAGCAAGTAGCAAAGTGCATTACCCTGTAAACTTGAAGGTGACGTACAATCAGTTGAGAACTGGATATTATTGCCTGCACACATGTTAATTTCTACTGTTTGGCAATAAAAGGCTTGCTGCAACCAATTGATAAAGATTTAATGCCTTGAAAATATGACACCAACAGGCAGAGGGGAAAGTGACAATCACTGTCCTGTTACTGCTCTGAGTCACACTCAGAAACAATTAGTGATAAATTTAGAAGGATCATATTTCCAAACTTTGATTTTGGGAGGAAATTTAAATATTTATCCTATGGAAGTAATTCAACAGATGTGAAACATTTTGGAACAGATTGAGGCTATGAAATAAATAGAAAATTCTGTTTTATTCAATGTTCACTGTGTAATAAGCAGACTTGCATTATTTTGAGGGTTTATTCAGCCAGTCCTACCTCATCTTCCCTCCCATTGGCATCTTTAAGTTCTAAGTAGGGCTTTTTCTTCACACGATTTAAATCTTCATGCAAGCCATCTAAAAGAAATGCAAGTAGCTCTTGAGAATCCTGTTGCTGGTATCCTGAAAACTGGGGAGCAAAACACCCAACCTGGGTCTGGAGAGAGAAAGAATTTCATACTTAACTGGATGATTTTCATTTTAAACATGCACTTAATTTGGTAATAAGTATTTATAATGAAGGTTTTAAAATGCTGTTTTAATTATTCCTGTAATAACTTAAAATTATTTCAAACATTCCACCAGCACAAATCTCTAGTTGGTAGGTACTAGTATAAAGCTGCCCTATAAATCAACTTTACATTTAAAGATTTAATTATAACATTCTGTAGCATATGTTTCCTTCTATTCATGTTGATTAGTAGCCTTGGAATACAATTAGATTGGTTTGCTCATTTAAATAATTGATTTTCCATAAAGAACTGGCTTCTTACATAGTTAGTCAAGACTTCACAATCTTGAAGAATATAATTTGTCAGTTACACAAAGTAGACAGAATTATACTCCACTGGTACGTGTTAGCATCCATCCATGATTCCTTGCATTCAAGAACAAGTATTATTTAATTTTCTACAACATTACTTAGAAATTTGCACAAAATACTGGATTCTGATGACAGGAAATAGATAGCCATATATGGTTTACCACCAATAATGTTAAAAATACGGGCAGAGACAAAGATGCACTTCTAAAAATCTTTAGGCTGCAATGGGTTACCCTTCTATGCATTTTTAAATCAATGTGTTCAGACATGTTACGACATGAAATCAAAAGTTGTTGGAGAAACTCAACAGGTCTGGCAACACCTGTGTTATTGTGAAAATAAAACAGAGAACCAGACCCAAGGTTCACTTGACTTGAAACACTTTTCTCTTCTCAAATGCTGTCACATATCAAGTTTCTCCAGCAATTTTTGTTTTTATTTGTTTCATATCACCAGCATCCGCAGTTCTTTGTTTTCAATTGCGACACTGAGCAGGTGGGACTTGAATGCAGGGATATTACCACTGTGCCACAAGAACCCTTGGAATGCCTTTCTAGATATTTTCTAATTGACCTGTACAGAGATGTTGTTATACACTTGGGACAGGTAGGACTTGAATGTTGTCTCCTAGCTCAAAAAGGTAAGGGACGTTTTCAGTGCAGCACAAGAGCCTTGAAATGCCTTTTTTTATTATGTTCTTACTATAAATGACCGTTTTTATACCCGCACTAACAAATCACCCAAGGTACTTTTCAAATATAATCCACAAGCACTAAATGATCTATATTTGAAATTAATCAATTTATGTGCAAAAGCCAGCAAGGACAAGGCAAACCACCAAAAGGTGAGGAACGAGCTTGTCTCCTAGGGAAAACAGGCAGAAATCCTAATATAACACAATGGCCTTTGTTTCATTAGATGGACAGATATACACAAAATCAAAAACTAGTCTTATGTGGGGAATTATATGGCGATTATTATATATTATATGGAAATTAGGTTTTAGCAATTGCTGTAACATGTATTGTAAAAATATTAATGTATTAATTTGTTACTGCCTTCATTTAGTAGGTCTCACTTACACAGTCTGATGAAAATAGTTACAGCATATCACAGATATTAAGTCTGGTAAGAAAGTGTGACAATCTGCTTGAAACTAGGTGGGAGGGCACAAGATACGGATACAAAGCTTTGACGTAAAATAGAAACTGACAAATTCTAGATCTTAACCCATGGCAGCACGGTGGTACAGTGGTTAGCACTGCTGCCTCACAGCGCCAGGGACCCGGGTTCAATTCCAGCCTCGGGTGACTGTCTGTGTGGAGTTTGCATGTTCTCCCCGTGTCTGCGTGGGTTTCCTCCGGGTGCTCTAGTGTCCTCCCACAGTCCAAAGATGTGCAGGTTAGGTGGATTGGCCATGCGAAATTGCCCGTAGTGTTCAGGGGGGTGGGATGTTCCGAGGTTCGGTGTGGACTTGTTGGGCTGAAGGGCCTGTTTCCACACTGTAGGGATTCTATGATTCTATGATAAACTCATTCCATCCTTCCAAGGTAGTGAGTTGTACTTTAATATATCTTAAAATCTAACCTTCAAAAATTACTACAAATTAAGCAATGCAAAAGAATCCACCAGAACCTACTTTAAACATCCGAGGTGCCACATAAGAGCTTCTCCCTGACCACATCTGTTTGATGAGCTCAGCATAGGCTTCAGCAATTTCTCCCCTCATTCCCAAAGGATTTTCCCGATTCAGTTCTTCTTCGTACTTTCCTTGTAGGAAGTAATCAGTCAATGGACCAGTATTACTCAAACACTAAAAAAATTAAAATGGAAAACATTTTAAATGTATTCAAATCTGTCCCTAAGAAAAGTTAGTATAGCTAGGTAATAAGAACATACAATAACAATTCAAGCTATTTTCGCAGAAAATTTCTTGAATCTTACCTGCAATGCTGAATTCATGAAGCACGTATTACCAAGATTACTTAGGCCACAAAGTCCTGCTTGGCTTGGTGCATGAGATTCCCTATAATAATAAGAACTGTTGTGTGAAGATCCATAACCACTTGACCTGAAAAAAACAAACAAACAATAAGCTAAACTGTTGAAAATTGGAAAAAAAAAGGTAAAAATATTTTACCCCAGAGATCGTATGAAATCTATACGTTTAAGGAAGTGTCTGGGCCAGCTAATGAAGGAAATTTACATTGGTTTAGACCAATGTGTGAAAGGTTAGTTTTACTGCACTGATGAGGTCTTGCTGCAATAGTAATCCTACTCAGTAAGAGAGGAATTGCAGGTGCAGACATTCGGTTTATATGCTTGGTTGAGGAGTCAATGGCACGAAGCTACCATCTTGGCATTAAGATTGAATACCTCCAAGTCAGAATCCTGCCTAAACATAAGAAATCAAACGTTATCATGTGAAATATCAGTAAAATTGTGTTTTTGGACAACTATATATGACAGTATCATTAGACACAAAATTACACTGCATTACAAAAGCAGCGTGAAGGAGAAATGGAGCAGCAACTCAAAATACTAAAAAAAAAAGTCTTCATCTTAAAATGGTAAGGATTTTCCCTACAAATTTAGAACAGTGGAAAAGTTATGTCAGCACAACTTTAATTCAAAAGGAAATCATACCAAACAGTAAAGCCATGCAATGGAGTTTCCAATGGTACTTTTGGCTAGTTCAAAATGAGTCATTCACCAAACTGTCACCTGAAAATATCACGAAGAATAGACTCTAGCAGAGGTTTGTTGAGATAGTGGACAGAAGTTAAAGGTTCACTATTAAAGCATGCACACAACTTTTATTTTAAAAAGGTCTGAAATACAAAGTCTAATTCATTTTCGCCTTCACAACACAGGAATTGGGGGTAAGAAATAATAGTTTTACAAACTCATTAAACTTCCAGGCAACAGATAATGGAACAATCTGTGCTTCTCTCAGGACTTTTATACAAAGACTTAATTAAATTTCTAGATACTTCAGTAATTGTTTTGGATGGGGAGGGAGAAAAGCCTTTTGGACATTAGTTCTTTTAAAATGTAAAAATATGAGGTTCGATTTCTTAAGCATTTATGATTTAAATTGAAATCAGTCAACTGAGCAAACAACAGGGAGCCCCAGGTCTGCGGTCAGACAGGTATCTTATTAGAGCTAAGATCCTTATGTGAAATTGTGTATGGCCATTGAATAGGACAACTGACCAGAAAAGAAAATATAGATTTAGTTGAATGAAGATAGATTTTGAAATTAAAAGCCACCGGGTCACCTTTTTTAAAAAAAGTTTGAAATAAAAACTGACTGAGGCATTTAAGGCTATGTCTTTCCACCATGCAGGTACACTCACCCCCTGGTGGAGCTGGAGCTGTTTAATATGTAGCTGGAGTTGCTGGAGTTGTTGCTCTCACCATTAGAGACTGTAGAAGGGGAGGACAAGGACGAGTAGGAGTTGCAGCTAGTCGAGGATTTTGGAGAGGTAGATAAATTTCTGCTGGTGGCAGTGCTGGATCTGTCATAAAAACAAAGGCACGAACATGGATTTACAAATCATATTGCCAGATGCAAGGCAACATGAGCAGTCTTGCAGCCTAGCAATACAATTACTCAAAAAAACTAAGCAAGGGGGATTATAAATTTTATTCTGTCAGAAGTTAATCGATCACTACAGAACATTAACTGGAACAGAGGTTGTATGTATATCTTTTACAAGGATCGCTCACTGTTTCTGGTGATTTCAGAAAAGCAAAATAAAAGAAATAATAAACAATAGAGGGGAAAGACAGAAAGAAAAGGGGCAGAATATAATGTCTGGTCACCGTGTTGTATGGTATGGAGCGAATGCTGGAAACCTTGGTAGGTTTCCAGCAATTCTACTTTGTAGAAAAGAATATAACCCACGTTCCTCTATAAATACAAACATACAGTTGCAATTCATTCAACCTGCAGCTCAGTTCTCTCTGATTAAAAACTGAATTAAGGACAATGTATAACAAGGTGTAGAGCTGGATGAACACAGCAGGCCAAGCAGCATTAGAGGAGCAAGAAAGCTGACGTTTCGGGCCTAGACCCTTCTTCAGAAATGAATCATCTGCAGTTCCTATTATCTCTAAGGACAATGTATATTCCTTTGAATTATAAAGAAGCAGATTAGCTGAATGGTCCAAACAATTAATTAAAACTGATTATTAGAGTTTTTTTTCTTTAAAATCTAGCTTTTTTTAAAAAAAAGTCTTTGCAAAACCTTAACATGAAAGCAAAACAGGATATAGACAATTACTCTCAAAAATCAAATGAAATCAAGTGCATGATATTGTAAAACCACATCTTTAAATGATCTCACACATCCATCCTGAGATGGACACGACAGTTAATAGTGAAAATAATGTATTGTTTAACATCCACATACCAACTAATAGTTTTAGATCAACTAAATATGTTGTGTATTTAGGTTTGCTTTAAACATTTAATTGAAAGTTACAGTCACTGTTGTATTTGATGCAGACAACGTGCAAGTGCAGAGATGTGTATTCTCAAAATTTTCACAATTAATGATTTACTTCAGAGGCCATGGCGAGCAGTGACAAAAACAGCAGTGTTCCACAGGGATTGCAGACGGGTTTAATTTTGTTTGTCATTTATATAAATGATTTGGATGAGAATTTAGGGGGCATGGTTAGTAAGTTTGTGGATGACACCAAAATTCATGATATAGTCAAGAACGAAGAAGATTCCTGAGATTACAAAGTGATCTTGATTAATTGGGCCAACGGGCTAAGGAGTGGCAGATGGAGTTTAATTTGGTTAAATATGAGATATTGCATTTTGGTAAGCAAACAAGAACAGGACTTACACAGTAAATGGTAGGGCCCTGACTAGTGTTGTCAAACAGGGAGACCTAGGGGTTCAGGTACATAATTTTTTGAAAGTTGTGTTACAGGTAGACAGGGCGATTATGGCCACAATTAGCATGCTTGCTTTCAATGCTCAGACCATTGAGTATAGGAGTTGGGACATCAGATTGAAGTTGTCCAAGACGTTGGTGAGACCACTTTAGGAGTGCTGCGTACAGTTCTCGTCGGCCTGCTGCAGGAAGGATATGATTAAATTGGAGAGAGTTCAGAAAAGATTTACCAGAACGTTGCTGGGACCGGAGGGTTTAGGTTATAAGGAGAGACTGGATAGGCTGCAACCTTCTCCACTGGAGCAGAGGAGGTTGAGGGGTGACCTTATTGACATGTATAAAATCATGAGGGGCAGAGATAAGGTGAATAGCAAAGGTCTTAACTAGGGTGGGGGAGGTTCAAAACTAGGGTCATATTTTTAAGGTGAGGGGAGAAAGGTCTAAAAAAAGGACCTGAGGGGCAACTTTTTCCACAGAGGGTGGTTTGTATGTGGAATGAACTGCCAGAGGGAGTGGTAAATGCAGGTATAAGTTAGAACATTTAAAAGATATTTGGATGGATACACGAATAAGGAAGGGTTTAGAGGGATATGGGCTAAATGCAGGCAAATAGGATTAGTTTAGTTTGGGGAATTTGGTCAGCTTGGACTGGTTGGACCAAAGGATCTGTTTCCATGCTGTTTGACTATAAACTTTACGATTCTATAATGTGGCTCCAAATGTCAGTTCACTACTTATCCTCAAACACCTTACCCTACTAATCAGCATTCTGCAAACTAAAAAAAATGGAATAAAGGTAGAAAAATATTTTTTGAAATCGAGACAATGAGAATATAAATCTCAAGACATTTAGCTTTAGAATTTAAAGCTGATATTAAATGCACAATTCTCAGGCCTTTAACTGTAGATGCTAATATAAACAGTTAAAATGATATGTTTCTGACAGCTGCCATAAGCCTCACCAATTGAACTCCTGCAAGATACTTGGAAACCGGTGGCAGGTAGAAAAAGTAAATTATTGCAGAAAATCAACTACGGCCTTGCCATAAAGTACCACAATTCTCTACCCAACGTCCACTTACGAAAAAACCCTTTACAGCCTGAAGTTCAAATCGAGTCAACTATTTTCAGGCATTCATCAACAGTAGCAATTCTAACAAGGGAAAGCACGTGGCAGCTTGGATCATATTTACAACAGGCTGGCTGACAAAATTCAGCAAGTTCAAATCAAATTGCAAGTCAACTTCATGAATCCACTTATTTTTCTTTAATTTGCATTTGTATTGTGCATCATATCTGAAAGGGCTGAAATAATTATGGGTGTAAAAGCATTTGTACGTTGTATTTTGTTACATTAAAAGCAAAGAAGCAAACTTAATCATGCAAATTAAAGTCTGAATAAACCATAGGGATATTAAACCAAACATTTATCCCCAGGAATAGGTTCTAAAAACCATCTTAAGGATGAGAGATTGAATGTTTTAGGTAGGGAACTCAAGAGCTCAAGATCATGACTGCCAGTGGAGAAATTATGCGGACTGGGCATGCAGAAAGCCACAACCGGAAGACCACACAGTTCTGGAGTTGAAAGAAGTTACTTAAATAACAATGAGCGAGTCCACAGGAAATATGAACGCAAAGACAAGTATTCAAAACAGAGACAATACTGGATTAAAAGCCAATACACATAAGAAAATTTGTGCACAAGATTTTTGGAATATTTGATATACAAGATTGTTGGCACGGATGAGTTGGGCCAAAGGGTCTGTTTTCTTGATGTAAGACTATAACTCTAAGATCTCAAAGAGCTCTGTGATAGCTATAATGTTAATGTTTTTTGGTGTTACTAGTTGAAGGTAATAATGGTAAGATAATACAGAACATCCCAGTCTCCGAATTATGTATAGAATTTAAGATCTATCTGAACCACCCAAACATAAAGTAAGACATTGTACAAAATTTATTCCAAACAGCTGGCACCTTAGTACTGCATAGGCTCTTTGTACCTTGGTTAAAAATGATGCCAAAGTTCAAACTGAACTCAAGTAATTGAGATGACATGCTCATTTCCAGAAACAGGATTTCAACTTTTGAGACCTAAAGGATATAGTAACGTCACCTAATGGAAAACTTAAAACAAAAAAAAGGTTGACAAAATGCTTTAGAAAATCCAGTGGCTGTAAAGTGCTTTTATAAAAATGAAATTCTTTTGAATTGAATCTAGAGCAAAACTGAATACCCATATTGAGATGACAGGATCACCAACGGTACAAAAAATTTTTTTACATTCCTCCATTTACAGATTTTGCACAAAATTATAACTTCCAAAATTTCATTTTGAATTAATGCAATGTAACTGTAGCAACTTTTTCCATGTTGATTTTTTGAATACTCTGAGTGATTTCTCACATTTGGTGAAGGTCGTGCTAGTACCCTGCGTCAGTTAAAATGGCCAGCAGCAACTCGAGGCTTTAAGCTTCAATATGAGCTGGTACAGTGAGCATACAAACCTTAAAAGATTGTGCACAATTAGAAAAAAGTGGAGTTAGTGAATTAATGGTGCTATATTTTTAGATTAGGACTTCTCCTCTAAAATGGAGAAGAGAAGAAAGAATGCAGCTGGAAGAAAGAAAACTGCCAAATGTTTACGGTATTTTTAAAAAGTGTTCAATAGTTTAAAAAGTTAAAAAAGACAAAGGCAATTTAAAATATAATGGAGTCATACAAGACATATGGAATGTAAAGGAGAAAAGCAAGACAATTAAGTACTTTATTAATGATTTGGGGCAGTATGGTGGCTCAGTGGTTAGCACTGCTGCCTCACAAACCTAGGGACTTGGGTTCAATTCCAGCCGCAGGTGACGTCTGTGTAGAGTTTGTACATTCTCCCCGTGGCTGTGTGGGTTTTCTACCACAGTCCAAAGATGTGCAGGCTAGGTAGATTGGCCATGCTAATTTGCCCATAGTGTTCAGGGGTGTGTAGGTTAGGTGCGTTAGCCATAGGAAATGTGGGGTTACAGGGAAAGGGCAGGGGAATGGGTCTAGATGGGATGCCCATTGAAAGGTCAGTGTGGACTTTTTGGGCTGAATGGCCCGTTTCCACACTGTACGGATTCTATGGATTTGCTAGTTAGCTGAAGCTATTACAACAGATGAACAGTAGCAGTATTGTAATTGGTTCAGAGACGATGCCTTATTCTTAGCTTCTCGCACATTAGTTTTCTCTTTTCCCCTTCTGAAGTTACTGGCTTCCATAGATGTTAGTTATTCCCACAATACTGCACAGCAGCATCACTCAAATGCAACCTTCAAAAAGGAGTGCAGGCAGCACTGTAATCACCAGGGACATGCACTAAGTGCAATTCTGTTTTCAACTAACAGCTTCACACATCTTCACACAATGGCAACATGCAGATAGAAATCGGCTTGGCTTATTTCCCGCCTCCTAATCAGTAACATTGATTTTTCTGATGAGATCACAGCAAGACCAAAAACTGCATCTATCCTTCCGAGAGGGCCCATCATTTTCACCAATGGGGGAATCTATTTTTAAAATAATCTTTAAAGACAATGCTGAAGATTACAAAATATGCCAACTAAGTGTGGACTCTTTAACAGCACAATTATTGATCACACATTTATAGAGCTGTACAACATGGAAGCAGACCCTTTGGTCCAACTCATCCATGCCGACCAGATAACAAATTAATCTAGTCCCATTTGTCAGCACTTGGTCCATATCCCTCTAAACCCTTCCTTCTCATATACTCGTTCAGATGCCTTTTAAATGTTGTAATTGTACCAGCCTCCACCACTTCCTCTGGCAGCTAATTCCATGATTTCACGCAGAGGGCAGTGCATACATTGTCCCTTACATCCCTTTTAAATCTTTCCCCTCTCACCTTAAAGTTACGCCCTCTGGTTTTAGATTCCCCTACCCTCGGAAAAGACCTTGACTATTCACCCTATCCATGTCCCTCATGATTTTATAAACCTCTACACGTCATCCCTTAGCCTCCGAAACTCCAGAGAAAACAGCCCCAGCCTATGCAGCCTCTACCTAAGGCTCAAGTCCTCCAACCCTGGCAACATCCTTGTAAATCTTTTCTGAATCTTTTCAAGTTTCACAACATCCTTCCTATAGCAGGGGGACCAGTATTGTATGCCGCATTCCAAAAGTGGCCTAACTAATGTCCTGTACAGCTGCAACATGACTCCCCAACTCCTATACTCAATGCACTAACCAATAAAAGCATACCAAGGCCTTCTTTACTATCTTATCTACCTGGGACTCCACTTTTCAAGGAACAATGAACGTACACCGCAAGGTCTTTGTCAGCAACATGCCCCAGGGCCTTACCATTAAGTGCACAAGTCATGGCTAAATAATTCAAACGATAATCTTAAGATCATACACACAAGAACACAGGATACAGATATGCTCATGTTACCTCCAGAGATTAAATGTTAATCACAAATTTTCAGAAATCACACGATGCAAGGTTATAGTCCACAAGGTTTATTTGAAAACACAAACTTTTGGAGCCTTACTCCTTTACACGTTAGGAACAGAGGTAATATCAGACACAGAATTTCTAAGTAAAAGTTCAAAGGGTCGCATCACTGCCGAGGATTTATTAAACAAACCTAAGATGCTGTTAAATCTTTAATCAGTTCGGTTTTAATTGATTAATACGTATATGTAAGACACACACACGTGAATCTATATTTGTGGATACATTCTATTCTGTTCAAAAAGCACACAATTTATAGACAATGTGGCATTTTATAAATTCCTACTTTAGAACTACAACCAGTCTGACTCCAAACCAAAACACAAACAGATTCTAAACAAGGCCTCACACCTAACATCGAGATAGTAAGAACTGCCAATGCTGGAGTCAGAGATAACAGTGTGGAGCTGGAGGAACACAGCAGGCCAGGCAGCATCAGAGGAGTAGGAAAG
>NC_063347.1:10371611-10378476 GCF_021869965.1 Rhincodon typus
TTTCCTGCTCCTCTGATGCAGCCTGGCCTGCTGTGTCCCTCCAGCTCCACACTGTTATATCTCACACCTAACATGCATTGTCTGACCTAAAATGTCATTGCTTTACACTGATATAACCTTTATTTCTCACAGGACAGTGACTTGAAAGGAATTCGGGGATTTACATATACATATCAATTAAAATCATTACAGCATCTTAAGTTTGTTCAGTACATCCTCAGCAGTGGTGTGACCCTTTGACCTTTTACGTATAAATTCTGTGTCTCACTAACACCTGAAGGAGGGGTGAGGGTCCGAAAGCTCGCGTTTTCAAATAAAGCTGTTGAACTATAACCTGGTGGCATGTGGTTTCTGACCTTGTCCACCTCAGTCCAACACCAGCACCGCCACGTCACAAATTTTCAGTCTCAAGAAATGTTATCCCACATGATCATAACTTACTTTGTTTGAGATGTTTGCCTTGGCCAAGTTCCATCATTATTCTTCTGTTCTATTACTAAAACCTGGAGAAGAAAAGGTATTATGCTCAGTTAATTTGAGATCAGTCTTCCACAGCACATCCAAGTTGTCTGGACTAGAATGTATCTTTAAACAAAAAAAGTGGCATCCTTTTTGTTCTCTTTTACAATTTATTAATTATCCATCCAAGGCAGCAGACATGTAACTGCTCTCATTTCTGCAGTGATACCATTAGATGATCAATGTGACCCTCTGGAGAATCTGCTTAGTTTCAACTATTAATCCAAATGTTTAAATAGGGAAGCTGTGTATGCATATTGGCAATGAAATTCTAAAATTGGTGTGATTGCAACAAGATGGATTACAAGAAAGGAGGTCAGATTATTTGGCTTTTCAAGCCTTTGCATGATTCAATAAAGTCATGGTTGATCTAACTGTGACCTTCACTTCACTTAATTTTCTTGCCTGTCTGCATAAACCCATGAATTTTCTTATAGATCAAAAGTTTAGAAAACAAACCTTAGAGCATGACATTATAGGAAATACATTAGGGCTTTGAAAATTAAAGTGAAGATCAATTAGACTAATTGCAGAAATGAAAAGGTGCAAAATGAATGGCTCTAAAAATGTGCTTTATTTTGAAACAGGGTAGGTCAAGGGAATTTCTATCAGACATTCCCAAATGTGAGACAGTTTTTAATTAAATGGCAAATTCATCATAAAAAAGACAATAATAGCAGAAATCCTCAAATAAACACTGTTAGAACCAAGAACACTATACAATAAGAGAGTTAGTGAAACAGGGACTATTTAATCAGATATTGGTTTAGTAATAGAAGAGCAAGGATACAGAAGAATATGGGCAAAGAGTTGTGAAAGTTCAGCATGGATGTTTCTGTCTGGCTACAAACAGACTTGCTTCACTAGTGAGCTACGGAATTAACTTCAGCCCTCGCTAGAAATTAAGTTGTAATGTACTAGCTGTCATTCATTTGAAATTGAGAATCCTCCTTATTGCCAACAGCAGGCCATCAGCTACACCCATGAATCTGCCATAGCTGGCAACTTATAGAAGTCGCAAACCTGGAATTTGTTGTGCAATTGTCAGCTTTAACTTCAGTACATTCCAGCAGACTGTCACAAAGTTAAAACCTCATGACTCACTAAAAATCAATAAAAGCAGTCACAACTTTGCCGGTTTCTAGTCAACTTAAATTTCTTGCTAGTCAATCAGATCAAACTCCAAAGTACTGGCCTTTGTCACCTAATAATGATTCTTAATTTTCTTACCATAAATGAATGAAGAGAACATCATTTCATACGGCAAAACAGATCTACTTAAAATCACTTGTCTGCTCCTGACCAAATCTTGAAGCTATCTCTGCAGTCAGAAATTTACAAACAGTCTCTACTCAAGCTTCATAACATAACAACTTTAAGCACGTTACACAGCAAAGTTAATTGCTGGAACAAAAAACATTGCACCTGAATTATATTACAGTGCTTTCATTAACCGGCTGTGGGTGTAATGTTTGGTGAGACATAGAGTGACACAGAACAAGAATAATTGAGAAGGAACTCTATGGAATGATGCAGAATTGTGTGGTTGTAACAGAACTTCCAAGACATTTTAAAAGTAGGAATGAAAAAGGCAATGCTCCTCAGTGCACGTGAACATTATCCAGCAAAGCGCGAGGATATTTAGGGGAGATAAAAATTGGTATCTCATGTGTCCTTTATGGTCTAACAGCTCAATGACTTTGGGCTGTCCGAGCTTTGGCTCAATGATGGATGAACAGCAACCATTTGTATGGGGAAGGCCAAGTTTGCACATGTTCAAAATGATCACATGCACTTCTACTGGGTGTTGATGGAACCTGGCTGATTCTGTCCACCCAAAACCCATGTTACCAAACTAGGTTTACCACAGACTTGATTTTGAAGTCCCGATGTTACAACTCACCAGTGGTCTGACAAGCAAAGTATCAGCCACTGGGATGAAATTGGCACTATATATGATTCCTATTTGGAAATAAAAATCAATACTTTTTGGGTAAGAGTTTTTGCAACAGGATATCTTGGGAAGGCACTATAACAATTTATGTTCAGTTGCAGCATGAAGCCATCCGAACTTGTAAGTATATCAGAAAACAAACAAGTGCTACATCTAGTTGTTCAAGTCTATGACGTTTAATGTTAGCATCTAGCCCTTTCCGAGGTTGAGAATAAAATGATTCAATTTTGTGGAACAAAGATATTCTAATGCCACATTTTCAGTTATGACTCAGGGCAGAACAGTCATGCCACTTATCTTCAAAAGTGAAACTATATAAATGAATCAGTGACCAAATAAAAATTATTGATTTCTTATGAACGTTTTATATTGCTCTTAAATAGAGGATGGTTACACAATCACCTTGCTTTATTGGGAAAGATTGCACACAGTTTTGTTCATGAATTCTGTTTATTGTCATTCACAGGGTGTCAAATAGGCTGTAAATGGATTTTGCTTGCGTGCATTTTGCTGAATAAATAGGTGTTGCTGCAAAATACTGTTCACAGTCAGTCGAGGCCTATCTCCATCCAATGGTTGGCAGTAGTAATAACAAAACACTCTGCTTGATTTAAGAAATGGCTTCAAGGCAGGGTGGTAAAATGAAGGCTTTGTGTAACTTGCCAAACAAATACTTCAGGCCTAGACCCTTCTTCATATACACGTTACTCATCATTTCCAGATTGCTCCTAATAATGAAGTTCCTGGTCTTGTATATGTAAACCACTTCTCATTTCCATGTGTAGCTGACTGAGTCCAAGGCATCATCACAGATTATAAAATCTTGCATCATTCAGATCGTGCAAAGTTTTACAAGTCACGAAAAACAGATGTCACATAATTATTTTGAAGTATCAGTTGCTGCCATATCTGCATGTTGTCATATTTTGATGAAAATTCATTCCACTGCAGCTAGGATAACAAAAGCTGTTTTGAAAAAGCTTCTCTTTGAATTTTCTTGACTCCTTATACCAAGGTTTCAGGCAAATGTTTAATAAAGTTGATTGTTATGCATTACTATTAACAAATTAAAGAGGTAAATGGAAGATTTAATATACGTTGATCATTGTGCCTTTTGTTTTACAAATGCATGTATTTGTTATAGAGTCGCAGAGTCACACAGCACAGAAACAGACTCTTCAGTCCAACTCATCCATGTTGACCAGGTTTTCCAAACTAAACTAGTCCCATTCGTCTGCATTTGGCCCGTATCTCTCCAAACCTTCCCTATTGATGTTCCTGTCCAAATGTCTTTTTAATGCTAAAACTGTACCTGCCTCTACCATTTCCTCTGGCAGTTCATTCCATACACACACTAGCTTCCGAGTGGAAACGTTTGCCCCTCAGGTCCCTTTTAAATCTTTCCCTCTCTTTAAAAAGATGCCATTCAGTTTTGGACTCCCCTACACTATAGAAAAGACAGTTACTATTCCCCTTATATAGGTTTAAAAAAAATCATGAGGGGTATAAACAAAGGTTATGCCTCAACCTCCTAAGCTCCAGTGAAAAGTCCCAGCCTATCCAATTTCTCTTTTCCAATTTAACAACATCCTTCCTATAGCAGGGCCGCCAGAAACGTATGCAGCACTCCAAAACTGGCCTCAGTAATGTCCTGTACAGCCACAACGCAACTTCCCAACTCCTACACTCAATGCTCTGACTAATGACGGCAAGTGTACTAAACATCACCTTCACCAACCTGTCTCTGATGTCACTTTCAAGGAATTATATACCTGAACACCTAGGTCTCTGGTCGACAACACTCCCCAAGGCTCTACCATTGTAAGTCCTATCCTGTTTTGTCTCACCAAAATGCAACACCGCTCACTTATCTCAATATACTTCACCTGCCACTCCTCAACCCATTGGCCCAACTGATCAATATCCCACTGTACTCAGATAACCTTTACTATATACTATACCACCACTTCTGGTGTCATCCATGAACTTACTGACAATGCCTCCTATGTTCTCATACAAACCATTTGTGAGAGACAAACAGCAGTGGACTCAGCACTGATCCCTGCAGAACACCACCCGCCACAGACCTCCAATCCGAAAAACAACCCTCTACAACTTTGTCTCCTACCACTAAGCCAATTTTGTATCCAATTGGCTAGCTCTTAGTGGATCCCCTGTAATCTAACTTTATTAACCAGTCTACCATGCAGAACCCTGTCAAAGGTCTTGCTAAAGTCCATGTAGTCAATGTCAACCACTCTACCCTCATCTATCCTCTTGGTACGTTCTCAAAAAGCTCAATAAAGTTTGAGACACTATTTCCCATGCTGAATGTCCCCAAATCAGTTCTTGCCTTTCCAAATGCATTTAAATCCTGACTTGTAGCACCCCTCCAACAACTTACCCATGACTGACATCAAACTCACTAGTACACAGTTCCCCGGCTTTTCCTTGCAGCCTCTCTTAAATAAGGGCACCAACATTAAACACCCTACAGTCTCCCGTGGCTATAGATGATACAAATATCTCTGTTGGGGCCCTGCAATTTCTTCCCTAGCTTCCCACAATGTCCTGATTATTGTCACGTTTTTAGGGAAACCTGATGCACGACAGCAAATTTTCCATGTTGAGAATATAGTGGCACAGAACTATGCCATTCTCCCTCAAATGCTTGTCTGGCTTTGCATTTCATACACCTACACTATTTTCTTATTCCCTTTGGTAGAAAGTTCCATATTCTCACCACTTTTGGTAAATAATTTTCTTCTGAATTTCCCTGTTGGTTTTTCTGGAGACTAGTAAAGGACTCTAGTTACAATCCTGCGCAAAATGTCTCATTATTTTAAACATCCGTTAGGTGACTCAACTTTTCTATCCAAGAGAAAACAGACACGTTAATGTTTTCTGATATATATGTGCATGCATTTCAAGTACCAGGTTTTAAAACATCATTTTTGCACCATCTACTGTGTCAGTTTTGTAACATGGTGAGCAAACATATGTACTTTTTCATGTGGTTTCACCATGGTTTGTTTACATAGAAGAACTTACCTCGCCTTCAGTTCTATCCATCTACAATAAATGTGACTGCTTTGTTTGCCTTTTTTTAAAAAAGAAAAATATTTGTCCAAACCCATGGCACAACTTTTAGTGGTTGTTGTTCTTGGACACAAATCTCTATTCCTTTACCCACCTCTATGTTCCCCTTCCAAACAATGTTACGTTCCTAATTTTTCTACCAAGATGTCCTACCTTATGTTACCTACGTTGCAAGATGGTTTGCCAATTAGTTGCTCAGACTGCAAATTCATTTCTCTTTTGTAATTTGTTGCAGTCCTCTTCATTAATGCATAAATAAGTAAAGAAATGGTTCCAGGTCTGATCATTATGCATTTTGACATTGAATAATTGCATTTTACTCAACTGCCCACTTTTCTGTCTTGGGAGCCAGCTAGCAATCCATTCTTCCCCTTGTTCCTCCTTTCCACGCTCTTATTTTATTCATTAAAATATTATCGGGTAGCTTTTCAAAGGCATATTGAGAAACCAGATATATTATATCTAATTGGGCTGAATTAATCCCATTGAAGCAATACACCCTGTTTAATTCCAGAAGCAGTGCAATTCATATTCCCAATACTGATAAAACAAAGCAGCACAAGTCAGAATTTCTCCAATTTATTGGGCACTTGCCACTAAAAGTTTGAAAGAAATTTTTTTTTTATTTTGTCACACTATAAACTTCCTTTTTGGGAAAGAAGGCAGAATGGAACACATTGGAATAATTGTAAAATTTTCACTGTTTAATTATTAACATTAATTACTTGGAATGAGTTAAGTGAATAAACTATAGCCAAGTTTGTCGACAACAAAAAGAGGTGGGAAGACAAGTAACGGAGATGACTCAGTGTGGAAAAATGTGAAGTTATGCATATTTAAATGGAAAAAGACTGCAGAAAGCTATTGCACAGATGAATTTGTGTGTCCTAGTGCAGAAATCTCAAAAATGCTAGAATACAAGTTGATCAGGTAATAAGGATGGCAAATGGAGTAGAGTATAAAAATAAGGATGTCTTGCTAAGGGAGGCCAACCTAGAATACAATGAACACCGTTGGTCCCCTTATCCAAAGGAGGATATACTGGCATTGGAGGCAGAGTAGAGAAAGTTCACAAGGTTAATCCAGGTTATGGAGTAACCTTCTTAGAATAGAAGTGAATAGCCTTTATTGTCATATGCACTTGAATGAGTGCAGTGAAAAGTTTGTAATGTCGCTGTTTTGGCGCCATCTTAGGTAGTGGGTACCTAAGTACAGATACTTTAAGTGGATAGAAGTGGAGTTGATTGGACCTGTACTTATTGGAGTTTAGCAGTGACCTAATTGAAACATACA
>NC_063347.1:10378976-10398202 GCF_021869965.1 Rhincodon typus
GCATCTGCAGTTCTTACTACCTCTGAATGGATGTGAAATGATGATTAAGATCTGGCTGGACAGCAACAGTTCTATGGTCAAACACGGTTAAACTTGAGCACACAGACTCATGAATAAAGAACAAGCAAATTATCTAAAGGCTGTCAGAACTTACTTTTTTTTAAGAAATGATCAAAGATAAAGATGAGGAGTTAAGAAACAGGCCCCCCAAAAAAAAAAAAAAATCCATGTTAGATGCGTCCACAAGGGTTTCTTGGTCAGAGAGTCAGAGCACAGAAACAGACCCTTCGGTCAAACCAATCCATGCCAAACATGATCCCAAACTAAACCAGTCCCACCTGCCTGCTCCTGGCCCATAACCCTCCAAAGCTTTCCTATTTATGTATTTACTTAAATGTCTTTTAAAATGTTGTAACAGTGCCTGCATCCGCCACTTCCTCAGGAAGTTCATTCCACACACAAACTAACCGCTATGTAAAAAAATGTGCCCATGTCTTTTTTAAAAATCTCTCTCCTCTCACTTTTAAAATATGCCCTCTAGTCTTGAAATCCCCCATCCTCGGGAAAAGACACCTACCAATAACCCTATCTATACTCATGATTTTATAAACCTCTATAAAAAGGTCACCCCTCAATCTCCAACGCACCGGTGAAATAAGTCCCAGCCTATCTTTCTTTGTCATTCAAACCTCCCATACCCAGCAACATCCTGCCAAATCTCTTCTGAACCCGCTCTAGCTGAACAGTATCTTTTCTATAACAGGGTGACCAGAACTGACAGTACTCCACAATGAGCCTCACTGATGTCTTGTACAACCTCAACACGTCTTCCCAACTCCTACATTCAAAGGACTGCAATGAGGTCAAGTATGCTAAACGTCTTCCTAACCACCCTGTCTATGTGCGACGCAAACTTCAAAGAATTATGCACCTGAGCGTTTAGGCCCCTTTGTTCTACAACACTACCCAAGACCCTACCATTAACTGTTAAAGTCCAGCCTTGGTTTGTTCTAAAAAAGTGCAATACTTTGCATTCACCCAAAATCAAACTCCATCGCCATTTGTTAGCTGATTGACCCATTTCATCAAAATCTCTTTGCAATCTTAGAAAACCTTTTTCACTCCATGGTATGTCACCAATTCTGGTATTGTCCACAAACATACTAACCACATTTTCTACATTCTCATCCAAATCATTTATATAAATGACAAGAAATATGTAAATAGTCCAACTAGGGAAGGGACCATATTAGGGCAGATTTTGGGGAATGGGCCCAGCCAGGCAATTGAAGATTCAGTGGGGGAGCATTTTGGGTGATTGTAATTTCATAAGTTTTAAGTTACTTATGGATAAGAAGGGTAGTCCTAGGGCGAAAGTACTAAGTTGGGAGAAGGCTAAGTAGGACAATTATCAGGCAGGAACTAGGGAATGTAGATTGGGGGCAGCTGTTTGAGGGCAAATTCACATCTCTGTTATGTGGGTAGCTTTTAAAGGCCAGTTAATACGAGTTCAACACCAGCATATTCTTGTGAAAAAGATGATAAGGATGGTAAGATTCAGGAACCTTGGATAAGAGATATTGAGCTTAGTCAAAGAAAAAGGAAGCATACATAAAAGGTTCAAGAAACTGAAGACAGAGTCCTCAAGGAACACAAAGAAAGCAGAGACGAACATAAACAGGGATTCAGAAGAACTTATGGAGCAAGAGGGTACCTAGGGAAAGGGTAAATCCACTCAAGGGCGAAGGAGGAAATTTATGCATGGAGCAACAGGAGGTGGGTTAGGTCCTTAAGTACTTTGCATTGGAATTCATAAAGCAGAAGTAGATGGTGGATGGTGAGTCTAGAAAGGGGTACATTGATATTCTGAGACATGTCAATATCAAAAAGGTGGTGGTGTTGGATATTAGGCGTAAAGTCCACAGTTCCCTTAAAGTAGTGACATAGCAGATAAAGTGGTAAAGGAGGCATATGGCATGCTTGCCCTCATCGGTCAGGGCACAGAGCATAAAAATTGGCAAGTCATGTTGCTGCTGTATTTGGACATGTTTGGAATTTGTGCAGAGATCTGGTCGCCACGCCACCAGAAGAAATTGGAGACTTTAGAAAAGGTACAGAGAAGGTTTGGAGGGTATTAGCTACAAGGAATGATTGGAAAAATCTGTTAATTTTCGCTTGAACATCTGAGGGGCAACCTGATAGAGGCTTACAAGAGGCAGAAAGAGATTGGATAGGCAGAGTATTTTTCCCACAGGATATAAACATCAATTACTAGGGAAAGTAGGTTTAAGGTAAAAGGGGTAAAGTTTAAAAGAGATGCCAAAGGTTTTTTTTTCAAAAACACAGAGGGTTGTAAATGCCTGGAATGTGCTGCCAGAGGAGGCAGTAGGTGCAGATACAACAGTAACATTTTAAGAGGCACCTTGATAGATATATGAATAGGCAGGGAACAGAGGGATATGGACTGCATAAAGACATTTTTAGTTTAGAAAGGCATCACGTGTCAGCGCAGACTTGGTGGGCTCAAGGGCCTGTTCTGTACTGTACTGTTCTTTGTACATCATTGCTGAAGTGTACCCCACAGAAAAGCTCAATCTAAGTAGAACTGAACAATAAAAATACTTGACTTACCTCTTGCTGTGACCATGGAAATATCTAATGTATTTGTTGTCATGAAGTGACAAGTACCGGATGGTATCTAAAAAGAAAGGATATATTCAACTGAAAAGGAACAACATTTCAAGTATTTTAGTTCATGCATTTTGATCATTTTTATGCTTCATTTGGACTTACTAGAAAACTCATTAACTTGTCTAACTTAACAGAATACAGCATTTGCTGTTCCTTGTGCATCACAGAATGGTAGAATATATTTGTACATTTTCTCAATAGCTGAGTTTATAAATGTACTACTCTGTACTGCATGCCATTCTTCCTCCATTATCAAGTATCCCAAGTCACAAACTTGCATCACCTTACAGCCTAAGCTGCCTTCAGTTGTTGTACTGAAACATGATGCAAACGATTATGGTTGCAGTTTCAGGATTTCAGAATCCTGACAGTGCAGATACAGACTATTCAGCCCATCAAACCCTCCAAGGAGCATCCCAATAAGACTCACCTCCCCACCCCATCCCGGCATTTGCCACAGCTCGTCGACCTAGCCTGCGCAGCCCTGGGCACTACGGGCAATTTAGTTCTGGCCCATCCACCTAACCTGCACATCTTTGGACTGTGGGAGGAAACCAATGCAAACACGGGGAGAATGTGCAAATTCCAAAGACAGATGCCCAAAGTTGGAATCGCACCTGGGTCCGTGGTGTTGTGGGACAGCAGTGCTAAACACTGTGCTGTCCATTTGTCAGAGCATGGGTCTGGTTTTACTGGTTTGCCTCAAAGTTTACAATGTTGCTTGGTCCTGGAAGTAACATTTGATTTAGAAGTGGTAATGCAAGTAATATTGGGGGAAGTTGGGAGATTGATTGCAAAATGCAGTTTGGTCTTTGGGAAACAGTTGCCCCAGTGTGGCCTTTTCATGTCAACCACTGAAACTACTTCAACCAAATTAATTTCAATTTTTAAATCGAAATACAGATGCTGCCAGACCTGCTGAGCTTTTGCAGCAACTTCTGTTTTTGTACTTCAACCAAATGGTTACTTGGGCATTCTTCATTGTAATTAGGGGAAATTGTTATTATATTTGTATGACAGCAATTTCAAAACATTCAAGTGCTCCAGACAATTATTTTTTTGAAACATAGTAACTAGTTAGGTAGGCAAATGAAAAGTACACCAGAACACGAAGAGTCAGCTACTTTAGACAATTTCTGAAATCTGAGGCCTTTTTTAGGCCTATAATGGGTACACCTTTTGTTTACATTTGGATGGGAATTGATAAAAAGGAAGTCTCCTATTTCCATTTACAACTGCAGATTTTGCGAGGATAACAGAGCCTTAGTTCTAAAGAACAGGGCTGTGCAATGGGAAACGGCAGCTTTCAGATACTGATCTTCCTTTTCGGAGAAACATCAAGATCCCAAAATGAGACACTAAGTTTTGACAACTCCAGTTATGTTTAGCCACCAGCATTTAAAAGGTAGTCTAATTAATCATTTACCCCATAGTTAATTGAAACTGATATTAGAAATGGTTTCTAAAGGAAATAGAGCCCCATCATAAATTGTAAACTACAAAATTATAACTTTATAAAAGATTACCAACTCTACATGATTTAACAGGAGTTCAAACACTAATCTGTTTGTAACATAACACTTTAAAATTTAAACAAGTTCCAAGTGGGGGGAAAAACTTTGTTAAACTTTATCAAGAGTGGAATTCTTTAATCTTCCGAAGATAATGGATTCATCCAAGCAGCAGCTCATGGTCCGTTACTGGCGATGCTGGTCTCTGGCCCAGGCAAGGCAGTGGCTTGTACAGTTATCTCCATCAACCGGGTGGTGTCACAAACCCTCAAACTGTACAAACAACTACCTCTGCACGGGCACAGGCAGAATAGCGTATGGATATCTGCTGTTGTGGCTGAATAAGAACATAGACACAAATGCCACCACTGAACTGCAAATAGAAAGCAGCTGCAACTCATTTCTTAGCAGATATTCAAAAACTAAATCCAACAAATGTTCAAGTCACAATGATATTGTTATTAAAAGATTGTTCCTAATAAGAAAGTTTATCAATTGCAAAAGCAGAGCAAACTTTTTATGACTGCAGCATAATCAAAATAACTACACAACCTGCATCACCCTCATTTTACAGGCTCCAAATACCAAGCCAATTATTAAATCTTCTCGTTACCTAGCAAACAAAGATGGGAAGGAAATAGCTATTGATGGCTGCAGACAGCAGTCTTGTCAGATGATTTCACAATACTCCTTTTCAATCTTAAATTACACAGAAATCTTCTGATTCAAGTCAGTGTCAAATAGCACAGAAACAGACCCTTCGGTCCAACCAGTCCAATCTGACCCTGTTCCCAAACTAAACTGGTCCCACCTGCCTGCGCTTGGTCCATACCCCACCAAACTTTTCCTCCTCATGAACTTATCCAATATCTTTTAAGCATTGTAAGTGTTCCTGCATCCACCTCTCTCTGGCAATTCATTCCACACACAAACTATTCTTCTAAAAAAAAGTTGCCCTTTGGGTCCTTTTAAAATCTTTCGCCTCTCAACTTAAAAGTATACCCCCCTGGTTTTGAACTCCCCCATCCTAGGGGGAAAAACCCTTGTCATTCATCTTATCTATGTCCCTCATGATTTTCTAAACCCCAAAGATCACCCATCAACCTCATCCACTGCCTTAAACATACGGGGTGGCATATGTTTAAGGCAGTAGATGGGTACCAATCAAGGCAGTTTTGCCTTAGACGCCAGGTTTCTCCACTGTTTATGGAGCTCCATCCATCAGGTAAACAGAGCATATTGCATCGGACTTCCACTATGTACCTTGCACACTGGTCAATGAACAGGGTTTGGAGAGTCAGAAGTCCCGACCTTAGACTTGCTCTTGTAGCCACTACTTACGTGGTCGGTGCAGTTTAAGTACCTGGTCAATAACGCCCAACAAAAATGTTGCTAGAGAGGGTTTCAGGAATAGCAATGACATTACAAGTCTGTGGGTGATGATTACAATCTCATTTGCTGAGGACAGACAGGATTTACTGCACAAGGGCCAGGCGCTATGTGCCACTTTCAGCTTAAGCCAAAACTTCATTCATGTCATATTGCACACAGGCTCAAAATACTAATTTGAGAAGTTGCAAATGAGACTGAGCGTTGATACATCCCTGTTTCTGGTGGAAGATCACTGATGAGCAGCTGAAAATGGCTGAACACGAACACTATCCTGAAGAACGCCAACCACGATGCCCTAGGATTAATATGGTTGATCTTCACTTAGTAAAAGTTTCTTCACCTTGTGCTAGGTACAACCAGTGAAGGGAGCTCCTCTAGATTCCTACTAAATTCCATTTTACTAAGATTCATTAATGCTACACCAAATTAATTACTACCTCGACGTCAACTACATTAGAACCTCTGGAAATTCAGCTCTTTTCTCTGCTGGCCCTCAGACTCAAATGAGATCTACAGCTGAGTCGAACCCAAACTAAGAAACAGTGCATGTTATGGGTGAGTAAGCACTGCCTGACAGCACTGATGATGACATTATCCATCACTTTGCTGATGAGAATAAGTTATTGAGGCCACAATTAACTTGATTAGATGTTATGTTTTATGGGGACAGGACATACCAGACAAACTGGAGAATTGCCAGTTAGTAGGCACTGTTGCAGCTGCACCCTTCAATTACAGATTTCCCTGAAATAACCTGTAGAATGCATTCAAATTGCAATCACAAGTATGTAAGATTTTACACTTAGTTATCCAATAAAAGATTGCACATTTACATTATAATATAATACACCAATTTCAATAATCAACACTAATGCTGTCAAGGACAGTTAGATGTGAGATTCTTCCACTCAGAAAGACGCACCATGATGCTGCAGTACTATAAAATTGATGAAACGTGAACACTTAGTTATTTATAATAATACACGTGACTGATTTGTGGAAGTATTTTCCACTGCAATCATGTCCCTACAGATCACATTATTCTCTGAAGAGTTACGCTACAGAACAGAATAAGAAAAAGGAATCAACATCATTCACTTGCCAAGCACCCCCAAGATGCTTCAGCTTCAACAAGTCAATTCCCATTTCTCACATGATTGGGTTTAGTAACTCATCCGAAGCTGTACTTAGTGTTTCATTAGAACCCAGTCAAACAAAAATAGGCACAATATCAAGTTAAGGACATAATGACATTTAAATTTATCACAAGTTTTCTCTTTAAAAACTGGGCATTGATAACACTTGAAATATACTCAAAAAGGGTAAAATCAGAATAAGCAAGTTACACACAGAATAGCACCTCACTACGCCATCTCTTTTGGCTCCTAACAATTTTTCATACTTTAACCATTTTAATTTCAAAGCTACTGTAACAAAATTTTTGAACAAAAGCTTTCATAATAAAGTGCATGATTTTATTTCCACTCTGTGCTGAGGAAGCCAAGCCTAACTAGGGAGACATTGAACACAACTGGCTGCCATACTCTCCGTGCTGGAGGCCTGGATCAATGGGCCAAAAAAGGAAGCAAAGAATCAGACCACACTGAGTCACCATCATCCTTGTGAAGTGTCCATGTGTATAAAAAGGAAAATAGCTAATCTGACGAGGTTCCATTGTGATGACCACAATTCTCTCCTTTAAAACGTATCAGATAGTTTGGTGGCAAGTCTCATGTAAGTAATGCACACTTCAATGAGGTAGCAAAGTATTGGCTACTTTCCTTTCAAACAGTATCCGGCCAGGAATCAACACTTTGCATAGAAAACAACTGCCCCAAAAATTACATTTTTCCTCTATTTCTTACTGGTTTATTCCCCTTCAAAAGTTAATTAATTCAACACATCTACTAATCTATAAATTTCAACTTCCAGATCAATTGATACATTGAACTCAATTTAGCGGTTATTTTGATTTTGAAATAATAAAAAGACTGACTTGCTTTCAAAACCAAACTGCAAACACAAATGCACATTTGTCCCCCAGTAATTTGACAGGCAGGTCTAAAGCACAAGTTTTAGAAAAACTATAAAGGCAGCCAAAACGATGGCAAACTGAGAACAAAGAATCAAACATGTTTTAAGAGGTGGTGAGACTTCCAAACAAACAAAACAAAAAGGTTACAAAACTATTGCTGTGTTAAACAGGCAAAACATTAATTCTATATTCTATAAAACTGTTAATGTACTGGTAACAGATAAATACAAACTTTATATCACAACAACTGATTCTGCAGAGATGCAAAGGATATCCCAGTCTTGGAGAAGTTCAGAGCAAGAGAAACTAAACAGCTGGAGATTCGTACAACACAAGCTAACTTACCATCGATTTTGTTAGAGCTGTAAACCACTGTATTTGCTGCATGTGTGTATCTGATCAGGTCTACCCCATACTTCTTACTGTACAGTGTCCTCTTTGGTCTGACAGGTAAGAAAGAAATTACATTAAGTGATGTTAAGTTTTATCAGAAAAGATGCCCAATTTAACCTCAACAGACTGTTGCAGAGAAGTTCACGTAACTATTCTTTCCAACTTTTACTGTTGTCTAGTTTCAAGGCCTCCCTTATGTAGTACATGCCCAAATATCAGAAAAGGCAACAAAATCATTGATGCATGCTTCTGCATGATAACTGATTAACTAACTGACATTTAATGCTATCCTTTATTAAAACAGTCAAGTATTTTCTTGACCACACAAGAAAATGGACCTGCTCAGGCATGTTTTTGATATACCTCTGACTCAGAATCAGAAACACTATTGCTGTGTCACAAGACCACCCACAAAAAGGAAATAAACTAGGTCAACTAAAGGACACCTTATGATTTACTGACTTATTAGCTGACCTGACTTGCAGTAACAGAGACACCAATGAAAATTGCAAACCACATGCATCATCACTATGAAAAGAAAACAAAGGAATTGCAAACCCCTGTACCATACTCAGTGCCAAGTGCACAGCTCAACAGGTACTGAAGCAGTTATGACATCCTCTACCTTAGTTGGGGACGATCAAACAATTTACTACTTTAAAATAAAAGTCAGATATCCTGATAACATTCAGTGCTCTCTATCAGAATGATACTTATTTTATCAATTGAATTACCCAAATTAATATAAGGCTACACATCAATTTTACAGAATTAGCTGTGACAGACTGGAAATCAGCATGGAGGGACAATAAAGAACAATAAGAACAGACTCAACTGAGGCCATCTGTAATAATGGAATAACCTGCCAACACTTACTGCTGAGATTTACACACCTGATGTCTAGTGACCACAAAACTCCATCACAGGAAAAAAACAATGCAAAGAACACAAGGCAAAAAACAAATACAAGTCAATTTTCTTTAAAAAGACTTAATCTAATGAAAGACGGCATCTAGGGCACTAAAATATAAATAGTTTCCCTTTATGTGGTAACCATTCTACAATCTTGTCCCTTCTATTTCTAGGATCTGCTGGGCAAATTTTACTCCAAAAACTTGAATGGCCGTGCTTTCAGCTATTTAGGGCCTAAATTCTGAAATTCATCATTGATGCCTCTTCCTTCTCCATCAAGTTACAATTCTAAAATAATTTTAATCATCCTGTTCAGATATATTATGTAACACCTTTGTAGGATTTGAATCTACACCTTTGGGCTCAGACGTAGGGGCACTACACCACACCACCCCAGCCCATAAAGCTGCAACATTCTTTTGCAGTTTGTTAAACAACTTGTTCTGACATGCTATGACACACCTCCAGGACAGACAGGACTTAATCCAGACACTACCACAAGTTCGGGGATAGGAATCGAATCCAGAGCTCTGACTCAGAGACAAATGCGCTACCCACTACACCACAAGACCTAAACCACGCACAGATTTTGGGTCACACTTTAAGAGCCAGCTTTACGGATTTATTACATGAATTTATAAAAGTCTGGTTAACTTTACTGAATTACACAGGGGACATCGCTCATTGGTAAACAGATGCAAGGTATTTGCCTCAACTGTAGCATATTGAGCGCATGTGCTCTGCATCGAGGTAGGCTATTAACATCATTATTTGTTTGGCTATGATTTCCACCTTGAATGGCTGTTATCTGCAACATTTGGGAAAGAAATCCTGCAGACGCACTCTGCGCTATGAAGAATGTCGATTAGATATTATTAGTGAACACCAGAGACGACGGTCTGGTCCCAGAACAACGTGTTGCAGATCACTATTTCCCGCCTCCAACGTGTGACTGCCCTCTTCCTAAATCCACTTAATAATCCAAGGCAACTGATTACTTTCCAGCTTCTCCACGCCGCTGGCTGGGTCTACAATCAGCCCCCACCTCTCTCTCCTGACCGCGCAACGCAACCCGAGCTCAGGGTCTTTTGTGAAAATCAAGGCCGGGGTTTCTAGGCCTCCCAGAGAGGGGAGGGTCTTTTAGAACTGAAAAGGGATGGGGGCGGTAATAGTACTCACTTGCCCTCCTGGCAGTCGTAAAGGACGATGGAGTCGTCGTCGCTGCTGGAGATGAGCGTCTCTCCGTTGGGTGAGAAATCGAAGCAGTTGATCTTGTCCGTGTTCTCTCGGAACACCTTAGCCACTCGGAAGCTGCGCAGCACATTATCCGTCAGCTTCATCTCGTTTTTCCTTGCTTGGTGGTGTGGGGAGGGGCTTACAGATAGGAGGAATAGGACGGTTTTTTTAAAAAAAAACTGCGAGATGCGCCTTTAAGTTTTTCTTTTGAGAGTCTGAGGAGCGAAAGATTGTGTATTTTTTCTTCCCTCGATATTTAAACACAACGACTAAAATGGCGGCACACGGCCCAGACTCAAAAGCGACAGCCCTTTCCCCCCTCCTTCCCCCTAAGCGCGGGGCATTGTGGATACCAAGCCGCAGTTGGCGGGAACGCGCCGCTACCCATAATACCCAAACACCCGCCCTCGGTCGTTATGGAGATGACGTGTCGACGCCCCCGTCGTCTCCATGACAATCGGGCGGTGGAGGCGGTGTCTCATGACCGTTGCCATCTTCTTCAAAACCCACCCACAGGTAAATGACCATGACGTCAGCCAACTTTTTCGTCTGCTGCGTGATGTTACTCAAAGTACCCAGTCATGGTTGTCAGGGAGACACGGCTGTACCCTTGCTGTGCATGTGCGTTCAACGTGCCGGAGCCGACTCGGTTGCCATCTTGCTTAAGGCCAGCTCCACTGGATGTCCAGTCTGGGTGATGATTCTGTTTTTCCATTTTACACACTTTCCTTCTTTTTGTTATTTTAATGCTTTATTTTAGGATTCCTTTCATTAGAGCTTTTGTTCATCATTTGCATCCCCCATTGCTCTCTCATGTCACCATTTGACCAACTGGAATCAGCTTGCCAACAAATCCTTCTCCTATAGTATGAAGATCATTTGAAATGTGGCATTTTTGCATTTGTCTTGATGAGTGCACATGATAAAAAGCTTCAGCCACGTGTCTCTTTCAAGCAATATGCAAGCTCTCACCTGCCACGTGACTTATTTGTTTTGACCTCAGTTTCCTACATTGGCCCATTTCCAACATTGTCTAGAGTCTACACTTCAAAGTTCTTTGGGGATCTCATGACTTTTCTATGAAGTTCAAACGTGAGATTGAGGAACAGCTTCTCGTCTTTCTCATCAAGTTACTTTACAGCCTTCAGGATTTAGTAGTACTAAAATTTCAGATTATAAACTCAACCCCATTATTTCAAATGACATCCATAAGCGATGATTCTGTATTTTTCCATTTAGAGCTTTTCTATTTACACATTTGGCATCTTTTGTCACGTCAACACCATTGTCACCCCTTTTACCTGCATCACAATCTCTTTTGTTATTTAAACTCTCCTTCTTGCTACCATATCAAATATGAATTTTGTTCTTTGCTCACCTTATAATTTTTCTGTATTTGTTCTTATTAAGTGGATATCTCTGGTAAGCATTTGTTGCCATCTCTAATTACCTTTGAATGGAATGGTTTCATTGATGATTTCAGAGGACAGTTAAGAGTGAACCACATTGCAGTTTGTCTAGAATCACAATTAGGCCTGACCAGATAAGACCATGATATAGTGAGATACAGGAGCAGAATTAGGCTATTCAGCCCATTGTGTCTGCTCCACCATTCATTCATGGCTGATATGTTTCTCAAACCCATTCTTCTGCCATTTCCCCTTAACCTTTGATCTACTTACAAATCAAGAACCAATCTCTATTTGTCTCAAATCTCTGTCTCAATAACTTGGCCTCCACAGCCTCCTGTGGCAACGAGTTCCACAGATTCACCACCCTCTGGCTGAAGAAATTCCTCCACAATTCAGTTCTAAAGAGTCACCCCTTCACTCTGAGGCTGTGCCATTGGCTCCTAGTCTCTCCTGCTATTGGAAATATCTTCTCCACATCCACACCATTCCAGCCCCCTCAGTGTTCTGCAAGCTTCAATCAGATTCAAATCTCATTCCTCTAAACTCCAGTGAGTACAGACCCAGAGCCCTCAACCACTCATCATATGACAAGCTGCTCATTCCTGGAATCATTCTAGTAAATATCCCGTAGACCCCCATCCAAGGTTAGCACATCCTTAGATATGGGACTCAAAACTGCTTCCAAATGTGGTCTGATCAGAGCCTTATTTCGCCTCAGCAGTGCATCTCTGCACTTGTATTCTAGTCCTCTCGAAATGAATGCTACCATTGCATTTGCCTTTCTAACTTGCAAAATGAACTTGTATGTTAACCTTAAGAGAATTCTGAACTCGGACTCCTAAGTCCCTTACTGCTTCAAATTTCCCCATTTAGAAAATGGTCTGTGCCTCTATTGGTCCTACCAAAATGTATAACCTCACGTTTTCCCACATTGCATTCCATCTGCCACTTCTTTGTCCACTCTGCTAGCCTAAGTCCTTCTGCAGCCTCCCTGCTTCCTTAACACTACCTGTCCCTATCTTTATGTTATCTACAAACTTAGCAACAATGCCCTCAGTTCCTTAATGCAGATCAGTAATGTATAATATGAATAGTTGTGATCCCAACACTGATGCTTGCAGTATTCCACTACTCTTTGACCGCCATTCTGGAAAAGACGCCTTTTTTTCCATTCTCTGCCTTCAGCCAGTCACCCAATTTTCTGTCCATACCTTGCCCCTAATACATCGATTCTTATCTAATTGAGGAGCCTTCAGTGCAGCAACTTGTCAAAGGCCTTCTGGAAATCCAAATTGACCACGTCTACTGCTTCTCTTTTGTCTCACTGGATGGCAGATTTCCCTCCCAAAAGAGCATTATTGAACCAGATTGGCTTTTACAACAATTGGAAATAGTTGTCACATTCTTTATTATTAAGATTAGCTTTATATAGTACAGAATTATTTTGAATAATTTGAATATAAATTCCACCAGCTGGCATGGTACGATTTGAACCTGTGTTTCCCAGAGCATTAGCCTGGGCCTATGGATTGCTAGCCTGGTGTCGTTAGCAGTATGCCAGCATCTCCTGCAAATTGTCCTGCCCTTGTGATTGTTTAAAACCTGTTCCATCTCTTGATTTTCCAAATTCTAACACAAGGTAATTCACTTCAAACTTTAACTTTCTTTCTCTATAGTATGCTGTCTACCTTGTTCTGTATTTCCACCATTTCCAGTTTATTGCATCTAATAGAATCTTTAAAATTTACAGCACAGGAGACCATTCAGCCCATCACGCCTCGCTTTTCCTCCCATCCCTGCCCCTGCTTTTTTTACCTGTCCTGCTAGTTCTACATTCTCAAGTATTTGACCAAATCCCTTTTAACTTTATTGTTAGAATCTGCTGGCACTGATTTTTCAAGTAGAGGATTCCAGATTCTACTAACATTCTGCATGAAAAACATTTTCTCATTACCTCTCCATATCTTTGTCAACTTTTTAAATCAATGAATTCTTCTTAATGATTCACTTGCAACAGAGAATAAATTTTCTCCATCTACTCTGTCATATTTTATCTCCTTGAACCTCTTGATATTTATTTTTACATAGAATTTGCAGTACAGAAAAATGTCCTAGTGGACAACTGGGACACCAAGAAGGATTAAATAACCTAGTGTTGTCCTGATTGACAAATCCGAAGAGGAGAAGCAGGCCATTGTGCCCACTGGTCCATGCCAGCATTTATACTTCATGGAAATCTCCTCCCAATTGAATTCATTTAACCCAATGAACATGACTTTCTATTCCTGTCTCCCATCTGTGCAGCTAGCTTCCATGTAAATACAACTTGCTCTTCACTTCAACTTATTTCTTGTGATGGTGAGATCCATATCACTGTCTGGGTAAAAGAAAACATTCTGAATTCCTTATAGATTCACATAACAGCTACAGCATAGGAGGAGGCCAACTGGCCCATCATGTCTGTGCTAGCTCTCTGAAGAAGAAATTCCCCTGGTGCTATTTCCACTCTTCCCCTCTGGCCTTCTCTGCACAGCCCTGACATCCTTCCATTTCAGGTAACCATGATCCCCTGTTGGATGGCTTGATTGAACCTGTCTCCAGCACTCTGCATGGCAGTCTGTAACGGAGGGCTTACCAAAGTGAGAGCATGGGTCCAGGACACCAAATGGGGTTCACAAGTTGAATGAAACTTTGCAAATTTTAAACTCCCCACCCTCTATTTCACTGGTCTTTTTCCTGCTCTTGACAATTTCAAGGGTCACAGTGGGAAAGAAAAGTTTTGGAAACATTGCCTTAACCACACACTTGTATGAGCGCTGTTTCTCATAGAGTCATACAGCATAGAAACAGGCCCTTCGGCCCACCATATCCATGCTGACCAACAAACCACCAAACTACACTAGTGCCTTTTATCTGCCCTTAAAGCAACGATAAGTAGCAGTGTCAACATGAGCTAAGTCTGTGCCATTTGGTTCTTGATCCATGAACAGGATTTACAAATGAATAGTCCTCATTTACTAGAGAATTAGGAATATTTTAGGTTTAATTTAGAATGGTATCCTGGTGGACTGAAGGGCCTGTTCCTGTGCTACATTGTACTATGTATTGCATATTCATTTGGTCTCACGCCCACGCCCTTCTCCTCCCCAACCATGATCCATCTTCTCTGCAACTTTTAATAACTTAAATAATTTTGCTTTGAAAACCGCTGTGAGGGAAGTATGGTAGAGGTAGTGGGTGGGTGGGAAGAGGAGGAGCCGGTATAGCCTGCGAGGAGGAGCTGGGGAGAACACAGAAAGGTGGTGGGATTGAGGAAGGGCAGGGCATGTCTGTCCGACGCTTATAAATCCACACATGAGCCGATAGCCTCTCTGTCCGGTGCAGTTTCGCTGATATCGGCTGGCCATCGCTGGACCAAAGGTAAGAGCATGGACCAAGGGGTCAGTTGCTCCTGCAAATCTCCCTGCGTCTCAGTTCCACATTGTCCAAGTGTAACGGTAGAAACAAGAAAAGGAGAAGAGTCTCCAGACTGGAGCGCAAGGCGGGGCTGAAAGCGAAGAGTCAACCCTTAACTGACACTCAGGTGCTGAATTTCCAAAATCCCTTTACCATCAAGACCTGGCAACTTTTAAAGGTCCAGTGGCAACTTTTAAACGTCGAGTTCGCTGTTCTAACTGTGTGGAATAAGTCCGGGCAACTTGGGATCAGGATTGTTTTCCAAAAAAAATTAACATTCCAGTGGTGACCAGTATTCTATTAATAATTAACTTTTGATTTGGCAAGAGATTATCACTCATCTCGGTTGGATATTTTTGTGCCCTGTTATTTTGTAACTATGGTCCCTTTCTTAACCTGCTATGCCCTTCTGCCGGTGTTAAATAATAAATTAGATTGTTGGAAGCAACTCTGAATTTACTTTTTGAGCAATTTGATTTTTGAGACTTTTAAATTGTTGATCTGAAGAAGTGAAGTAAGGTAGCCAATGAGATTTCAGTACTTCCCTTTCAAATTTTTAATCTACACCCACAACAATTTTCTTCTGTCCTGCCCACCCCAAAGGTAATGCCCCTGACTGGGTATTAGGTGTTGATATCACCTCTCCAGTGCCTGTTAGTTATCCTCAGTAAATGTTGATGCTAAAATGAGGTTTTTATTAGGTGAAGGTAGGAGTTTATGGAATTGACGGGGATAGATAGAATTAGGATGTAAGAAACTAAATAGTAAGATTTGACCAAGGGGCTGAGTGGCCTCCTCCTTTATTCCTGTGAACTGTCTTTGCATAAAAGCCCAACAGTTTGAATAGCAGAACCAAGTCTGAGTCCAAATTCACAAACATTCATCAATTATTTTCAGTCAGTCCCCTGTTTGGACATGTTATGTGACATCTTTGACAGGGAACCTGAGTCTCCTGGTCCAGAGATAGGAAATTTCACACTATACCACAAGAGCCCTTTCATGAAAATATGTTAATGCTGACCAGCAGTTGGATTACAATCAGAATCAAAATCTAGATTGATGTTTCCTCTCTATATCAGTTAAGCAGCTGTCCGTTCATATTGAGATCAATTAACTAAGCCCAGCCTGGAATGGATCCAAGGACCTGAGCAATCTGTGGGACTAAGTATCACACCATATAGTCCATTTACCCACTAAAGGAACCAGAAGGTCCATATAAGACTCTAACATACAGGAGCAGAAGCAAGACTATTGAGTCTGCTCTTAATTCAATGGGATCATGGCTGATCTGATAATCCTCAGACTCCACTTTCCTACCTTTATCTCCATAACCCTTGATTCCTTACTTATTAAAAATCTGTTTATCTCAATCTTGAAAATACTTAATGACCCAGCCTCTTCTACTCCTCTGTGATAAGAAAAAATACACAAATTCACTACCTTCTGAGAGAATAAATTCCTTTTCATCTGTTTTAAAAGGGCAGTCCTCATTCTGACATTATGCTGTCTGGTCCTAGATTCTCCCACAAGGGGAACAAACTATCTTGTCAAGCCCCCTAAGAATCTTGTATGTTTCAATAAGGTTGCAATTCATTCTCCTAAATTCCAATGTGTATATAGGCCCAGCTGAGTCACCCTCTCCTCCTAAGACTGCGCCCCCCCCCCAAATCCAGGATCAACCTAGTCAACCTTTTGTGGACTGCCGACAATGCTAGTATATCTATCTTTCAATAATGGGCTCAAAATTGTTCACAAAATTTCGACTCTGGTCTGACTAGTGCCTTGTATAGTTTTAACAAGGCTTCCCTTTTTTTATACTTCATTTCCTTTGAAATAAAGCCCACCATTCCCTTTGCCTTCCTTGTAACCTGAATGTATACTAGCTTTTAGTGATTTTTTTTTTGAACATTGATTCCCAAATCCCTCTGTGCTTTTCTATTTAAATAATATTCAGCTCCTCTGTTCTTTCTGCCAAAGTGCATAATCTCACATTTTCCCATATTATATTCCACTTTCTTTTGCATTTATTTTTCTGTCATTCTCAAACTTTCCTCATCCAAGTCATTAAAATCTGATCCTCTACATCCCATCAGGTCTAGGGGACTTATTAGTTTTAGCTCCATTAGTTTCCCTATTATTTTTTCTTGTGACAGTATTGTCTTTATACCTATTACATATATTTAAATTTTTATACTAGAGTCTCAAGGATCCTGAAATGAGACACAACAGCAGATTTTTATGGCCTAACAATATAGAAGTGAAATAATTTTTTTTCAGTGGAATGACGATAGTAAAATAAAGAGATCACTCATGCACTGCTGTTACTTGAGATGTCTGGTGCCTTCAACACTTTGAGCCTTTCATTATCCTAATCTATGCTATCTTGTGGATTCACAGCCATATATATCAGTGTAAGACCTTCAAATAAATCTTTTTGATCGGTGTTGTTCTTGTATGTTACAAATTTATCTATTTAAATTTTATTTAAATGTATGTATTTGCTTTGAGACCACTGAACATCTTATAAAATGCTCTGACCAGCACAGTCCTTGTACAAAAATCACTAAAAGCTAGCATACACACAGGTCATTGGGAAGGCAAATGGAATATTGTCCTTTATTTCAAAGGAAATGGAATATTAAAAAAAAGGGAAGTCTTGTTAAAACTATACAAGGCACTAGTCGGACCAGAGTTGAAATATTGTGAACAATTTTCAGCCCATTATCGAAAGAAAGATGCACTGGCATTGGAGACAGTCCAGATCTCTGATTATGGTGGTGGGTGAATAAAGAGCAGTAAGCTCACTGAATATGGTATGCAACAACTGATCTACATTGCCCTAATTCAACAAATGTAATCACCTTTGTCTGGTTGTTGTCTTAGTGTACGCTTGTTGCACTGATAAATTAATTTAATAGAATAGAGGTTACATATTCCAAAAAAGTTTAAAATGTTCAGATTTGCACCAATTGCAACTTCTCTTTATATCCCTGCAATATAAGAGAATGTTAACAACAACTTACACTATTTTCCTAAATTTGAACAGTGACTGCAATTCAAAAAGACTTAATTGACTGCTTTTGGATGACATAAGATCATGAAAGTCTTTGTAAAAATACATATCTTTAAGTTATTAAAATGTTAACAAAATTATAGTTAGAACATTGAATAACTTTCAACAGCTTTGCACATTAAGTAGAAATATCATAAGGAACAATATTATTATGAGTCACTTTGTTTTAATTTTACAAATCATTCAACTTAATCTACATACACCTGTTGCTCACTCCAGCTTGAAGGAGACAAATTCCATGCTTGGCCAAGGAGTCAGTGGCTTGCGCTGTTTGCTTTCTCTTCAGTCCTTTTTATCTAAGTGATATTCACTTGCTAATTTTCCTAGACATTCCTCTTCTACTTGTAAAGCTGGATATATTCATTTTCTGAATTATCTTTTGTGATAAATTGGAATCAACCTTTGTCTTCCATTGCAACCATCTGGAGACTGCCTTTAACTAAGAGTACCACAATGTCATGGTAATCTGTTAGAGCTCATTCACTGAGTTCAAATTGCATATACATTTCTATGTATATGTTGCAGTCAGTGATTCTAGATTGTAATGGTGAAGACACTGGTGTTTTTTACATTGCATGACTGACTAGAAATCTCTCCTTGTTTATTGCCTGCCACTGGAAGGATTTTCAGGTCGATACTTAACCTGTTTGGATGCACGACGTATGGACCTTTCTTGGCCTTCAAGCACTGTAGTGGAACTCAACCTCAGTGGCTTAGAGACACTATCCACAGTGCCGTAAGACCTCATTCGTGTCACAGCACATTCCTATATTTTGAGAAAACTGGTTGAGGAATAAAGGAGCAAAAGAATACGCAGATAGAATTAACTTAGGAGGAGGAGCAATTTGAATGGAACATAAATTCTGAATGGCTTGTTCTTTGTAATTCTTTGAAATAGATATTTTCTAATCAATGTGTTCATATATGTTACAACACATCTGGAGCATCTGGGACTTAAGCCCAGACCTTCCAGAACAGAGATAGGGACTATGCCACAAGATCTCTCTGTTAAAGACTCTTCTTCAGATAGTGTGAGATAACAAGGTGTGGAGCTGGATGAACACAGCAGGCCGAGCAGGAAAGCTGACGTTTCGGGTCAAGACCCTTCTTCAGAA
>NC_063347.1:10398602-10413344 GCF_021869965.1 Rhincodon typus
TTGTTATCTCAGATTGTCCGGCATCGGCAGTTCCTTCTGTCTCTTCAGATAGCGTGTTTTGTTTTTCCTTAGCAGGTCGATTAGAAAAATATCTCTCACTTCTGGAACAAGTGGGTCTTGAATCCAGGCCTCCTGGTTCAGAGGTAACAACAGTACCACTGTGCCAGAAGAGTCTTGAATTCTTTGAAATACCCTGGCTTTCATTGCTAAGATCATTGAGCTCCTTCAAGTTGGAATGAACGGCAGGTGCATGTAAATTAAGTTGAATTATTTTGCAAAATTAGAACAAAATGATTTATGATAATATTTCTACTTAATTTATGATAATACTTTTATTTAATTTGCAAAGGTGTTGAAGCCATTGTGAACTAGATCAACCGAACCATGAGTAAGGCATGAAAAGGGACATTTTTAATTTTATATAACTTATGGCACTTGCAATTATGTAATTATTATTTCTTTTGTCACTAAGTAACACTGAATGAACTCTGAACTCTGTTATCCAGGAACTGTGAAATAACAGCTATGAGAATTGAAGGTATGAGTCACTAGTTAGTAATCTACATGGTATAAATTGTTAAAATACAAATGAAGTCTTAGTTGTCAATCACACTCCTGTTTATAAATTTACTGACACTTCTTGTAGGATTTTAAAATAAATGAAATAAAAATGACATTTGGAAATATAAATTTTTGAAGTACACTGGCATGAGAATTTGGAAACTAGAAGATAAGGAAGCAGTTTGTGAAGAATTACAGATCTAACTATTTCTTGTGGAATTTACCCTACAGGTTTAATTTGATGCTGCATCCGTGCTTGCTACACTGCAGAACTGAATAACTTCTTGCTGGTTCCCACTTGGTCTCTGCCAGGATGAAATTACTCAGCAATCAATGAATCTCAGTGGTTAAGATGGTCACTGCATTTGGAAGATACTTGTGGCTTCATTCCAACTATCGACTCATTTACAAGACCTGGAAGCCAAAGAGGCTTCATCTTCACAGTGCTTCTGTAATTAATAAAGAAATGTCCCTTCGGCAGCATGGTCTGCAGATCTTTCAGGCAGCAATCAATGCCGTTTTGCCTCAAAACATGATCAAGAAGAATATTAGTATAGAAGGAGACAGGTTGATGATACAAAATCGGTGCTTCCCTGTCCATAAAAATGTCTACCTTGTTGGATTTGGAAAGGCTGTGTTGGGAATGGCAGCTGCTATGGAAGAGATCTTGGGAGACCATCTGCTCCAAGGAGTGATCAGTATTCCTCTTAGCATTCAAAGGATTCTTTGTGAGGCAGGAAAAGAGTAAGAAACAACAAAAAAAATCATGTGGATTTTTCTTTTCTATTCAACAGTAGTGCTCCGTCCCAATCCTTCCCTAACAAACCCAATCACAGACGTCAAGCTGGAAGGCAAAGTATCAGTTAGTTTTGGGATTGCTTAAATAACTTAGTTGGTAAATTTGTTGTCCAGTGTGAAATAGAGTTTTTCTGATCATTGTTTTTGAAGATTCAATTTCTGGTCTTGCTGATTTGAGTAACCTCAGCTGGGGGAGAAAAATGGGAGCTACAGTTGGTCTCAGTACTGCTTTGATAGCTGAGCTGTTGTCTGTGCTCCTGACTCTTAGCCAATTGTTCATATTGAGTGAGGTCAGAATTGGTATTGTTGAATTATTTTTCAACACTGACTGTCTGCACTCTGATTTTTTTTTAAAAATTGAGACTTTTGGCATGGTACTGAGGATGCCCAATAACCATCAAACTTTGCTACAACTAATCACCATCTTAGGACAAAAAGTTGATCTTATTGAAACTTCTAAGATTCTGAGGATTTGACAGGGTAGATGCTAAGAGGATATTGCCTCTTGTGTGATGATCTACCTCTATACGACCTCTCCAACTTACTTTTGTGCTTATCCTGTACCTTACTCCAGTACAATATATGAATAAGGCAACAAATTTACCATCATTTGCAGAGCTAATGCTAAATTTCTGTAGTGTAAATTGAGTGTCAAGGCTCTGGAGGTTTGATGTAGTCTGCCTTGACTCCTAATTTAGACTCCAACTTATGCTGTAGATAGAATAATAATGCAAAGTAAAACCTCTTCACGTCAACACTGTTATAGTTTAAATCTGCAGTAAAATGTTGGAAACTGCAAACGTTAAAACATTAACCTCCAGCACAGTAGCGTGATAGTTATGTTACTGAACCAGCGATCTGGAAGCCTGGGCTATTGATCTCGAGAAATGAGTTCAAGTCCAGCATTGCACCTGGAAAATTTAAATTAAATTATTTACATTAATATCTGCAATAAAAAGCTTAATATCAGTAATGGTAACTGTGAGACAACCAAATTATTATAAAAACCCATCTGGTTCATTAAAGTCTGACCTATATGTGACTCTGGACCCAGGAAATTAGTTGAGGAGAAGCAATTCAAAAATTGATTTGCATTTCAAATTATACATTTGAAAATGTAAAAGAAAAGAAAGGGTGGAGTTGGTCAATACAATTCACAACAACCACACTGTGTAACTGCTTCATTCTTGATAACTCCATTTGGATATGCTTTTAATATGACTGACTGTTAAGTGCCCCATAAAGCAGCCTAGCAAGTTACTCAGTTGGCATCTCACCAGCAGTTTTCCCATTTAAAATTTCATGTTGTGGCTGGCCAATTTTTTTTTTCAGTGCAATGTTCAGTTCCACTCTTTTTGTAAGCCATTTTGTGTACAATATTTAACATGGAACAAGGTTGCTCACCACCACCACCTTGAGGCAGTCAGGGATGGGCAATAAGTGTTGACCTGACCAACAATGCTCAAACTCCCATGAATGAATAAAAGTACTATCCAATAATTGTTTGTGCAGTTAAATTCTTATAGCTATACAGGTGCAAAACTTACAGAATTGGTCTCCCACTGTATGCGGTTTGCACAGCATAGAATAGACCATAGCATTGTTAGAGTACAGGAAAAAATGTATTCAACCAATTATATTCCTGCTGACTTTCATAAGGAAAAAAATCATGCATTGCTATACACTCCCATCCACTCCTCAAATCCCTGCACATTCCTCCACTTCAGATATTTAGCATAATGAAGAATAACATGAGCACAAGGTTTCCTCCAGTAGCTAATTGAATTACTCAATTTGCAGAACTTACATTTTGTTTTTATCCAGTCATGAGACATGGCCATCGCTAGCTGGGCAGTATTTTATTGCCCATCCCTGGTTGCCTCTCAGGAGGTGGTGAGTTGCCTTCTTGAACCGCTGCAGTCCACATATTGCTGGTTGACTCAATGCCATTAGGGAGGGAATTCCAGGAATGGGTTTGATTTCTCACTTTGTGCTGAGTTAGATTATCTCAACAATACCACCGATAGAGACATTAGAATTGGTCTCAGTGTACCTGGGTTCGTTACGATATAATTTAACTAGGATCGTATCAAGTTGCAGTTGATGTTGAGTGGAGCTGTGGTTGAAACAAGTATGTATGGATTTTTTTTCCACTCATGGGAGAGAGGCTTTGCTGGCTGGCCAGCATTTATTGCCTGACCCTGCTTGCCCTTGAGATCAAGATTAAGTGAAATTAATCATAGTTGTGATACCCTTCATGGTTTAATAGGCACTATCAAGGTTCACATATTCAAGATGTCTACCTGGACCAAGTACTTGTGGTCAATGAATTGTATTGAAGAGGAATCAAAGCCTCCAGGAAAGGGAGGAAATTATTTTTTGAGAAAACAATCCAAACTTGAATTTGCATTATGCTTTGCAAATGCCTATGAATTGAAGTAGTGCAGTTCTTCAATACATGTCATATTGTCACGCACTGTTTAACCGCTTCATTCTGGATAATTCCACAGGGACATGCTTTTAAAACCTAATACAAAAATACAAGCAATGGAAGGAGCCAGACATAACCTCCCTGATGAGAATGCTTTAAAGGCAGCCAACACTATCCGTCATTTAGTGGAAGGACTTGCTGCAGATGACCTGCTGTTTGTGCTTATCTCAGGTACATAAATTCTCTTGTTCATTGTCATAGCAAATTGACTGCAAATATTAATCCACCAGCTACAGTTTAGCACAGATCAATATCCATCATTCCTACAGCAGACTGACTGCACTGCTATTGGAAAAGTTTTCAAATATTTACTAAAATGAATAAAATGACTGTCTTAGCGTCTTTATTGAGTTAATGCAGTGCCATCTGTTGTTCAGGTGCCAGATCTGATCGCTGCTTATAATAAAATAATGTACTGGAGGAAGGGAGGGAAGGGTGAGAGAGAGAGAATAAGTGAAAGGCAGGAGAGATAAATGATGTAAGGGATGATGGGACAAGTCAAATGAAATGCTACTGAGACAAGTAAAGAAGGAAAACATGGGAAAGGTAACTCATTTGCCACCAGCAGCCCTGGCCTAAAACAGGGACAAGAGTTGTGATCTGAAATAGTTGATTTCAGTGTTGAGTCATGGAAATTTTAAAGTGCTGAATCGAAAAATTAGTTGTTGCTATTTGAGCACTTTATAGTTTTAAAGACACAACAGTGCATTCGACACTTTCTTATTCTGCCTACAGCCAAATTTCTCTGTGTTGTGGATTATCTTCTGACTGTACTTTCTGAAGGTGTTGTTGCCTACACTAATACCCAGCACTGAGTACCAGTCTTTGGGCTCCACATTCCTACAGGAATCTTGCACTGTTTGGTCTTTTCAACTCTGTAGCTACAGGGTGGTCATAGAAACATAGGTGCAGGAGAAGGCCCCTTCAAACCTGCACCACCATTCAATATGATCATGGCTGATCATGCAATCTCAGTATCCCATTCCCGCTTTCTCACCAGACCCCTTGATCCCTTTAGCCACAACAGCCACATCCAGCTCCATCTTGAATATATCTAATGAACTGGCCTTAACAGCTTCCTGTAGGAGAGAATTCCGCAGGAATTTTTAAGCGAGGAGTTGATGGCCAAATGGTATTATCACTGGACTGTTAATCCAGAGACCCAGATAACGTTCTGGGGACCTGGGTTCAAATCCCACCACAGCAGATGGTGGAATTTGAATTCAATAAAGACCTGGAATTGAGCATCAAACGATGACAGTGATTCTATTGTCTGTTGCTGGAAAAACCCAGCTGGTTCATTAATGTCCTTTAGGAAAGGAAACTGCCATCCTTACCTGGTCTGGCTGACATGTGACTCCAGACACACAGCAATGGGTCTTAACTGCCCTCAGGGCAATTAGCAATAGGTAATAAATGCTGCGTAGCTAGCAACACCCCTCATCTTGTGAATGAATAAAAAAGGTTCTCAACTCTTAAGTGAAGAAATTGTTAGAAATCTCAGTCCAGAATGGACTGTGACCCCTAGTCTTGGTCTTCCCCAATATTGGGAACATTCTTCCCACAGCAGGCCAGTCCAATCCTATCAGGATTTTATATGTTTCTATGAGATCCCCCCCTCATTCTTCTAAATTTCAGTGAGTACAAGCGTAGTCGATCCAGTATTTCCTCATATGTCAGTCCTGCCGTCCCAAGAATCAGTCTGGTGAACTTTAGTGAAACATACTGTCCACAAAGTTGTCATTCTTAGGGCTTGACAGAGTAAACACTGAGTTGTTGTTTCCCCCTTAATAGTCTTGGGATAGCAAGTTGGCCACTTAAGATTGAGATGAGGAGAAATGCACTCGAGGTTCATGAATCTTTGGAGTTATCTAGTACAGATGGCTGTAAATGCTCAGTCACTGAGGATATTCAAGATGTGACTGATAAGATTTTTGGACACCAGAAGAATGTAGGGATAGGGTGAGAAAATGTATTGATGTGGAGCATCTGTCTTAATCTTTTTAAATAGAAAAGCAGATTTCTGTGGGCCTTATGGCTTTTTATTCTCTTTCATGTGCACTCTAATGATACCATGTGCCCTCAAGTAACACTGGAGCAATTGGTTGTATAGGCTGCATATGTGATCTTTCAGAACTTATGAAGTGTTGTAGACATCCCGTAGAGTATATGATGTGTATAGAGACGTCCCAGCCATTCTACTATGTTGGCTTCCAGTTACTAAATATTGTTTGTTTAGCTTAATGGATTTGTGACTGCTTAACTAACATGAGAAACACGAACCAGTTAAATAAATAAACTAGCTAAACAGTAACCCCAAAATACTTAACTAAATACTTATCTGTAATTCCTTGGGCTTCACCCTCTGTGCAGTTTCTGGCTCTTTCAATGTCCATAGCTTAAACAAAAAAAAACATTGCATTCGTATTCTGATTTCAGATCTTTTAAACAGATGTCCAATATCTGTAGTAACTTGCTTCTGTTTGTAGCTAGCTGTGGAGAAGTATCTGAAATACTTGACTCACAATGTAATTTCCTTTCCGTTTTCCGGGGATATTGGTTTCAGTTCAGCATGCCCCACATGCACTACATGTTTGTAAAATTGCAGATACAAAGTTATATGAGGAGATAAGGAACAAGGAAAGGCTATTCCGCTTACCAAACCTTTCCAACTAGAACCTGCATTTAATGATTCTCAACATTAACGTTCATCCAAGTATCTGATGATCCTCCTCTGAGAATATAATTTCCATCCTCTACCTGCACTAGAAAGGGAAAATCAAACATTGTTCAATATCTTAAATCATAATTATAATTTTCAACAAGTTTCAACCGTTTTAACTACTCCAGTTGACCACAAGTTAACTTCCTACTGTGCAAGTTCACATGCCCACTAGTTTCAGGCAGGATTTTTTTTTCCCAATTCCTAACATAACCTATGCGAACTCTACGCTTAATCTTGTATTATGCCACGCAATAATAGTGTGCTGATGACGCAGCATGGTCAGGTCTGTAACAATACTTAAATACTGCTTCTTTAGGTGGGGGATCAGCTTTATTGCCAGCTCCAATTCCCCCTATCACTTTGGAGGAGAAACAATACCTGACCAAACAACTTGCTGCTAAGGGGGCAACAATTCAGGAACTCAATACAGTGCGCAAGATGCTATCAGTGTTGAAGGGTGGAGGTTTGGCAAGGGCTGCCTATCCTGCACAGGTTTGTAACTTTTCTGTTTCTTGCCTGAATGTGTTGATTGTGAAACTTTGAATGAGATTATGATCAATATTTGGCCTTAATCCGTAATAGTGGTAGTCAAAATGTCAGCTATGTGTCAGATTATGTGTTCAAGTCCCACCAGAGTCCTTAGCACATAATCTAGAATGACACTCCAATGCAGTACTGAGCAAGTGCCACATTGTCAGAGGTTCTGTCTTTTCCGTGAGAAATAGATGCAAAAAACTCCCTGCGAGATTATGAAGCGTCTCCCAATGGCTTAGATAATATTTATCTGTAAACGAACATCTCTTCAACGATTATCCAGTTATTATCATACTGTTATTTCTGCAATTGACTTCCGCTTTTCCTACATTATAACTGTTACATTATGTAAAGCAATTGAGATGCTGAGAGGTTATGAAAGGGGCTAGAGTCATAGAGTTGTACAGCACGGAAACAGACCCTTCGGTCCAAATTGTCCATGCCAGCTAGATATCCTAAATTAATCTAGTGCCATTTGCCAGCATTTGGCCCATATCCCTCTAAACCCTTCCTATTTATGTACAATCCAGATGACTTTTAAATGTTGGAATTGTACCAGCCATTACCACTTCTTCTGGCATCTCATTCTATACACGCATCACCCTCTGCATGAAAATGTTGTCCCTCAGGTCCCTTTTAAATCTTTTGCCTCTCACCTTAAACCTATGCCCTGTAGTTTTGACTCTCCTACCCTGTGAAAAAGACCTTGGCTGTTCACTCTATCCTTGCTACTCATGATTTTATAAACCTCTATAAGGTTACCACTCAGCCTCCAACACTCCAGGGAAAATAACCAATTCTGCCTCTCTGTATAGCTCAAACCCTCCAACCCTGGCAATATCCTTGTAAATCATTTCTGAATCTTTTTAAGTTTCACAACATCTTTCCTATATATAAGTACTTCTTAGTATGTTACAAAGAGCAAATTCCAATTTTCCATCTCTCCCACCCAGCAAGTGACCCCTGCTGGTGATGCTTATTTATGCTGTGTCAATGTTCCATTATGTTGTTTAAATACTAATTTTGTTTCTATATCAGACAAGACCAGAAGTGTCAACAGGCTACTGAATTATAAGGGGGATGTGGGGGAGAAATTACCCCTGAGTTTATACTGTGTGTGCATTTCCAGCTGAAAAATAACGATTTTTGTTTACTGCTCACAAATCCTTATTTTTATTAGTACCTTAGCTCTCTCTCACTGAACATATCGTCACTCACATTTTTCATTAAAGGACTACATGTTCAGATATTCTAATACTGAGCAATGAATCCTTGTGAAAATAAAAGCTCTGGCTTTCTAACCTGATTCTTTACCTTCAGTTAGTCCATCATGTCGAGTAAGTTATCCAGGATTTTTACATTTCTTTTAAACCATACCCCACTATGTCTTTGATGTTCAAGTGACAATTCGAACTCGTGAAATATTCCCATAAGTAAGATACCTTAGTTACCATTTCAAGACCCTTGATTCAAAAGCTCAATTTCCTTCACTACGTACAGAGGCCAAAACTGGGCACAATGACTCAAGTGCAGAAATCACAAAGATTTGTCATATTAATCTCTTAAAGGTACTTTTCCATACAGTCTGAAACTTTACTTGCTTTCCCTACAGATGACTTCTCCTGCTTTGAAATTGGTAGAGAGTTGAAGCTGAAAGGTTTTTAGTCTATTTTCTACGCCCAACCTCCACTCCTTTCAGTCCGATACCTAGTCATAGTCGGGTATGATTCAGAGTGCTGACTGCCCTTGAATACCTGAACCAGGTGACTATTCTCTTTGGGATGAACCTAAACAACTCACGACAGCAGAGAAACCAGTCTTGTAATTTTGTCACAGTCACAGGGTAGTACTTGCAGTAAGGGCAGAGTAGGTGGCAGTCAAGAGTTGGAATTAAAATCTTGTTTATTCCTTTGCAGTTTGATCTGTGCTGAGCTCATTTGTAGCCCTTCCACCTCTTTATCTACATCACCTAACTTAGGAATTAAAACTGGAATGTATGACGCAGTACCACACCATGTAGTGTGTTCACCCATGGATGGATTACAAAATGATTTAATGACAAGTTTAGTAAGCAAACAGTATTTATATATACATACTTAGTAACAGTTAATTCAATAAAAAGGTCAGAACATTACTATGTATAACCAGAGATCCAAGGCAAAATGTCAATGCAACAGGCACTTTTGATTAGAAATTGTATTAATAATTGAGATCATCTTTGGATTTAGGATTCTAAATACATTTTACTTAAACAGAAGACTCCAAATTGTATTATAATCAGGTTTGACTGTACGAGAGATTGAAATATAGAGAAATATAAAACATAACTCTTTATTTGGCAGGTGGTGAGTCTCATCATGTCTGATGTTATTGGCGACAATTTGGAGTTTGTAGCCAGTGGCCCAACTGTACTTAACTTACAAAGCAAAGATGACTGTCACAAGATACTGTCAAAATATAACTTATCCATGCCAGAATCTGTAAAAGAAGTTCTGTCTCAGTCCAGCATGAAAATGGACAAAGAGGAAATCCAAACGTTTGATCATGTTTGTAATTTTATAGTGGGATCAAATGCAATTGCCTTAGAGGAAGCAAAACGCAAATCAGAAAGCTTGGGTTATAACACTTCTGTCCTGTCTACTGTAGTCAGTGGAGATGTCAGGACTGTGGCCAAATTGTACAGTCTTTTGATTAGATATGTGTATTCAGTTCTGGCAGCTGCCAGTTCAAAATACGTACATGTAAGCAAACTGAAAGATGAGATCCTGCAGATGGTCGTAAACATGGAGCTTCCTGACTTTCAACTAGACGGCTGTTTGAAACTGTTGGAGGAGGCACAGAGTTCCAAGAAATCAATATGTCTTTTGGCAGGGGGTGAAACTACAGTTCAACTCCAGGGTAAAGGTAAAGGGGGTCGAAATCAAGAGCTGGCCTTGCATGTGGCGTTGGAACTTCACCGTGCAAAATCAAAGATTCCACAAGATCTACTTACAAAACATGAAGTTATTTTTCTTAGTGCCGGGACTGATGGACAGGATGGGCCCACTGAAGCAGCTGGTGCATTTGCTTACGGTGACCTGGTTGACAAGGCTTTTGCTGAAGGGCTCAACCCAGAGGACTTTTTAAACAACAATGACTCCTTTACCTTCTTTAACAAGTTTAATAATGGAGTGGATCTCATTGTGACAGGACTGACAAACACCAATGTTATGGATGTGCAAGCAATTATTATTCAATACAATGAAATTTAAATCAAGCATTAGCCTTTCACTCAACATAAAGGGAGATGAAGAAGTATTTAATTTCTTTAAAAAGGGACATAATATTGTACTCACATAGCATTTTATCAGCAGAATAAATATCAGTAAAGGGAACAAGGATGTATGTATAGTTTTCATGTGTTGAGCATTGGCATTACATGTTAAAGCGAATGATGTTGGATCAGATGTGCCACAAGCTGGCAGCATTTTGAGAGCCATTATTGCATACCTCACAAACAAAGCTATTCAAATAAAGATGTAAACATTCAAGTTTTCCTCAAATCAGTGTTCTAAGAGCTAGCCAACATTTTTTGACACAAGCCATGGTTGTAATTTTTTTTAGAATTTTAAGGGTTTGTAAGTTACATACCTAATTCCACCAGTAACCCAATAAAACAAAACTGAATTGGAATTTATATCCAGAATCAACAGAAAAAGCAGACTACTGGGAATTGTTTTTGGTGTATGGCATTAGGGAAGACCCTGCGATAGCTGCATACCTATTTGCAACATCGTGTTGAATACCTTTGGATAAACCAGAAGGGACCCAAACTCAATCTCTTGTTTTAAGACCATAAGATATAGGAGCAAAATTAGGCCGTTCAGCCCATCCTGCTCTGCCAAACGATCATGGCTGATGTGTTTCTCATTTTCCGGCCTTTTCCCCTTGACCTTTAATCTCCTTACTAATCAGTAATGTATCTATCTCTGTCTTAAAGACATTCAAATGATCTGGCCTCCATAGACCTGCAGCAATGAGTTCCACAGATTAACCACCTTCTGACTGATGAAATTTCTCCTCATCTCAGTTCTAAAGGGTCATCCCTTCACTGAGGCTGTGCCCTCAGGTCTTAGTCTCTCCTACTAATGGAAGCATCTTCTCCATGTCCACTGTATCCAGGCCTCTCGGTATTCTGTACATTTCAATGAGAATCCCCCCCCTTTCCTCTAAATTCCATTGATTACAGACCTAGAGTCCTCAACCGCTCTTCATATGATAAGCCATTCATACCCAGGAACATTTTTGTGAACCCCCTCCAAAGCCAGCGCATCCTTCATTAAATATGGGGCACTGACCACAATATTCCCAATTCGGTCTGACCAGAGCCTTACACAGCCTCAGCAGTATTTCCTTGCTCTTGTATTCTAGCCCTCTCAAAATGAAAGCTAATGTTGCATTTGGCTTCCTAACAGCCAACTGAAGCTGCAGGTTAACCTTAAGACAATCCTGAACTAGGACTCCTAAATCCCATTGTGTTTCAGATTTCCAAAGCTTTCCCCATTTAGAAAATAGTCTACATCTCTTCCTCCTACCAAAATGCATAACCTCACGCTTTCCAACGTTGTATTCCATCTGCCACTTCTTTTCCCACTCTCCTAGCCTTCTGCAGTCCCCCTGCCTCCTCAACGCTATCGGCCCCTTCAACTATCTTTGTGTCACCTGCAAATTTAGCAACAGTGCCCTCAGTTCCTTTGTCCAGATCGTTAATGTAGCATAGTTAGTTAACCTGTCCTCGTTCAGGAACTACAATTGGGATTGGCACCCTTGGATTGACTTCCCACCCTTAATTGCTACCAGTGACCCTTTCTGAAAGTGCATAAATCGTTATGATCCTTTCTGATGGTAATACTGGATAAGTCAGATTCCAGAGGGAAACCTGACTTGATAGATCAAAAATTTTACTTCTGTAATTTGGTTACGATGGTGGTCAGTCATTGAACATATTGACATGACACTGTCAGTTCAGTGAAAACTGCATTTTCTGAAGAAGGATCTAGGCCCGAAACGTCAGCTTTCCTGCTCCTCTGATGCTGCTTGGCCTGCTGTGTTCATCCAGCTCTACACCTTGTTATCTCATGACACTGTTAGTGTTCTTTTAATAAAAGAACCTAAGTTTATTTCACAAAAATTACAAAAACAAACAAATCTATATTCGATATACATACAATTTGAAAACTGGAGGAGTAGACTATTCAGCCTTTAAGCCTGGTCCACTATTTAATATGATCATGGCTAATCAGCCAACTCAATATCTTGTTCCTGCTTGCTCCCCACATCCTTTGATCCCTTTAGCCTAAGAACTAAATTTAACTCATTTTTGAAAACATTAAAGAAATGTTATGAGCAGAAAAAAGGAAGAGCCAACGCTTTCCAAAGCAATAACCTTTACACACACTTAAGCCCAGTGAAGTATCATTCCCATTCAGACTTGAAAATTTCTTCCTCAATTAACAAGGTCACAAACCTCTCCTTTCAGTGACTTTCTACACATTCACCAGATTTGATTTTCTCCATTGCTGTTGAAGTCAACAGTAAACAACAATTCTCTAACCAGGTAGTTGAGTTGAGTCATTTGACATATTTCTTGAAAGGGCTACCTTTAGTTCTGTTCTGGGACTTTCTGACCCTTAGAAAAGAACAGATCTTCACAATACTAAAAAACAAAATCTCATTTTCTTCTAGTATCCAAGTTCCCAAATAGTAGACAGGACACTGGACCAAAATGAAAGAAGAGCTTGATAGCCCTCCCCAGAACCAGCAAGAGAAATCATGTGACAAAAACAGAAATTACTGAAGGAACTCAGCAGGCTTGGCAGCATCTGTGGAGGGAAAGCAGAGTTAATGCGACGAGTCCAGTGACCCATTTTCAGAAATCATGGGTCCTGATGTTTCTCCCATTTCTAGACCTATTATTCCTTATTCTCACCTCTCCCCACCCACGCAGTCACACCATTTTAACACTCCTCACATTCTTTGGGTGCCCAAAATTGGGAACCTTAGTCACAGTAAGGTCAAGTTGCTTTATATAGGTTTAGAAAATATCTTGGCTTATCTGTTGTATGCCTCTTTTTAAAAAGGCCATCAAAATCTCAGGTTTCAGTATGACATACTTTGGCTTTGTCAAACAATTATGCATGCAGCTCTGGTTCTTTGAATCCAGCCTTATACAATGTTTAGACATCAAAGTGCAAAAGACTTGAACCTCACAAGCACTACAACAGTCACATCTACAGATCAGAACACATTGAACTTCCATGATGTATTCTTTAGGCATGTGACCTTCTGTTTTCACTTCCAAGTTTAAAAACAGCAAGACTTTCCGGTAAATAAGTACCAACCAATTCATCTGCCATAATCTGCCATTTCCACCCACAGAAGGGAGGTTTGCTAAGAAAAAATTGTTTTTGCATTAAGTAATACATATTTCCCACTTTAATTTGAAACCACAGAATTAAGACTTCTTCTGTGGGAAGGGGCAGAACTATGACTTGAAAGAAACTAACAATTTGGGCAGTTCAGTGCTTAGCCTTGATGCCAGGGACCCATGTTCGATTCCAGCCTTGAGTGACTGTTGCTGTGGAGTTTGCACGTTCTCCCCATGTCTGCACCCCCCACCCCCCCCAACCTGGTTTCATCCCACAGTCCAAAGATATGTAAGTTAAGTGGATTGGCCATGCTAAATTGCCCTGTATTGCCCAGGGATGTGCAAGCTCAGCTATGGTTTGCCATGGTTAGCGTGGGATACAGGAATATGGTTGGGGGCTGGGTCTAGGTGAGAGGCTTTTCAAAGGGTTGGTGCAGACTTGAGAGGCTGAATAGCCTCTTTCCATGCTGTAGGGATTCTGTGCTTCTGTGATAACAGTCCTATGTGTAACACTGTTTCCACTGTTAAATTAGAGTAGTCATCAGTCAATTCCTCCCTCAACGTTTTAGCTGGGGTGGGATGGGTGGGGTGAGGGAGCACAGGGGAAGGATCAACACCACCCCACAAAATCCAGCTCTCTGCCTTTTGCATTATTAAATTATCAACATTGCTCCCACTGTAAATTCCTATATACTACCGCTTACTGACAGAAAATGTGCCAATCTGATTTGGATCTGTTAAAGACTGTCATTGGTGGCTATTAGTCATGTTTAAAGGACAAGAACACATTTCCTTTTGTAACGTTACATTATTGAAATCATATGCAACTTGTTTCCTATATAATTGAAACTGTGTAAATAAATTTATTATGTAATAGCATTATTTACTGTTGTGATTTTTGTTTCTTATGTAGGATGTGGACATAAATGGCTAGGCCAGTAATTTTGCCCACCCTAGCTGAAAGTCAAGGATAGGGAGGAAGCCTGCCTACAAACTGGCTGTTGTAAGTTAACAATGGAAACAGTGTTACTGCTTTCAGGCAAGATTTTTGCCCCTTCTTTGGGAGGAAGTGTTGCCTTAGAGACCTCCTGGCCAAGCTGGTTATCTGGCAGAGATAGTAGGAACTGCAGATGCTGGAGAATCTGAGATAACAAGGTGTAGAGCTGGATGAACACAGCAGGCCAAGCAGCATCAGAGGGGCAGGAAGGCTGACGTTTCGGGCCTAGA
>NC_063347.1:10418344-10487768 GCF_021869965.1 Rhincodon typus
GAGCTGGACTGGTTTTGGGATGCGGTAGGGGGAGGGGAGATTTTGAAACTTGTGAAATCCACATTGATACCATTGGGCTGCAGGGTTCCCAAGCGCTTCCCCACCTTGTTGTCTCGGATTGTCCAGCATCTGCAGTTCCTACTATCTCTGATTCAATAAAAACCTAGAATCAGGTTTAAAATTTATGCCATTTGATCAGATGGCAAATATGGTTAGATGGATCCAGATCTGCAATCTATGAGGTAGATTTTAAAAAGCAACGGCAACTTGAACCTTGACAGGCTTGGATCACTTTCTGTAGAGAAGACTGATGATTGAGGGGTATAAGATTATAAGGGGCATGGACAGAATGAATAGAGAGCAGCTGTTCCCCTTGGTTGAGGGGTCAATCACGAGAGGGCATTGTTTTAGGGTAAGCAGCAGGAGATTCAGAGGGGAATTGGAATGCACTGCCTGGGAAGGTAATGGAGGCTGGAAACCTTACTACCTTTAAAAAAAATTTGGACGAGCACTTCAAATATAACATTCAAGGAAATGGGGCAAATGCAGGAAATTGGGATTAGCGCACTTTTTAGTGGTAGTTATGTCAGTATGGGCCAAAGGGCCTTTTCTGTACTGTATGAATTTATGAAGCAACTCATAACCACAGTAGTTTTAAAGATCCCAAAATCATATGTTAAATCAGTTGGATTGAACCCCATTAGAATTCCCCAGCTCTTTGTAACAGCTTTATTAACAAATTTAGTCCCAAATGTTATGATTACAAATTTCAGACTCAACCAATCACTAACAAAAAGGTCCAAATATTGAGAAAGGTCACAGAACTTCAGCATTGGCACTTGTTTATTTTAGGGATAGGGATTACACAGTTTCCAATCTTAACCACTTCATTCTAGGGAGCTAAGGAATATGTGAAATACAATCAATGCTTGGGTCACCCAAGCTTTCCTTATTCACTTTCTGCGAAGAGCTTAAAATGTCGTTAGTTAACACCTGAGACCTAATTTTTATCTCTCAATTCAGGAACAACAGTTAGAAGTTAATAGATTAAAAAATTAACCAAGACTTTGTACAGATAAAGGCAACAGCTAATGAAACGGTAGGCCAAACTAACCCTAAGGTTTTAGGTTTAATTTTTCTGGGAGGTTTTTACATTATTTTTGGTCTGACTGATATAGGGCTGGGGAGGCAATGAAGAAAAATAAAACTAAATTAAAAAAACAGAATTCCCATTTGTTATTCAGTCACTCTTGCAGAAATGAGTACATAAACAAGTAAGAAAGTAGGAACAAGGAGGAAGTCATTTGGCCCTGTGAACCTGCTCCACCATTCAAAATGTTCGTGGCTGATCATCCAACTCAGTACCTTGTTCCCACTTCCTCTCCCTACCGTTTAATCCCTTTACCCTAAGAACTATGCCCAAGTCTTTCTTGTAAGAAATCATAGCAAGAATTGAACAACTGCAGCAAGATACACTCCTTGCTTGAACCCTCTCGAGATAATATTTGAATTCAAATAATAATTTTTTTTTGCTTCCAAACTGGATAACCTCATTTACCCACATAATACTTCATCTGCCATGCATTTGCCTACTCACCCAACTCACATTGCAGCATCTCTGCACCCTGCTCATAGTTCACTGTCCCATCCTGCTTTTTTCCACTACCAATATCAGGCTAACTGGTCTATAATTTAGTCTACTTTATTTTTTAAGTAGTGAGGTTATATTAACTACCCTCCAATCTATGCAAATTTTGAACAATGACAACCAATGCAACCACTATTTCTAGGACGACTTAATTGAGTATTATGGGATTATTGGACCCTGGAAATTCATTGGCCTTGAATCCCATCAATTTCTCCAACACCATTTCCCTACTAATAGTGACTTCTGTCAGTTCCTCTGTCTCACTCGGCCCTATGTTCCCCAACATTTTTCAGAAGTTGTTTGTGTCCTCCTTTGTGAAGGCAGAACTAAAGTTTGTATTTAATTGGCTGTCATCTCTTTGTTCCCTTTTATAATTTACCATCTCTGACAATAGGAAACTTGCATTTGTTTTCACCAATCTTCTCCACATACCTATAGAAGCTTTCACCATCATTTTTTGTTCCCCACAAACTTTCTCTCATACTCTATTTGCCGTCTCTTAAATCAATCACTTTGTCTTCCTTAGCAGAAATCTAAAAACTACTCCCAATCCCCAGGTCTGCTGCTTTTTATTGGCCAATTTGTAGTCCTCTTCCTTGGATCTAATGCTATAAAAGGAAATGAACAATTGTTTCAGTGTATCCACAAGCCATTGCCTAACCACCAATATCCTGCTAAGCAACGTTCTCCAATTTTTCATTGCCAGATTGCACCTCATACTATCGTAGTTTCCTTTTAGATTCAGGACCCAATTCTCAGAATCAAATACGTCACTCTCCATCTTAATGTGGTCTTGCACAGCGAGATTGCCAAATATTTTTCTCATTATACAATACCCAGTCTGCAACGGCTTGTTCTTAGTTTTCCTCAACATCCCATACACTTTCCAGGAAATCCTCCTTGATGATTTTGTTACTGATTTGATTTGCTCAATTTATATGCAGATTAAATTTGCTCACAATTCAGCTGTATGTTTATTGCTAGTGCCTCTAATTTCCTCTTTCCCCGTGTGACGGTACTATAGCTTTAAGAGGTGTATTTTGTCCTTTTTTTTAAATCAAGAAAGGATGAGACAGAGATGTTGAGTGGTCTGTTAAAAGCTAGTACGGTAAACAGCTTGTGAGGCCTTGATCTTTGTTTAAGAAAGAACAATAGAAGCAGCTTGAAAGGGTGGGGTCAAGCTCCCACCGAACCAGGATTTTTAGCTTTCTGCAGTTGTTGGTGTCTTTAAGCTGGCTATGGAAGCTCTTATTCCCCTCTCTGTTGCAGCTAAAAGCTGGGGTCTCTTCCTGCTGCTCGAATTGCATACGAGACAATCTATTTCAGAGACAATCTGAATTTCCCTTTACCAAGTGTGTTTATGGGATATTACTATATTGGAACAGTTAATTAGTTTAGTTAATATATATTATTTTGTTAAGCATTTCAATAGAGTTAGTTAAGCCAATTCTTTATTTTTGTCTGTATTTTTAAACTACAGTTAAAATGAAGTGTTTTGCTTAAAGTCGAGTAGTTTGACCAATCGAATTGCATCAAGAACGCAATGCCTTATACTTACCTTTAAAATAGGAAAAAGTTAGCCTAGACCCTATCACCTTCATATATTTTTTGAGGGAATTTGGATAGGTCTGTAGCATCCAACAGTACCACTACAGTTTGGGAGTCAATATACAGTCCCCAAAACAATTTTCTCCTCATGGTTGTTTCTAAGCTCTACCTTCACCATTCCCCTTCACTGGAGCTACAGGAACATCAGTTATCCATAGGATGAGCCTAATTGCAAATAATTGGTGATGCACTTGTATGACTTACTGGCAAGTCACCCGTGATGCCTGTCAGAGGTGCAGAGCTTCCAAATAGTTTCATCTGGTAGACCCAGATTCTCGTGAAGAATGATCAATTAGACAAAATGCTGGTGAGCTCCCAGTGCCCTTGAATCAAACACCTTTACAAGAAATTGGGGAAAATTGTAAAGAAAGTCACCCAGAATAAAACAGGCAAAGAACTCAAAACAGCTGTGCAGAGAGTTGCACATTTTCAGGTGAATGGCTTTTCATCCAATGAGCCACCTGAAGAAATTAGAAAAAGTAAAATTGAGTCTTTTATACCTCTTCTACAAAAACAAAGTATTTTTGCATTTGTACCATTCTCATTAAAAAAAATTGTAAGGTTCATATAATTTTGCAAGGAGAAGGCACACTGCTGATTTTAAAAACTAAAACATTTTATGATCAAGCAAGTTCAAATTAACTCAAACAGAATGAATGATAAAAATCCCTTCTTGATACAGTGTCCTTATTTTGCTCTCCAAAGATTCTTAGCTCCTTCTCCCACTGGACCCAATCTGTTTTTTAAGATTATTGTGTCATTGCTTGTTATTGAACACAATGTACTACAGCTCACCGATTCAGCCAGACTTACTAAACGGCTGGCATTCAGTACAGCAAACCTCAGAAACAAATGATTAAGCCACTGAAGGAGCTAGTAACAATCTTTTTTAATGTTGGAGATGGTTAGAATTTTGCAAGTCCAGAAATTTGGCATTTTAGTAAATTGTATACGTGACCTTCAATGATCTTCAGCAAAAGAATAAGTACAAACAGTCAAGTTTTGTTTCTGCAACTCCTTTTATACAATTAAAAACAACCTAGTACAGTCCCTCCCAAAACAAAATTAAGGATAAATATACATATATACACACATACAGCAGTTTTTCCAATGTACAGCAGTCAGGAAACCTTTACATTTCCAACATAAATAGAGTTAATCAACTTTGGGGGCACAAGTTTACAAAGGCTATCCAATTTAAGGATTACTGTGATTTACAAAATCTACTGTTTATGTACAAAATATTTATATTAGAAAAATGCATAAATTACTTCAGTACAATTATTCCAGGGTCTCTTGGAATTTGAGACTAACTTTTGGCAAACAGCTGTCAAAATCCAAAGTTGCTTTTTTTTAAACTGCAATATAGCAATGGTGTATCAACGCTGCAGTTGAAAGGGGATCAGTAAACAAATAAATTACCCTTGCATTCATGGAAAACGTTTGCACAAAAACTGAAAAATATGGCTGCTTGTCTGAAATCCAAAAGTAAATCTACTTTTTTTATTTCAACCATTTTTGTGAGCAACCTTTACTGAACCATTTGCTAAGAATTACCAGTGGGGTAAAGAAAACGTCCAAAAAAACAACTTATGCAACATGGTAGCATCATAATCACACTATGTGCAAGTACTGAGTGACTAATCTGGTTGCTGCTGCAAAAAAAATTGACAAGCAGAGATCAAGCACTTCCTTTCAGAGTAGAGAGGTAGAGAAATAAATAAGAACCAGTCTCCCTGGACTGCACACACACTAGCATCCTGTTAATGGAGGCTTTATTAGAAGTCCCAAAACACCTTTCTCCTTGGACATGTTATGATGAAGAGCTAAAAGGTACTTTAAAAGGGAAAGAAAATGAAACAATGCGGCTGTGTAGTGGTTGTGTGGGGCTTTCCTGTATTAAACAATATAAAATACCTAATACTGTGATAATGAGCCGTGGAATCCAAGACAAACCAAGTCTGCTTGCTCCGCTGAAGGTATCATATAATTGACCTCTTGGCTGGGGCATTGGGGTAGGGGATTGTACTAGGAAATCATACGATACTTTGAAGAAAATCTAAGCGAGAGAAATTCATTACAAGTAAAATCAGGATAAAGCATGGTTGTGATATTCTCTCACATTATCCTTCAACTTTCATTTATACGAGGACTAACACTCAACAACTTCAAATCAGGCAAAGTACCAGGTGCTAAAGGCCATCTGTTTCAGGGAGGGAAAAACATGAAAGAAGTTAGTTTTAAAAAAGGGATAGAGAAGAAAAATGAATAGCTTCATGTAACTATTTAATAAAAAAAACTCTTCCATCATAATCTATTGCTACAACATAAAATGGCAAGGTGGTAGTTTTTCTATCATAAACAGTCAGTTCTGAGAGGCCAGTGATACAGAATCCATGTCCTTTGATACAGACAAACGTTAGCAATGTCTGACGCAACACTGATCTAAAATCATAACATCAGGGGCATGTTGGATGGAGAATTGGCTTAATGTGCGAGAAACAGCAGACTCTAGGTTGTAATTTCTGTAGTGGGGCCAACATACAGCTCTACCCATAGTAACTGCTCACCTACATTATATATTTTTAAATGATAGCCAGGGCAGTAGAAGTTTTCTATTCTCTGAGCTGAATGATCAGATTAATAAAAGTTCCAACTGAACTCAACATAATTTTCAAAGGGGTCTTTTGTGGGTGTGGGGGTGGGGTTGTGTGCAGGGGGTGTAAGGGAAGGAAAAATCATCCCATGAATGAACATTACATCTGGATGAACACTTGTAAATTGGATTAAAATATGTAGTCTCTTTCATTCCACCACATTTTGAATTCTGATCACTCCTGGTATGTAACAATAAAAGTTACATTATATTTCACCTGTCACTAATAAATCTTCAGAAGGATTATTGTGCTATTATGTCTCCAATTATCTTTTGAAATCAAACACAACACTTACATTTTACTGAAAGCTGGCTTTACCTAAGCACAACTATTCAAGGATACCAATGGCATTTAGTTCAAGGAAAAGTTATTTGTCAATGCACTGGTGTGCACTTCATCATACAACTAAAAGGGCTGTGTTCCTCAGGAAAGCTCAGTCTAGACAGTATAGAGAAGAGAATCCTCAGCTTTAGGTTTGGGATAGAGGGAATAAGTCAAATTTGAACAACTAACTTTTTGTCAAGGCTGTCTCATTACATACTCTCTCTATTCACATACCAACCAGCTTTGCATAATCTGTCAGAGTAATCACTGCCACCTGTTACTGAATAAGGAATAAATAGCAAATGATCTATTTTCATGACTGCTGTACTATCTTGTAAACTTAGAATCAAGCCCTGTCACATTGTATCACTGGACCTAACTGAAAAGAATGTAGTACAATAGAAATGCAAGTACAATGTAAAACATCAAGGTTCATACTGAGCATCATAAAATTAGAAATCTTATTATGATACTTTGTTTGGTCCTAGAGATTTTACTAACTTTTTTTCAGCAATATGCAAACAAAAGATGCCTGTTTATATGTTAAACTTCAGTTCTTATTTTGGTACACTGTTGAAAAACAAAGGTAAATTGCTTGGTATACACTTCATTAGCTGCTCTCAACTTAGATGGCCTTTTATACGGACGGAAATATAAAATTTTCCTTCAAGAATTTTTGTTTTGAAAATACACAATGTAGCATGACAGCAAAGAAACAGTGGTACTAAAGACACAGTATTACATCATCAATTTGCAGATTGGACGGACTTAAATATCCATTCTGTGCAAGGTAATCATGCTTCTATACTGTAACACAACCGTATATCACCATTCCCAAAATAATTGTTTTGAGGGGCCTGGCAAAAAGAAAAAGTGGAGACAGCTTGCCAAAATGCAGTAAAACATAACTGTAACTTGTGATTTATTTGGAATTTAAATAAGACACAAAAATCAAGATTAAATGGAGATGAACAGTCTACCATTATGTATCTATTTCTGTTATGATAATATTCTTGATTTTAACCCCTTACTGATTTTTTGAGAGGGAAAGTTGACTTTAGTTGTGGGTTTCTAGTCCTGATTTTCCACTTAGAGTTGATTATTTCTGTGGTCTACTTTGTACTTTCAGTATTTCAGGTCTTCATTGAATTTAAGAAAGATTAATTCTGAAATGGCACACCTATCTCTCAGACATTATGTGCATAAAGTCTATTTCACCCTCAGAATGCTAAAGCTAGTAGTAAGTACATGATAATCCAGTCAGCAGATTGAAGAGTGTTACTTAAGCCTTGTGGAACAGGGTGAGCTGAACCAAGGCCTTATCCAAACCAACTCTTGAGTTTACTGTCAGAACGTATTTCACAAACCCAAGGTAATTCTTCATCTTCCTGTGGGAAAGCAATGAGACTGTCAATGGATATGAGTACTGGTTATGCTCATGCAGTGTCCACCGAACATGGTGGTTGGGAAAAACAAACCATGTCCTGATACGAGTCTTAGTAACATTCTCTAGCTAAGTTGTGGGTACCAGAGGGTCCAGTTCAGTTTACTAGTTTTCTGTAGTGAAAAACCATCAGCTGGCAAGTAAAGCCTGTCAGTGTGCTGGTTTACAGAGTTGGTGAAATAGGCCAATAGTGGGCTACATTATTTCTGTAAGATCCAGTGAAGCCCTCCTGTTTCTCTGAGCATCACTCTTTTTAAAAAAAAACCTTTTCAGAAAGGGCATTTCTTTAAAGACGCCTCTTAAAGTATATCCAAAAAGGACTTGCATGCTGTGTGAAGTCCACCAGGTACTCTTTGAAAGTTGAAACCAGGGCTTTACAACAGGCACGGGATCCTGATTTGAATGGATGAATCTCAGATGTTCTGGGCACTCACTTCACAGCATGCCTGAAAAGTTGATTCAGTCAGGCAAATTGGTACACAAGATACACTACAAACAAGCTGTCATTTGTTTTTCAGAAAAGAGACAGGCTACAACCAGTTGAAAGTTTCTCCTGAAAATTTTTTTTCCTGACAGCAAGATCAAGATTAGAAATATAATATGCAGGGGAAGTTACTGACATGAGTTCACCATTCTATCATCGAACATCATACAGGCACATCAGAACTGTGCAACCCAATAACTGTTATACTGGATATTTGTAATAATCTCCTCAGTTTTTCACCAACTGGATTATTTAACTTGAAATCAGCTGTACATTCCCCAACAGGTTACAGGCCATTAACTTTCCTCAGGACGTACAGTTGCCAGAGGTGCACCCAACATGAAGAATTAATATGTTCACAGGAAGACTGAGCAATTGCCTCAGATTTAAATATTTTACTTTATTTAGCTCCTTCAGGGACCGTTCCATCTCATCATTGATAATGCTGCAGTTGAACTGTATTGGCCATGTCTATACACAAATAATCTTGGGTTCTGCCAATATTTGCATGTATACAGAGGACAAAACAAAAACAACAGCGTTTCGGATATCAAACTCAAACTGGTCTGTTTTAATTCCCACCAATACCTCTTTTGGATCTACAAAACTATCCCATTGCACTTTGGGATCAACGTGAAAGCAGTTTGATGGACTTTATAGACTAGCATGTAGATAAGCTGAAGGATCTGTGTTCCCTGATGTTACCCAATTCAAATTAGTTTGCCCTCGATAAATTACTGCAGAACATCATGTCATTGTCTACTAAAACCTTGTTAGTTCTTTGATGATCCACTGCTAGGCTCATAAAATGATACCCATCACTACTTGATTTCACCCTTTTCGAACAGAATCATACTGATTCATTTTCTTCTTCAGATAAGATCCATTTTGCAGCACTATTCAGAATCCTGGGGAGTTGTGTTAGCCCAAAGCATTAAAATAATGAACATTTTTATTTCTGGTACCTTTCAACTGACATGTGCCAACATATACTTCCACAGATACTCAGCAAAGCCAAAGAATTATAGAAAATAAAAAACAAAACAACGGCACTGAGTCACAATGGCACATTTCAAGTCATCAGGTGCAACACAATATTTTGAAGAGTTTAGCACCCAACGGAAGTTTGAACATTCCAGAGTCGCAATAACTTTACTCCACACAGCAAGCCACCTCATGTTGCAGAGGCAGGTTTCACACATCATTCACTCCCTGTGACTTTTAATTGATTCGCCACTGGCATTGTCCCTGTAGAAACAATTAAAAACATTTTAGGAGTCAAAATTGGAATTGAAACGTTGCTCTTCTCAGTCAACCACCTGCTAATCTTCATGTCATCAACAAACTTGCCTAAAACTCCCCACCCACATTATATACAAATAATATGGAAAATAATCACAAACAATAATGGTCCCAGCACTGATGTCTGTATGCCACTGGTATGCCATTGGACACCAGCCTTTCGTCACACAAACAGCCATCTACCACCACCCTTTGACCTCTACTACTGCAAATCAATCTGCAAACCATGTTCAAAAAGCTGAATACATTTGCAAGGTAATAGGGGCAATATAATTGGGCTTTACTTTTTGCTCCTCATTCAATTCGGTAAAGTTTGAGTCAGGTTCACATGTATGTTTTTGTTTGGCAAACTACAATAGTGCTCCAGTGGAAATCAATTATTAAAAGCACTCAGTCATAAGAACATCTCTTTGATAAAGTTCCTAAGTGCATTAGCACCTTTAGACTAGCTGATTTACTTTAACTGCATACCTGAATAGACATTCTGAACGAACATATTGGGCTTTTTAACAAAATTAGCTTTCAGATCAAGGTAAAAATTGGACAATAAAAGTTATTTTGAAAAATTTCGATCTAGTCAGCGTTTCACAATGTGTGATATATTGTATTTTCAAAAATCTCTTTAAAAGTAAACGTACCAACTGGTAAAGTTTGAAGAGCTGTCTGGAGTGCCTCCATTCTGACCTCCGCTACCTGTAAAATAAGCTGAAAGTCAAACTGCTTGTTCCACGACACACAGAGAATTGCAACTTGCATTTTTAGGCAGCTGGAATGCACAGTGCAGTCCCAGGGATCTCCGACAATTTTCTTCTTCTCAGTAAGAAATATTCCTCCAAAAGAAAAGTCAATCACAAGAACGGGGTGTCACCTGTAAGGCTAGTTTCAGAGTCAGTTTAAAGTTGCTATCAGTCTGGAGCTGCACATAAGCCATCCAAGTAAGGATGGTCGATTTCCTTTCCTAAAGTACATTACTCGGTTTAACCAACATCCCTCTAAGCTGCTCAGCCAGTTTGGAGGTTCTGCAGACACCATCGGCATGCTGACACATTAACTTCCAGTTTAGGACGTTGATGGAGCTCACGGACCAGAGGTCCACGCATCAAAAAAAAAAAAAAATAGTTTTGACAACAGTCTGTTACATCTGCAGTCACGTTACAGGGAATTGCTTAATGATAAGCCAGACCAACAGCAAAGGACGAATGAAAAGGAAGCAAAGCCTGTACTCTGGATCCCAGTATCTTTTTGGACGGCTTGCCCGAAATGCCCAAACATCTTTGGTCCAGAATCAACCCATTGATTCACATGGAAACCATGGGTCACGACCAATATTCCCTTGTTTTTTTTCCATTGCGCAGACTGGGATCTGCGTGCAGCAGAAACTTACAAAACTGGAAGCACATGCATTAGCATGCCAATCAAAGCACGCAGAGCCTCAGGGCAACTGCAGCCACACAGCTCTGAGAGAACATTGGTCTCAACCCTGGGTAAATGTCAAATTCGCATTAGGGACAGCCAATGACTGCTTATAGGAGACAGAAATAAAACATGTTGTGTTATGTAAAAGAAATGCAGTTATCATAATTAGAATTTTGCACATTCTGAACAAAGAGTGCAAATCCATTTGAATTATTTCACATACAATAAAACCAGCAGTCAGTAACAAGATCCTGCAATAATCCTTATTTCTTATATTGTTAAAGATTCATGGTGTTGTACAGCATAAAGTAAACTCACTAACACATCTACTCAGATTTGTTCGTGTGCACACAGATTTCGACGGCAGCAAAGCATATGGAATCTTGGGTTTCAGAAACAGAGGTAGCGAGCACAAAAGGCCAGATATTATGCTGAACTTTAAAAAAAGCACTCAATAGGTCACAACTGGAGTACTCCACCCAATTCCATTCACCAGAGGCTGCACAGGAGATTCACCAAAATTATTCCAGAGATAAGGGAAGTTAAGTTTGAGAAGTTTTTTTGGAACACAAAGGATGTTAGGGAGAGGGTGATCTGCTGGAGTCATATGAGATGGTGACAAGTTTAAATGGGGCAGATAAAGAAAAGGTATTCCCATTAGATGGTGTTACAAGGCAAAAGAGAATTAAGATTCTGTACAAGAGATACAGGGAGATGCAAGGAAAAACAACTCAAAAACAAAAACAGTGACTAGTAATATCCTGGAATTTGCTGTTCATAAGGATGGTGGAAGCAGAGGTAATAGTGATTTTAAAAAGGAAATTGATGGGCATTCGAGGGCAATAACCTATAGGGTATAAAAGGGAAGGGGACTTACTGGATTACACTGGAGGGGTCTGGCATAGGCTCAAATGGCCTCTTCTGTGCCATAATGACATTGTAAACAAGAATGTCAAAATGGAATAAAACTATTCCTCAACAAGATTTAGCTCCATATTTATATTATTAGCTCCACAGCTCCCAAGGATCTAAACTTGACCATCTTCCTCACCCCCTATCAGTGCTCAGTGACATCACCTAGAGACATGGAGTCAGCTTCCAAATGTTTGTTTGCAGTATCCACCTACCTCTCTTCCACCTATCTTGATCTTGACATCATCTGGGCTGTCAGATTGCTCATTTGCATTCAGTCTTGAAGAATCCACAGTTTTACACTGGATGAACATTAATTCCATTCCTCTTACCAGCTTGAACGCTTATCCTAATTTTTCCCCACTTTTATTGGCCATGCTTTCAACTGACTAGAAGTTTGATTCTCTTACTCTCAAATACAGACCATTGACTAAGTTTGTCATCACTTTTTCTAATAGCTTCTTCTTTAGCTTGGCTCCCATTTTCTGATCAAAACTTCTGAAGTGCAAATGGACACTTTGTATCTTTAAGGCACAATATAAATGCAAACCACTGAAATGTATATTGGCAAGAGCACATTTGAGAAATAACACCTATCAAAGTTCAGGTGAACTTTTAATGATGTTTTCTACTTAAAAACAATAATATACACAACTGCTTCAGACAATAACAAACTCTGCCTCATTCATCAGAGAAACACTCATGAGACGAATCATTAGTTTATGCTTTAAATTGATAATGGCTGCTTTAGGCAACTTTCTGCTCAAGTAATACTATAGGATATTTCACAGTGCAGCTTGAACCAACAGAACAGGATGAGGAGACACCACCTGCAGTGTTCTGGAGCATCAACCTTAGTCATGTGCTCAAACACTTCACTGTGTTATGGACCAGGCCAGACCCCCTCTAAATATTTTAAGAAGGTAGCCTAGACCCTAACTTCTGCTTTCTTTAAAGGCAGACATGAAGTGGGTGTTCCAGTTGTGATACAAATGGTAAAACATTCGGCTGTACGCAAAACAAAAAATTTATTTAAACACTACAGTTGAAACACGAACAAAAGAAAGCAGAACTTACAGTAACTTAACTATTGGAAAACTTAACCAACCCAATACAGCAACTTAACTAATTAACTGTTCCAATATAGTAACATTCCACAAACACACCCCTTGGTAAAAAGATAAATTCAAACACAGATTCTACAGTCAGGAGGGAACAACATCCAGAGAGAGAGAGAGAGAGAGAGAGAGATTTCAGAGAAAGTCAGAGGAATTAAGCTTGCAACATTTCTGGTACTCAAAACATCTTGTGACTGCAATAGCTAAAAAAAAAACAACTAATAAACACCCTGAGATGGGAGAACTGGCCACTCCACTTCCATTGTTAAGCTGTTACTCGTTAATCTCTTTGGCATCTCTGCCTTTACAACCTCTCTTCAAAAAAAAACCAAGGACAAAATAACCCTTTTAAGGTTGTTGCCTTGTTCGCCGAGCTGGCTGATCATTGTACAGACATTTCGTCACCATGCTAGGTCACATCATCAGTGCGGCCCCCGATGAAACTATGTTGTTCCACTCGCTTGGTATTTATATGATCCAGTCTGTTAAGTTGGGTTGTGTCATTTCCGGCTCTGTTCTGCATACGTTTGTATATGGGTCTAATTGCACGTTTGTTGATTGCATTACGGGTTGACAACCCGGCCTCTAGGAATTCCTGTGCGTGTCTGTGGTTGGATTGAGCTAGGATAGTCACGTTGTCCCAGTTAAACTGATGGCCTTCTTGTCCGGAGTGCACTGAGATGAAGGAAAATTCATCATGTCATTTTGCTGCTAGCTGGTGTTCATGTATCCAGATGGCTAGTTTCCTTCCAGTCTGGCCGATGTAATGTTTGTTGCAGTAATCGCAAGGTATTTTGCAAAATACGTTGGTCCTGCATGTCATGGGTATGGGGTCTTTGTGAAGGTTTGTCATAGTGTGGCTGTCGGTTTGTGTGCTACCTTGATTTCTGATGGTCGCAGGAGTCTGGTTGTCAGTTCTGATATGTTCTTGATATAGGGTAGTGTGGCCAGTGTATTGGGGCATACAGTGTCTTCTTGGCATTGTCTATCGAGTGGCCATTTGAATAGTGTCCTAACACAGCTTTGTTTGTGGACATTGGGATGATTGCTGTGGAAATTGAGGATTTGGTCAGTGTGGGTTAGAACTCCCTGTTGGTCATTCGTTCTACCCTGACATCTAGAAACGGAAGTTGATTATTATCTTCCTCTTCTCACGTAAATTTGATCCCGGTGAAAATGTTGTTGATGAGATGGTGTGTCTTTTCTAACTTGGTACATTTAATGACGACAAACGTGTCGTCCACGTATCGGATCCACAGCTTTGGCTGTATGAGGGGGAGGCTGGTGTGTTCCAGTCTTTGCAATAACTGCCTCTGCAATAAGTCCTGTGATGGGTGACCACATTGGTATGCCATTGATTTGTTTGTATATTTGGCCGTTAAGATGAAGTGTAAGGTGAGACACAGGTCCAGTAGTCTAAGTATGTTGTCCTTGCTGATGGAGCTGTTTGGAGTCAGCATTTCTGCTGCATCCAGTAATGTTGGAAGTGTTTCTTTGGCTAGTGGTATATCAATGGATGTGAATAGTGTTGTGACGTCAAAGGATACCATAATCTCATCATCGTTGATTTTAATGTTCTAGTGTTGTTAAGGAATTCCTGGGTTGAGTGGAAGGAGTGTGGTGATCCGTCAACCAAGTGTTTCCATCTCTGTTGTAGGTCCTTGGCTAGTTTGTGCATAGGTGTGCCTGGTAAGGGAGACAATGGGTCTGAGGGGGATGTCTAGTTTGTGTATTTTGGATAGTCTGTAGAAGCGGGGGGTGTTCGAGTCTTCTGGTCACATTTTCATGTACTCTGTCTTGGTCAATTGTCCTGCGTGTTTTAGTCTCCTCAGCATGTGGGTGATACTGTTTGCCAACTGTGGTGTTGGGTCTATCTCCGCCTGTTGGAGAGTGTGTGTATCTGCAAGCAGTGCCTGTGCCTTCTCAACGTAGTCCAGTTTATTCACAATGATGGTCATGCGCCCTTTGTTCGCTGGTAGGATTTTGATATTCCTATCTTTCTCGAGTCCTTTTCTCTCCGATGTGTTGAGGGTGTCCCATTCATTCCTCCAGTTCAGTGTAGGGATTATAGTTTGTCGGATGGCTTGTTGTGTTTCAATCTGTGAGTCCATTACCTTTTAGTGTAGCTTCGAAGTCTGTTCGCGTTTCTGTGGTTATAGTTTAGTCCGCGTATTAAGACAACTTTCTTGGTTTCAGTAAGTGGTCTGCTGGATAGATTTCTTATCCATGAGTCTGGTTTGTTGTTGTCCTTGTTTTTGTGGTGGATCAGTTTGGTCAGTTTCTCCTGTAGCGTGTGTTTCTTCTTTGTTTTGGTCCTGTGTTGTTTCGTGATGGCATGTTCCAGGATTGTAGTCCATTGCTGGTAGGTAGTGTTTTGGTACGATTTAGTACAACATCACTTCATCAGAGGCCACACTAATGATGTTATCCAGCATGGTGACGAAATGTCTGTATGATAACCAGCCAGCTCGGTGAGCAAGCCAACGATTTCATCCATAACCCGAGCTACAAATCTTTGCAACAGCCATAAATCTTTTTATAGTGATAGCATTGTCACAGTTGTGATAGGCTCAAAGTTACTACATTCTACACAGGATCCTTAATAGTTTGTAGACATTTTTGATTTAGTTAACAATAACTTGAAAAAAAAATACTGCACAACCATTCAGTCCCCATGTCACAAATAATTCTATGAACAATATAAATTCAAAGAAATCCTGATAAGAAAATTGAAAATTTAACTTACATGATACTTCCCAAGCGTTTGGCAATGAATTTCAGTCAGCAGTTTGTTTAAGTAAGGCAGGCAGTCTAACATTGATACCCAAAATATTGCAGACAAGAAAAGAAAGAATGTACAAACCTGCCTCTCAAAGTCCTCCAGATAGTAGGAACTGCAGATGCTGGAGAATCTGAGATAACAAGGTGTAGAGCTGGATGAATACAGCAGGCCAAGCAGCATCAGAGGAGCAGGAAGGCTGACCTTTTGGGCCTAGACCCTTCTTCAGAAAAGGGGGAGGGGAAGGGGGTTCTGAAATAAATAGGGAGAGAGGGGGAGGCGGATAGAAAATGGATAGAGGAGAAGATAAGTGAAGAGGAAACAGACAGGTCAAAGAGGTGGGGATGGAGCCAGTAAAGGTGAGTGTAGGTGAGGAGTTAGGGAGGAGATAGGTCAGTCCAGGGAGGACGGACAGGTCAAGCGGGCGGGATGAGGTTAGGAGAGAGGAGATGGGGGTGGGGCTTGAGGTGGGAGGAAGGACAGGTTAGGGAGGCGGGGACGAGCTGGGCTGGTTTTGGGATGCGGTAGGGGGAGGGGAGATTTTGAAGCTTGTGAAATCCACATTGATACCATTGGGCTGCAGGGTTCCCAAGCGGAATATGAGGTGCTGTTCCTGCAACCTTCGGGTGGCATCGTTGTGGCAATGCAGGAGGCCCAGGATGGACATGTCGTCTGAGGAATGGGAGGGGGAGTTGAAATGGTTCGTGACTGGGAGGTGCAGTTGTTTAGTGCAAACTGAGCATAGGTGTTCTGCAAAGCGGTCCCCAAGCCTCCGCTTGGTTTCCCCGATGTAGAGGAGGCCACAACAGGAACAGCGGGTGCAGTATACCACATTAGCAGATGTGCAGGTGAACATCTGCTTGATGTGGAAAGTCTTCTAGGGGCCTGGGATGGGGGTGAGCGGGGAGGTGTAGGGGTAGGTGTAGCACTTCCTGCGGTTGCAGGGAAAAGTGCCAGGTGTGGTGGGGCTGGAGGAAAGTGTGGAGCAGACAAGGGAGTCACAGAGAGAGTGGTCCCTCCGGAAAGCAGATAAGGGTGGGGAGGGAAAAATGTCTTTGGTGGTGGGGTCGGATAGCAGATGGCGGAAGTGTCGGAGGATGATGCGTTGGATCCGGAGGTTGGTGGGTGGTACGCGAGGACAAGGGGGATTCTGTTTTGGTTTTTATTGCGGGGAGGGGGTGTGAGGGATGAGTTGCGGGAAATGTGGGAGACATGGTCAAGGGCATTCTTGACCACTGAGGGGGTAGTTGCGGTCCTTGAAAAACGAGGACATCTGAGATGTACGGGAATGGAATGCCTCATCCTGGGAGCAAATGCGGCGGAGGCGAAGGAATTGGGAATAGGGGATGGCATTTTTGCAGGAAGGTGCGTGGGAGGAGGTGTATTCTAGGTAGCTGTGGGAGTTGGTGGGCTTGAAATGGATATTGGTTTCTAGGTGGTTGCCAGAGATGGAAACAGAGAGGTCCAGGAAGGAGATGGAGGTATCAGAGATGGTCCAGGTGAACTTAAGGTTTGGGTGCAAGGTGTTGGTGAAGCGGATGAACTGTTCGAGCTCCTTATGGGAGCACGAGGCGGCGCCGATACAGTCATCAATGTAATGGAGGAAGAGACGGGCTTTAGGGCCAGTGTAGCTACAGAAGAGGGATTGTTCCATGTAACTTACAAAAAGGCAGGCATAGCTTGGGCCCATGCGGGTACCCTGGCCACCCCCTTTGTCTGTAGGAAGTGGGAGGAATTGAAAGAGAAGTTGTTGAGGGTGAGGATGAGTGCGGCTAAGCGGATGAGGGTGTCAGTGGAGGGGGACTGGTCGGACCTGCGGGACAGGAAGAAGCGGAGGGCCTTTAGGCCACCTGTATGGGGAATGCAGGTGTATAGGGACTGGACGTCCATGGTAAAGATGAGGTGTTGGGGACGGGGGAATTGGAAGTTCTGGAGGAGGTGGAGATGTTCCAAAGCTCTTCACAGATAATTAATTACTTTGTGAAGTATAGTCATTATGAGGCACTTTGGATCACGAGTAGGGAGACCAGCCCCTGAAGTCTGTTCTGCCATTCCATAAACCATGATCAATCTGTACCTGAAGCAGTATTTACCTTGCTTTTGATCCATATCCTTAAACACCCTTACAAAAGGAAAATCCAATACATCTCAGTCACAAAAGCAACAACTGGTTTAGCAGCCCCAGACTTTCCTTTGCTGAGATGAGGGAGATGAGGGAGGTGAGGAAATAAACGTGTTTTGGATTTCTATTAAAGACTTTCTGGAAAAGTGTTTCCTAATTTGAATCTTAAATTACATAAGGTCATAGCCTCTATTTTGATTTACCCAACCACAGGAAATATTTGCTTCAGCCATTTCTGTTCAATTATGCTTTTGTATAAAAGGCAGAGGCAACCACAAAAACTTCACAGCATTACCAACGAGAGTTGTATTAAGTACAGGGAATCCCCAATTTACGAATGTCCAACTTATAAACGTAATCCCATACAGGGATGTAATTTTAAATATCCAAAATCCAAACATTTCTTGTACTTATGAAGGGCTGTATTATACTGTCCTGGATTGTGTTCCAACTTGCATTCAAATAGTCTTGCAAATAGACTCAGAAACAGAACCCGTTTGCAATCCAGGGACTGCCTGTATTATAATGCATCTATTTTCCCAATACAATATTCATCACTGTTCATCCATGTAAACCTACAGCAAATGGACGGCATATGTTCAAGGAGGCAACTCAACCACCACCTCAAGGGCAGCTGCAGACAGGTCGTAAATGCTGGCCTAACCAACGATTCCTACATCCCATGAATGAAAAATTTTTTAAAATGTCAGACACAGAATCATGTCATTTCACCACAGAGGGAGGCTAATCAGCCCATCATGTCTGTGCAGGTTTTCTGATTCATCAAGTGTCACTCCTCCCAACCTCGCCCCATAGCACCTCAAACTGAACCTGCCTCCAGCACAAACAGGCAATACATTCCAAATCTCACCCACTTGTTGCACTTCATCATACTGCCATTGCTTATGTTGCCAATTACCTTAAAAGCGCACCCTCTTGTTCCCAATCTTTCTACCAAGGGAAACAGTTTTTCCCTTACCTACAGTCTCCACACTCCTCATGATGTATTAAAATAATTTCTTTAGGATCTACTCAACCTTTCCACACGATACGGAGTTTGAATTTGTTTCATGTTTCAACCATAGAGTCAGAGCTGTACAGCATGTAAACAGACCCTTCGGGCCAACTCATCCACGCTGACCAGATATCCTACACAAATCTCATTTGCCAGCATTTGGCCCATATCCCTCTAAACCCTTCCTATTCATATACACATCCAGATGACTTTTTAAATGTTGTAATCGTACCAGGGTCCACCACTTCCTCTGGTTGCTCATTCCATATACACACCACCCTCTGCGTGAAAATGTTGCTCATTAGGTCCCTTTTATATCTTTCCCCCTCACCTTAAACCTATGCCCTCTAGTTTTGGACTCCCCCATCTTGGGGAAAGACCTTGACAATTCATCCTATCCATGCCCCTCATGATTTTATAAAACTCTATAAGATCATCCCTCAGCCTCCCACGCTCCAGGGTAAATAGCCCCAGCCTATTCAGCCTCTCTCTATAGCTCAAACCCTCCAACCCTGGCAACATCCTCGTAAATCTTTTCTGAACCCTTTCAAGTTTTACAACATCCTTCCTATAGCAAGGAGACCAGAATTGCTCACAATACTTCAAAAGTGGCCGGACCAATGTCCTGTACAGCAGCAATATGACCTCCCAACTCCGATACTCAATGCTTTAACCAATAAAGGTAAGCATACCAAACACCTTCTTCACTATCCTATCTACCTGCGATTCCACTTTCAAGTAACTATGAACCTACACTCCAAGGTCTCTGTTCAGAAACACTCCCCAGGACCTTAGTGTTAAGGGTATCCAAAATACAGCACCTATCACTCCTCGGCCCATTGGCCCAAATGATCAAGATCCCATTGTACTCTAAGATAACCTTCTTTGCTGTTCACTACCCCTCTAATTTTAGTGTCATCTGCAAACTTACTAACCATTCCTCCTATGTTCACATCCAAAAAAATGACAAAAAGCAGTGGACCCAGCACTGATCCTTGTGGCACACCGCTGGACACAGGCTTCCAGTCTGAAAAGCAACCCTCTAGCACCTCTCTCAGTCTTCTGCCTTTGAGCCAGTTCTGTATCCACATAGTAAGTTCACCCTGTATTCCATGTGATCTAACCTTGCTAACATGTCTACCATGAGGAACCTTGTCGAACGCCTTATTGAAGTCCATTAAGATCACATCCACCGCTCTGCCCTCATCAATCCTCTTTGTTACTTCTTCAAAAAAACTCAATAAAGTTAGTGAGACACAATTTCTCAAAGTCATGTTGACTATCCCTAATCTGTCCTTGCCTTTACAAGTACACAAATTCTCCCCCTCAGGATTCCCAGCAACAACTTGCCTACCACTGACATCAGGTCAATGCACATAAAGTAGCTAAAAAAGTAACTTATCTTGCCTCTTTTTGATATCAAAAGGTAATAAGTCCAATGAGGCCAAAGCCAATCTCAACTAGCACAATATTGGGGCGTACCATGCTTGGCACAGTCTGCCATTGTTTCAGGGGCAAACAAGAGGGTATTCATTCAGCCAAGGTTTCACTGGTGACCTTCAATTACAACAGAAAACACAATAACTTGCATTAAAAGTAATGCCTTTAAGACAGCAAAATGTCCCACAGCATTTCTCAGGAGTGACTGTTACACCAATTTTGAAATTAAGCTACGAAAGGAGTTTTCTAACAAATAACTAAGGGCCTTGTCAAAGGAATGTTTTAAACAAGCATCTTAAAGGAGAGACAGAGGTCGAGACCTCTTGGAGTGCAGGTTCATAGTTCCTTGAAAGTGGAGTTGCAGGTAGACAGGATAGTGAAGAAGGCGTTTGGTATGTTTGCCTTTATTGGTTAGTGCATTGAGCAAAGGAGTTGGAAGGTCACGTTGCGGCTGTACAGAACACTGGCTAGGCCGCTTTTGGAATACCGCATGCAATTCTGGTCTCCCTGTTATAGGAAGGCTGTTGTGAAACTAGAAAGGGTTCAGAAAAGATTTACAAGGAAGTTGCCAGTGTGGAGGGTTTCAGCTATAGGGAGAGACTGAATAAGCTGGGGCTATTTTCCCTGGAGCATCAGAGGCTGAGGGGTGACCTTATAGAGGTTTATAAAATCATGAGGGGCACGGATAGGATGAATAGCCAACGTCTTTGCTCTGAGGTGGGGGTGAAGACCAAAACTAGAGGGCATAGGTTGAAGGTGAGAGAGGAAAGATTTAAAAGGGACCTAAGGGGCAACTTTTTCACGCAGAGGGTGATGTGTGTATGGAATGAACTGCCAGCGGAAGTGGTGGAGACTGGTGCAATTACAACATTTAAAAGGCATCTGGATGGGTACATGAATAGGAAGGTTTTAGAGGGATATGGGCCAAATGTTGGCAAATGGGACTAGATTTATATAGAGGATATCTGGTCAGCGTGGACGAGTTGGCCCGAAGGGTCTGTTTACATGCTGTACAGGTCTATGACTAGTTCTGCGTTATTAATATTGCCATGAGCAAAACGGCAAGATATAGAAAAATGTGAAGTGATCCACTGTTATAGGTAAGATGGTGAAGGAGCACATTACTTTAAATTTAGAGAGACTATAGAATGTACTGCAGCACAGAGTGATCCAAATATCTTTGTACATGAAACACAAAATGCTAGTATGTAGATACAGCAAGTATTTTATTTTATTCATTCATGGGATGAGGACATCACTGGCTAGGCCAGTATTTATTACCCACTCCTAACTGGCCAGAGGACAGTTAAGCGTCAACCACATTGCTGTGGGTCATGGGTCACATGTAGGCCAGACCCTTCTGATCAAGATCCCGTTGTAATCTGTGGTAACCCTCTTCACTGTCCACTACACACTGACTTTTTCTTTTAAAAAAGCCTTCAATCACATAGCAAGTTCCACCGTTGGTGAAAACAGCAAGATGAAGACAAAAATTCACAATAGCCTCTACACGGGCAACATGGGGAATCAGTGAAGGAAAACACAGAGTTAATGTTTCGGATCTGGTGACCCTTCCTCAGGGTCACCAGACCCGAAACGTTAACTCGTTTTCCTTCACAGATGCTGCCAGACCAGCTGAGCTTTTCCAGCAGCTTTGTTTTTGTTCCCGATTTACAGCATCCACAGTTCTTTCGGTTTTTATGGTGAATCAGTGGTTAGCACTGCTGTCTCACAGCACTAAGGACCTGGATTTAATTCCAGCTTTGGGTGACTGTCTGTGTGGAGCTTGTATATTCTCCCCGTGTCTGCCGGTGCTCCAGTTTCCTCCCACTATCCAAAGATGCGCAGGCTAGATGAATTAGCTATGATAATAAGAGAAATAAGTTAGGGGGCTGGGTTTGGGTGGGATACTCTTCAGAGGGTCAGTGCAGACTTGATAGGCTGAATGGCCTGTTTCCATACTGCTATGATTCTATGTGAGCAGCAACACAGAACCTTAAGCAATCTGTGTTATTTACGTTTCTGGTCATCTGTCCTTCCACATGAACAACTTCTGGACTACAGTGCTAGCTGTGGCTCAGTTGGTAGCACTCAACTCCAAACTATAAAATGCTGGGTCAAAGTCCCAATTCAGGGGTTCAGCACATTAAGAAACCAAGGCTGACACTCTATTGCAGTACTGAGGAGGCAGGCAATTGCCAGAAATGACATGTTTCAGATAATCCTAAGTCCCATCTGCTTGTTCAGGCAAATATAAAAGATTCTTTGCGCTATTTCAAAGAAGTGCAAATGAGTTATCCTTGGTAATAAAAGTAAACCATTGCTCATGCTGATGATTTGAACTAAAAACAGAAAAGTGCCACAGAAACTCAGGTCTAGTAGCATCTGTGGAGGGAGAAACAGAGCTAATGTTTCTAATCCAATGTCTTCAGAACTCAAGTGATCCCTGGTGTCCTGGATAATATATATCCCTCAATCAACATCATACAAAATAACTATCTAGGTCGTTAGCCACAATTATCATTTATAAAAACGTTGGCGAGACATAGATGTTAGAGTGAGATGTCTCGATCAAGTACAGCAGAAGCTTTAATTAGCAGCAGCGGTAACTTGATATCAAGAACATAGGCAAGGCGTGTAAAATTCGAGTGAATCCCCTCCCAACAACAGCCAGCACCGCCACCGTCCTCCACCCTCCCAACAACAGCCAGCCACCACCATCCTAAACACACACACACACCTTGCCTGTAGTACATGTCATTGACTGTAGCCCCATAAAACTTCCAGGCCATGTGGATTGCCACCAAGCTGCCAAGCAGCCAGCCCAGTAGGATTTTGAAGATGGTAACCCTCATGTCGTTGCTGCTCCAGTCCTGGGCGAACTCGCTGCAGAAGGAGAGGAGACGCTCCAACAGGAACGAGAAAAGCCCGAGATCCCAAGACGGCGCCTCCATCGCCGCTCCGGGAGCTGCATCACTCGGGAGTGGAACCTTCCCTCGCCCCTACCTCTCCGCCTGTCACTGACTGGGACGCCACCGTTACAGGAAGCACCGAGGGAGACCGGGACAAGGGGGATGATCGGGAAGGGGGTGGGGGTGGAAACCAACCGACACCGCCTCTCCCAGCAACCGCACTTTCGACACCTCCGCCCCTCCCCTACAAAACCTAACTTTCACAACAAGCTCACCACCTCTAACGTATCTTATTTAATCTTTGGCGGGAGCATTAAAATTCCTGCCTTAACACGCATCCATCTCCTTTCAAATCTCGAATCGAACGGTCATCGCCAGCAGCGAATCTGTCAATCTTAATAGAAGGCAAGCGGCTCTAAATACAGTATCCGAGAGCAGACAAACTACAGTTACCTGGCAACGGGAACGCGTTTCGTTTTATTTGTCATATTGGAATGCAAGTCAGCAAGCCAACAAAAAAAAATCATGTGATAACACGGTGTAGAGCTGGATGAACACAGCCGGCCAAGCAGCATCAGAGGAGCAGGAAGGCTGACGTTTCGGGCCTAGACCCTTCTTCAGAAAACATGTTTTCGACAGCGAGTTTGTTGTGAATTTCTCATGTCAGATGCTATTTTTTTCAAATAAACAATTAAAGGGAAAAATTCTCAATTAATTGAATTTTGTTTAAGAACAAACGTGACATGACCACTTAAAGGCAGTTAACTTCTTGAGATCCAAGCCTTCTTGGTTTTAGAATCGTTAAATACAGTAGCAATGACCCATTCATAAATATTAATGCAGAAAACGAGCAAACTCTGACCAAATACATTCAGGGAATTACCAATGGAAGCGTGAATATTTGATCACATATAATGATGGGACTATGTTATAGGGATATAAATGTTGGATCCTCTACAGTCAAGTATTTTTACTTGTTCTTTCAAATTGGTTGCCCAGGTGTGAGAGGTTTCAAGAATACCAAAAGAACCATGCACAAGGGGGAAGGAAACTGCATGGCAGAGATGGAGATGCCACTCCACCCAAAAGAGGTATGGTAATAATCTTTATAGTTTAAATGTCCTGTCACTATACTGCTTTCCCTTTTCTCACGGTGTTGTTAAACACCCCGACTGCCCATCCACTCTCAGAATTGATTGCATGATTATATCTGGCTGCTGTGGCCTCAACAGTTGTAAGTGCTTAGTGGTTGGAGATATGAGTGGGAAACTGGGAGTCAGATGGGATGACGTAGAAATAGAGATTAAGGAATGAGTTTGGGGAGCCAGGGAGCACGGGGGATAAATGAGAATATGCGAATCAGTACAATAGGGCACCCGGGTCAGGGAAAAAGAGAAGGTTTGATTTGAAAAGGAAAACGAAGCTTGGGTTAGTTGGAGATTGAGGAATGAATGTTAGAGCTAATGGGAAACTAGAGATCAGGTTGCAAAGAAAGATGGAAACAGAGGAATGGGAGAATGGACAACAGCTTTTGTTTTATTATTCATCTGTGGGATGTGGGTGTCGCTGGCTGGCCAGCATTTCTTGCCCGTCCCTAGTTGCCCTTGAAAAGGTGGTAGTGAGCTGCGTTTTTGAACTGCTACAGTCCATGTGCTGCAGATTGACTCACAATCCCATTAGGGAAGGAATTCCAGGATTTTGACCCAGTGACAGTGAAGGAACAGCAATATATTTCCAAGTCAGGATGGTCAGTGGCTTACACAGGAACTTGCAGGTGCCGATATTCCCATGTGTTGGAGCATTAGCAGAAGTAACCTGATTAATGAGGGCAATATTTCAGAGAAGTAGCCAGTAAAGAGATAGCAAAAACCTGGGGACCTTGCTGTGGATAAACAGCAAAATATAGTTTCCACTATGGTTTGTGGTTTGGTTTCACTTTTGGATGTAGCTTTGGTTAATTGGTGGCTTATATTAGTAAGGTCCTTGTACCTAAGAGTGACTATAGGCTGATTCTGGTGAGTTTCTGGAAAACTCTTTTTATTTGCACTATTTTACATAGTTTATTTTTAACTACTAGATCTCTCTTTGGACAGACTGCCCCTTCTCTTTTTTTTAGTCTAATGTGATTATTGATGTCACCATTACATTATCCTACATATTACTATCTCATATAACTCATAATGTTAATAAAGGAGAGCTGGTGAATTTGGTTCACGGACTTTCAGAAGGTGTTCGATAAAGTCCCATGTAAGATATTAGCATGTAAAATTAAAACACAAGGGATTGAGGTTAGTGTACTAGCGTAGATAGAGAACTAACTAGTAGACAGGAAGCAAAGAGTAGGAATAAACAGGTCATTTTCTGAGTGGCAGCCAATGAGCAGTGGGAATCAGTGCTTGGAAACCAGCTATTCACAATATATATTCATATTTAAGTGCAGGAACTAAATGTAATATCTCCAAATATGCAGATGAGACAAAGTTGGATGGGACTGTGAACTATGAGGAAGCAGAGATGCTTCAGTGTGATTTGGGCAAATTGAGCGAGTGAGCAAATATATAGCAGATGAGAGATAATGTGGATAAATGTGAGGCTATCCACTTTGGTAGAAAAAACAGGAAGGTGGGTTGTTATGTGAATGATGATATATTGGGAAAGGTGAAAGCACAGCAAGACCTGGGTGTCCTTGTATACTAGTTGCCAAAAGTAAGCATGCAGGTGGAGCAGGCGGTGAAGAAGGCAAATGGTGTGTTGACCTTCATAGCGAGAGGACTTGAGTACAGGAGCAAGAATGTCTTGCTGCAGTTGTACAGGGCCTTGATGAGAACACATCTGGAGTATTGTAGATAACAAGGTGTAGAGCTGGATGAACACAGCAGGCCAAGCAGCGGCCTCCTTGACCTGTCCGTCCGCTCTGGACTGACCTATCCCCTCCCTAACTCCCCACCTACACTCACCTTTACTTTACTTGCCCGCCTCTTTGACCTGTCTGTCTCCTCTCCACCTATCTTCTCCTTTATCTATCTTCTATCCGCCTCCCCATCTCTCCCTATTTATTTCAGAATCGCCTTCTCCTCCCCCATTTCTGAAGAAGGGTCTAGGCCCAAAACGTCAGCTTTCCTGCTCCTCTGATGCTGCTTGGCCTGCTGTGTTCATCCAGCTCTACACCTTGTTATTCTCAGATTCTCCAGCATCGGCAGTTCCCACTATCTCTGGAGTATTGTATGCAGTTTTGATCTCCTTATTTGAGGAAGGATGTTACGGTTATGGAGGGAGTGCAACAAAGGTTTACCAACCTGCTTCTGAGATGGCAGGACTGACGCATGAAGAGAGACTGAACCAGTTAGAGCTAAACCCACTGGAGTTTAGGAGAATGATGTGGGATCTCACAGAAACCTATAAAATTCTAAAAGGATGAGACAGGGTAAACGCAGGAAGGATGTTCTCAATAACCAGGTGTCCAGGACCAGGGTAAAGATACTGCGTAGGCCATTTAGGACTGAGATGAGGAAACATTTTTTCACCCAGATATTGGTGAGCCTGTGGAATTCCCTGGCATGGAAAGCATTGAGGCCAAAACCTTGAATGTTTTCAAGAAGTAGATATAATGTTTAGTGCTAAAAGGATCAAAGGAATTGGGGTGAAAGATGATCAGTCGTGACCATATTGAATGGGCGAGCAAGCTCAAAGCACCAAACAGCCTGCTCCTGTTCCTATTTTCTATGTTTCTATTCCCCACCTACCCTCCCACCAAAGTATAATCTCAAATTTATAACAATGTAACTGAACCATTTGTTCAAATATTACCTTGAATTATTCATATTCCCATCAATTCACCCTCTCCATAAGTCCAAATTTCAGAGGTCAAGCCTTTGCAGTGCTTGTACTGCTTTCCCTGATCTTGTTCTTATCAATGTTAACTGAAAGTGATGGTCTACAGTAATTTCACTAATTGGATCATCATTTTATGAGGCGATTGATGTAATCTTCCTGTCATCTTCCCAGAGCTTGTGATATTCAAACTAACTAATTCTTGCAGCTTTTAGTAATGTTAAAGCCTTTCAATTTATTCTGAACATTCCAAACAGAGTTTGAATGAGATAGGATCATGGATGTTAAGTTTGCCTAAGGGGTATACCTCTGGATTTTCAATCTCTGATTTCTACTTTGGGAACAAATGAAAATGTAGATAAAGTTTTTACTCAATGCCTGAAATTGTAGCAGCTCCTCTGTTTTTCTTGTTGATTTTTTTCCAATGTTTCTGGTTCATTCACAGTCATCCACTATAATAATCAATCTTAGGTTCTGCTTCAATAATGATATTTGTGTTCTCTACCTTCAGCCCATCAGCAACCCTGCTAATGTGATTCTGTTGCTTAAGGATGTGGCTCTACAATTCAGAAGGGCTAAATCCCAATCACCATTCTTAGATTTTTGATCCTTTTTCTATCCCACCATTGACTTGTGGGTGAAGAGAACTGCTGATGATTGATTTGTGACTCCTGCAAATTTTAAAAAATATTCATTTATGAACTGTGGACCATTCTCTGAGACAATTTCACCTAGAAGATAATAGGTTGAAAAGATATTCTTCATTATTACTTTTATTATTAATGCTTAAGGTGCAGTGAGTGAGCTTCAAACCACCCCTATATTCAATCCATCTTTACATTTACCATGGTATGTGTGGAAAAGTAGATGGTTCTGTTGGAATTTAGCAATTTGTTCCACTAACATGACAGATCAATATTCTTGGCCACCACGCAGAGTTCTACGTGAGCTCTAGACTTCACTATCTCTAAGTGACCATTACAGATTGTGTCAAGAATTTTCTCCCTCATGGCTTTAGGTATTACAATTAATAATTGAAGAGTCGAAGTTTGTCCACTGTTATTAGATGTTTCCTCTGGTATTTTCTTAACAACTGATTGGATACTATTTTGGCCAGCGTTCTCAGCTAAATTTCTAAGTCTGCATACAGTCCATGTCCTCCTTTTGTGTTTTCCTAATTTCTTGTAGCTTTTTATCAGAAGTTGGCATCAATTTACGTTAGGACCAGTGAAAATGCTTCCACTTCTGAAATAAGTGTTCAGTCTGGTGTTTCTGACCATGACCATGCTCTTGATAATAGGACTGCTGTGATCTAACTTCTGCTTGGTATAGACACAGTTGTATAATGATAACACATCAGTCTGAGTCTGAAATATTGTACATGCAGAGGCATTTTGACTGTATCTTTGAAATTCAGCAGTATGATCAAGGGATTATGGTTTGTCTCAATGTGAAATTGCAATCCTGTCAAATAGAGAATCTTTTACTTATCCATGTGTGATGATGCTGTCACTTTAAAAAGGTTATTTTGTCCTTGGTTTTTTTGAAGAGAAGTTGTAAAGGCAGAGGCATCAAAGAGTCTAGGGAGTAACAGTTTAACAGTAGAAGAGGAGTGGCCAGTTCTCCCAGTTCAGCGTTTTTTCTAGTTTTTTTTAAGCTGTAGCAGTCACAAGATGTTTTGGTACCAGAAGTGCTGCAAGCTTCAGTAAAGGATTCTTCTGACTTCCTATGAAATATGTCTCTAGATGTTGTTCCCTCTTGCCTGTAAGAATCTATATTTAAATTTACCTTTTTGCCAAGGGATGTTACTGTATTGGAACAGTTAATTAGTTAAGTTGTTGTATCGGGCCAGTTAGGTTTTCCAATAGTTATGTTACTGTAAATTCCGCTTTCTTTTGTTTGTGTTTCAACTGTTTAAGTAAATTTTGTTTTGCGTAAAGCCAAGTGGTTTGAACAATTGCATCACACCTGGAACACCCACTTCACATCTGCCTTTAAAATAAAAAAAAAGTTAGGATCTAGGCTATTTTCTTAAAATATTTTGAGGGAGTCTGGCCTGCTCCATAACAGATTGGGGACTCTTGTCAGGATAATTCTATAATTCCAATTTGGTTTTAAGGTTGTTGGACTCAAAAGCGGCAAGTGGTAGGTGTTAGCGTCTTTTGTTTTGGGTGTTGAATTAGATTGGTTTAAACAGTGCTTTGTGTCGTAATGGTTCTTTCGGTCACTAAAAGTTTTCTAGGCGTGGAAGAGGTGACTTCGGGGATTTTACAAAAGGTGAGCAAGGCAAAGCTGTTGGAATTGGCAGACAAGCTGGAGTTGGGTTGCTTTGTCTGTGAAAAAAGGAGAGGTAATTATGGCAACAGCTTGAGATTTAAATTTGCTGGAAATGCTATTGGAATCTTTGGAAATGGCTAGAATTCATTTGCAGATGAAGCAGCTTGAACATGAAAGCCAGCTGAAACAGTTTGAATTACGGTTAAAAGCAGAGGAAAGAGAAAAGGAAAGAATCGACCTCGTAGAACAAAAAAAGGAAAGAATCGCTTTGGCAGAACAAAAAGAAAAGGTAAGGAAGGCCCTAGCAGAAGAAATGGAGAAAGAGAGAGAGTTCGAACTTCAGAAGTTGGCAATTAGACAGGAAAGTCAACTTCAAAGGATGGAGGTGAAGGTAGAAGGTAGGCTTAGTGAGGAGGATAATGAGGATGAGCAAACCCATCTTAGCCAAAGGCCTGGAGGGGATTTGTTTAAATATTTCCAAGCATTGCCTAAATTTGATGAGAAGGATGTAGAAGCCTTTCTCATCTCATTTGAGAAAGTGGCTAAACAAATGAAGTGGCCAGTTTTGTTGATCCAAACAAAGTTGGTAGGTAGAGTTAGTGAGGTATTTGCATCACTATCAGAGGAGTATGAGGAGGTGAAGAAAGTCATCTTAAGTGCATATGAGCTTGTGCCAGAAGATTACAGACAACGCTTCAGGAATCTTAGGAGGGACCCTGGTCTAACATATGTTGAATTTGAAAGGATCAAACAAAATCCTTTTGATAAGTGGATACAGGCTTTAAAAATAGATCAAACATATGATGCTTTTAGAGAGACAATTATTTTGGAGGAGTTCAAAAATTTGCTTTCTAAGGTCGTGACAACTCATGTGGAAGAGCTAGGAGTTAAAACTGCAGCATTTGCAGCTGAAATGGCCGATGATTATGAATTGGTTCATAAATCAAAGTTTGGCCTCCGACATCAATTTCAATCCGGGAGGGATAGAAATTGGGGAAAAGAGAAATCCTCAGATGGTAAAGGAAAAGTAGATCTTAGTGAAAATAATAAAGATAGCTTGCCACAAGATAAAAAGGAAACCCATGAGGGGGAAAGAGAAGTTAAAAAGCTCAGGTGTTTTCACTGCAATAAAGTAGGCCACATGAAGTCACAGTGTTGGTGTTTTAGAAAAAGCTCCAGGAAGACGGATGTAGAAAAACAGCACAAGCCAGTGAATTTTGTTAAAGTGGTAAAGGAAAGCACACTGGATGCTAAAAAGCTGCACCAGAATGTACAACCTGGTCGGAGATTGGTTGAGAAGGAAGTGCAAGATCTTCATAAACCACTTACTTGCGAAGGTAAGGTTTAGTTGCATAAGCTAGGGGCAGCAAGTAAAGAAGCAACAGTATTAAGAGATCGAGGATCATGTCAATCTTTGATGTTGAGAAATGGAAGATATGTAATACAGAAGGACCATTGCCAGAAAAAGTGCTAATAGGTGGAATTCATGGTGAGATGAGAAGTGCTCATTGTGAAGAGTGAGGTTCGTGTGTCCAGTGAAAAGTGGAGAAGTGGTGGTAAAAGTACTGGAGGAACTCTCGGTTCCAGGAATACAGTTTGTCGTTGGTAACAATATAGCTGGATCACAGGTAGGAGTGCTGCCTACTGTGGTTGAAAAGCCAGTGGAAAATCAGGCAACTGAGGTATCACAGGAAGTATGTCCTGGGATTTTTCCTGACTGTGTGATAACAAGATCGCAAAGCCACCAGTTGAAACAGGAGGAGAAATCAAAGAATAAAGATAAGGAAGTTGAAGTAGAATTATGAGAGACCATGTTTGATCGAATGGTTGAGAAAAAACAAGAACAGGTGGAGGACAAAGTGGATATTTTAAACTCAGAGAAATTAACTGAGTTACAACAGAAAGATGAAAAACTGAAGCAATTATATCAAAAAGCATAGACAGAAGAAGAATCTGAGTGTATTCCTGAATGCTGCTATCTTTAAAATGATGTCCTGATGAGGAAATGGAGACCATCACATATTCAGGTGGTTGAGGAATGGGCAGAAGTTCATCAAGTTATATTACCAGTGGGTTATAGAAAGGGGGTGTTGTGGGTAGCACATAAATTACCAGTAGGAGGTCATTAGGGGTAAGAAAAACTCAAGCCAAAATACAAAAACATTTTTACTGGCCTGGCCTGCATAAAGATGTAGTTGAATTTTGCCAGACATGTCATACATGTTAGGTAATTGGAAAACCTCAGGCATTGATAAAACCAGCACCTTTAATACTCACTCCAGCATTTGAGGATCCTTTTACAAGGGTCTTAATTGATTGCACAGGACCCCTACCTAAAACAAGAAGTGGGAATCAGTATTTGTTGACAATAATGGATATGTCCAGATTTCCAGAGGCCATTCCATTATGCAATATCACAGCTAAAAGGATTATAGAAGAGTTACTTAAATTTTTCACGAGATACTGACTACCCACAGAGATAGAATCAGATCAAGGGTCAAATTTTACATTAAAATTATTTAGGGAAGTTATGGATAGCTTAGGAATAAAACAATTCAAATCCACTGCATACCATCCAGAATTGCAGGGAGTGCTAGAAAGGTGACATCAAAGTTTAAAGACTATGGTAAAGGCTTATAGTCAAGACTATCCAGATGATTGGGATAAAGGAATTCTGTTTGTACTTTTTGCAATTAGGAATGCACAAATGAATCAAATTCAGTCCATTTGAAATAGTTTTTGGGCATGAGGTAAGAGGACATTGAAATTAATTAAGGAGAAATTGATGAGTCAGCGTTCAGAGATGACATATTTGGACTATGTGTCAAATTTTAGGGAACGATTAAATAGAGCGGGGAGTTGGCTAGACAGCATTTAAAAATATCACAGCGTATGATGACACAGGAAGCAGTTAAGAAATCAAAAATTCATAATTTTGCTAACAGAGGTAAAATGTTAGTGTTACTTCCAGTGATTAGTGAGGCTTTAAAAGCAAGGTTTAGTGGACCTTATCAAATTGAAAGGAGATTGAGTAAAATGAACTATTTGATACAGATTCCAGATAGAAAGAAGTTTCACAGAGCTGTTAATGTGAACATGCTCAAATGGTATTTGATAGGGAAGGACAGCAAAAGGAGAATGTGTCACTGGTTACAACACAGAGGGAAGAACCAAGTTGAGAGGATTTTGAATTGGAGATTCCTCAAATTAAATTGGACAATGAGGAAGTTCTCAAAAATTGGAATAAATTATTGAGTTACCTTCCAGAGGAAAATCAAAATGACCTGAAAGAATTATTACAATCACATGGAGAGATATGTTGGAATAAGCTGGGAGGTACTAATTTAATTATGCATGATGTATATATAGGAAATGTTGTTCCAATTAAGCAACATCTTTATAGACTTAACTCTCTAAAGTTGACACAGGTTCAAAAAAAGATGGAACACATGCTCCAAGGCAACAATATCGAAGTGAGTTGCAGTGACTAGAGCTCACCCACAATAATGGTGCAAAAACCAGATGGTACACAACGATTATGTGCAGACTATCACAAAGTCAATGTAGTTACAAAGTCTGATTCATATCCAATTCCATGTTTGGAAGAGTGCATTGAGAAGGTGGGATAAGCAACTTATATTTCTAAGTTGGACTTACTCAGGGAATACTAGCAGGTATCTTTATCCGAAAGAGTGAAGACAATTTTGGCTTTTGTGACACCGAATGGGCTGTATCAATTTAAAGTCATGCCATTTGGTATGAAGATGCGCCAGCCACATTTCAAAGACTAACCAGTAAAGTCATTTGTGGATTACCCAGTTGTTTGGAGTACACCAACGACCTGGTGATTTTAGACTATCATGGAAGGAACGTTTGCAGCATTTATCAGAATTATTCAATCGACCTCAGGAGGCAGGCTTAGTGATAAACCTAGCTAAGAATGAATTCGCCAAAGCCCAGTCACATTCCTGGGCCATGTTATTGGACATGGACAGATGGTCCCACGAAATGTGAGAACAAAGGTTATTGGGGAATTTCCCATACCATTGCTATGATTCCTGAGATCAAGTGAGTCTTATCATAAATTTGTACTGAATTTTAGCAGTGTGGTTGCTCCACTGACTGACTTATTGACTATGCAGGTAGCAGACTGTCAGAAGGCATTTGACAGCCTGAAAGCTGTGTTAACCGCTGCCCCAATATTAGCCACATCTAATTATGCAAAGCCATTCAAGGTGGCTATGGATGCAAGTGATGTGGGTGTCGGTGCTGTGCTCTTAGAAGAAGACGATGAGAAGATAGAAAGACCTATTGGATATTTCTCCAGGAAATCGAATATTCATCAACAGAAATACTCCATGATTGAGGAGGAGACCTTGAGCTTGGTGTTTGCTTTACAACATTTCAACATTTATATAGCCAGTAATGTGTCTGAGACAATTGTATACACTGATCATAACCAATTAAAGTTTTCGGAGAAGTTTAAGGACAAAAATTCCAGACTGCTTAGATGGAGCTTATTACTGCAGCCATTCAATTCGAAAATTATACATGTGGCAGGATGAGAAAACATAATTGCCGACGCATGGTCATGACTTGCATGAAGACAGATGGAGACGTTTGGTGGCAGGAGTAAATGGACTGTGGTAGTAAATGTTTGCATGCTTGGAGTCAATGTAGTATATATGTATTGTAGTGTACTAATAGAGTAAAACTAAGGATTTTAAAATGAAGCCATCTTTATATATTATTGGTTTGTTTTTTTTAAATGGGGGGGGAGCTGTGACGATGCTGTCACTTTAAAACATTATTTTGTCCTTGGTTTTTTTTGAAGAGAGGTTGTACAGTCAGAGGCACCAAAGAGTCTGAGGAGTAACAGTTTAACAATGGAAGGGGAGTAGCCAGTTTTCAAGTTCAGGGGATTTTTTTCTAGTTTTTGTTTAGCTGTAGCAGTCACAAATATTTTGAGTGCCAGAAGTGTTGCAAGCTTCAGTGAAGGATTCCTCTGACTTTCTCTGAAATTTCTCTGTAGATGCTGTTCCCTCCTGCCTGTAAGAATCTGTGTTTGAATTTACCTTGTTGCCAAGGGATGTGTTTATGGGATGTTATTATATTGGAACAGTAAATTAGTTAAGTTGCGGTATTGGGTTGCTTAGGTTTTCCAGTTGTTAAGTTCCGCTTTCTTTGTTCGTGTTTCAACTGCAGTGTTTAAATAACTTTTGTTTTGCTTAAAGCTGAGTGGCTTGACCAGTTGCATCAGACCTGGAACACCCACTTCACATCTGCCTTTCAAATAAGAAAAAGTTAGGATCTAGGCTACCTTCTTAAAATATTTTGAAGGGGTCTGGCCTGGTCTAAAACAAGTTAGTGCCAACACCTCTCTCCTTTCCTTACTGTCACATACCGTTATGTTGTTTCAGCTCATGATGTGGAAGCAAAGTAGGCTGACTTCCTTTTACGATCTTCCTGAACCCGAATAAGTATTTCTCCAAGGATTGCTTGAAGATAAAACTGCAGCCACCACCATGAAAAATCTGGGAATTCTAATGTGCCAGCACATCTGAAGAGATGAGCCTCCATTATGTTGAAATTCATTAATTTGCTCAATTCCAAAAAGGCCAATGCTTACCTTTTTTGCAAAAGTTCTCACAAGCATGATTTTTGCTAAGCTCACAATGAATTTTCCCATCTGAGTAACCTTTCCGAGCAACCTCTGAATAACATTAACACACATTGGATGTGGGAAATTGCGAACATTGGATCCCTTAGAAATTGAATTTTCCTCGTATTTACTGTGTAGCATGTGATTTCATTTAACAGCTATTGCAGCAGTAATTAACTTCCCAAAATTCTAGTATGGGAAAACAAAAGGGAAGAATTCTCAGAAACACAGATGTCATGATGTAAACTGAACTAGCATCAACAGTTTATCTGGTGCCAATTGTATCCTATTACTAACACTGATTTCAAAAATAAGAGGGTTTTGTTCTTAGAAGGAATTAAAATTAACCTTCAAATGGAGGTGGCTAAAGGGGGAAATGGTCATCTGATGCCAATGGTCAAAGGGGTTCAGACAATTGATTGACACAGCACAATAAATGCTCAGGGTCAGAGGGGAGTTCTTTCTCGGCAGTTTTCATGAAGGGGACCTTGTAGGCAGAAGTTCTGATTGGGTAGTCCTTGGACAGCAGTCTTCATCAAGCAATCCCCATCTGGTAGATGGAAGATAGACCAAAAGAAGTGGAGGAAGGCCCAAGGAAGATTTCCCTAACACCTTGGCTGTACGGTAGGATGCTGTCCCTACATTCTCCGACAAAAGCCTGATATCCTAGTCGGCTGGAATATCTCTGGAGCTGATCAGATACCAAAGACAAGGCAATTAAAACAGAGATAACACACTGTGGAGCTGGAGGAGCACAAGGGAACCCTTCTTTCCTGACCCGAAACATCAACTTCCCTGCTCCTCTGATGCTGCCTGGCCCGGTGTGCTCCTCCAGCTCCACACTGTGTTATCTCTGACTCCAGCGCCGGCAGTTCTTACTATCTCTGAGCAATTAAAACAGAATCACCTGAATGGTGCAATGAATATTGTTAGCACCTGAATTCCTAGTTGAGGGATATCTGTCAAATCTACCATAGAACATAGAACTGTACAGCACAGTACAGGCCCTTCGGCCCATGATGTTGCGCCGAATTTTTACCCTAAACCTAAGGTCTATCTAACCTCCACCGCTACCTTATACTATCATCCATATGTTTATCCAATAGCCGCTTAAATGCCCCTAATGAGGCCGACTCCACTACCCTCTCCGGCAATGCATTCCACGCCCCTACCACTCTCTGAGTAAAGAACCTACCTCTGACGTCTCCCCTATATCTACCTCCACTCACTTTAAAACTATGCCCCCTTGAAATAGTTACCTCCACCCTAGGAAAAAGTCTCTGGCTGTCCACTCTATCTGTACCTCTGATCATTTTATACACCTCTATCAAGTCACCTCTCATTCTTCGTCGTTCTAAAGAGAAAAGTCCTAGCTCTGTCTCAACCTTTCCTCATAAGACCTTTCCTCCGTTCCAGGCAACATTGTGGTAAATCTCCTCTGCACCTTTTCCAACGCTTCCACATCTTTCCAGTAATGAGGTGACCAGAACTGGACACAATATTCCATATGTGGCCGAACCAGGCTTTTGTATAGCTGGAGCATAACTTCACGGCTCTTGAACTCAGTCCCTCTATTAATGAAAGCTAACACACCATACGCCTTCTTAACAACTTTATCCACCTGGGTGGTAGCTTTCAGGGAACTGTGGACATGAACCCCAAGATCCCTCTGCTCCTCCACACTGCCAAGAATCTTTCCGTTAACCCTGTATTCTGCTTTCAAGTTTGTCCTTCCAAAATGAATCACCTCACATTTTTCAGGGTTAAACTCCGTCTGCCACTTCTCAGCCCAGCTCTGCATCCTATCAATGTCCCTTTGTAACCTAGAACAGCCCTCCGCACTATCCACAACTCGACCCACCTTCATATCGTCTGCGAACTTACTAATCCACCTTCCACTCCTACATCCAAATCATTTACAAAAATCACAAATAGAAGAGGACCCAGAACAGATCCTTGTGGTCACCACTCGTAACTGAGTTAACATCAAATTTGGTGAAGAAGACACTGTTTTCAGGTTTTGACAAACTGCCATCCCTCTTGACATGAAATGGATTTCCATAAGACATAGGAGAAGATGTAAAGCATTTGGTCCATCCAGTCTGCTCCCCCATTGATTGAATCATGGCTGATCTCATAATGCTCAATTCCATTTTCCTGCCTTTTTCCTATAACTCCTGAATGATTCCCTTAATGATTAAAAATCATATTATTAATGACCCAGCCGCGACAGATCTCAGATAAAGAATTCCACAGATTCATCGCCCTCTAAGAGAAGAAATACGTGTGAAAACAACTTTTACCCTGTCAAGCCCCCTAAGAATTTTAAATGTTTCTGTAAGTATCCTCTCATCTTTCTAAACTCCAGTGAGTTCAGGCTCAATCTACACAACATCTCCTCATATGAAAATCCCTCCAAACCCAGTATCAACCTAGTGAACCCCTTCTAGACCACTTCCAATGCCAGTAAATCTTTCCTTAGGCAAGGCCTTTGAACTGCCTTATTTAATTGTCTCAAGTCTATATGGAGCCTGAGTGAACCATTCAACTTAGGACTGTCATGAGCCCTGAACACTGAACACAGGAACAAATTGATGCTCAGTGGCAAGTGATATAACACTTCAATGTAACAGTTGTCAAATTCTTCTTTAACTTTCCCCAAAGATGCATGTAGTAGTATTGGAGTGTATAGATATATGGCTTTAACACCTTGAATCAATACAGTATCAACTTTGAATTTGAGTCGACTGAGCTCCTGAAAGAGTTGTGAGGATTCTTGGCAGAATGCTATCCTGTTAACTTGCACAGGGCTCCGTCTGCTTTCTTCAGAAGACCAGTTGTATACAAACATTTCTCCTCAGTAAAGATGTTTTTGATTGTGTAAAATATAGACACAGTCTCTTTGATCTCTTACCTCTTCTGGTTAGTGTAGCAGTGATCTGACCTTTTACTTAAAGATCTGTGCCACTTAAATCTTATAATTTAGTTCTGGATGGCTGGATAACGCTGCTTTGAGTCATTCCAAATTGTCAGCCAGTCCAAAAAACTTATGATTATGTCAAATTCGAACTCTGTTTTGAATTCCTAAACTGACCAAAATTTTGACTGTGATCTTTTAGTTCTCCTAGGAAATTTGTATTCTCACCTGTTTCTTAATTCGCAATTTCCAGAATTTTCTGGGTTTCAAACATATTTTGTTGCCTTCTTCCCTACTTGTGTGTGTTTAGATTTGCAGATCTGTTTGTGTTGTCCTGTCTTTCCACATTGGAAGCACCCTGCATCTCCTGCTAAACAATTTTGCCTTGGCTGTTACTTTCTGGCTCCATCATATGAACGTTTGAAAATAGCTGCTGCCAAGATTCCCCCTGTCTGGCAGGCGTTTGAGTGGGCTGGGCTGCCACTTTTGGACTGGGATTAACGGATTTATCCGATGCCTTGGTATTTTTACAGATTATGGCCCAGTTTTGTGCCCTCAGTTTGGTTTGCCTAATGTGGTGGACTGCTTGCTCAAGCACTAGATCATCATTTGTCTGCAAAAACTCTGAGAGCTTGGATGCAAAATATTTTGTGTTTCAATTCAGTATACCCCCAACAATGGCTAACCTACACCTATGGTTGGTAATGATTCAAATGACTCTCTTGGCTTTTCGGATCTCCGACTGAATTGTACTTGCTCAATTACAACATTCCGTTTTGGGCTGAAGTATGCATAAGAATACACTTCAGACGGCTTCAAAATCTGTAGGGGTCTCCTTTTTTACCTCATGTTGCATAAGGACATTGTCTGCAACGAATCCCACTGTACTTATGGACGTACTAACCTGGCACCTGTGCTCTCTGGTTTGCAAATCTGATGCTGTTACACACCTCCCAGTCTTTCAATATTTCTCCAAAGAAGGTTTCTTTTGATTGCGCCTTGTATATTCTGTTGGTGGCACCAATTTAGATTTGTAGGTTTCACATGGGTTGTTTCCACAGTTTTAGATTTGATTCCACGTATGGATCCTATTTGGATCTCTCTTCAGGTAACCTATGGCTTGATATATATTAGGGATGTTTCCTCTACCTAAAAGTAACTTTCACGTGGCTTTGTTAAGTTTCTGAAACACTCTTTTTTAAAAAATTCATCATGGGATGTGGATGTCTCTGGCTAGGTCTGCTTTTATTGCCCATCCGTATTTACCCTTGAGAAGGTAAGCTGCCTTCTTGAAACTGCTACAATCCATAGACATTTTGGCACTTGTGGCTTGCAAAGGCATTTCAGAGGGGAGCTGAGAATCAGCCACTTGCTGTGGGTGTGGAGTCATACATAGGTCAGACCAGGTAAGAACAGCAGATTTCCTTCCCTCAAGATATTAGTGAACTTGGTGGGTTCTTACAATAATTGACAATGGTTTCATGGTTATCCTTAGACTTTTAACTATAAATTTTTTATTGAATTCAAATTCAAAATGCTCTGACTGTCATGCTGGGATTCAAACCCAGAACCTCAGTACATTACCCAGATCTCCAATTACCACTCTTATGGACCAGACCAAACCCCCTCAAAATATTCAGATAGTCTAGACCCTAACTTTTTCTTATTTTAAAGGTAAATGTAAGGTGTTGCACTCCAGATTGAATACAATTGGTCAAAGTACCGGATTTAAAGCAAAACACACTTTATTCAACCACTATAGTTAAAATACAACAAAAGAAAGAAGGAATTGTCATAACTTAATTATAATAACTTAATAATATACTTGGGAAACTTAACAGAATAATAGGCATAGTAACTATTACTAATTAATTGTTTCAATACAGTAACATCCCATAAATACATCCTTGGCAAAAGGCAAATTCAGAAAACAGATGGTTCTACATGCAATTCCCGTAGCAGGAAGAGAACTGCCAGCTTTTGGCTATTAGCTAAAGAGAGAAAAAAATAGTTTCCACTTCTTCAAGACATCCAAAAGCAACAGGTGAAAGCTAAAATGAAAAATCCTCGTTCTGTGGGAGCTTGACCACACCCATTCTGTCTGCTTATATTGTTCCAACTTTAAAAAATACCCAAGGCCTTTCAAACTGTTTACTGTAGTGGCTCTGGTACAATACTTGGCACCTCTGCCTTCAAAACTCTCTTCAAAAAATAAACAGGACAAAATACACTTCTTAAAGCCATAGTATTGTCACACTAGTCTAGCAACAATACCATTATGCTTCCTTCATTATTTCCACATCATTATACATAGTTTATCAAAAGTTGCATTTTTTAGGCAATGTTTTGAGACTGAGGATGCTTTTCTTCCACTCCAGAGTAGCAGGTCCTGAGGTAAGTAAGCAAATCATTGCTGGATCACCACACCCTGGCACAAAGGGGCAAATGGTGTTGGAAGAGGCAGGTGGACTGAATGCTTGGATTTTTGTAAACTACTTCTTCTGTTTGAGCTTGGCCTCCACCTAGGCCTGTCATAAGATGCTCAAAATAGATTGCACTATCATAGATGCTTCATCTCCAATTTGACAACCTTTAGTCAAAAGATTCCCACAAGTTGGGGAGGATTTTGCATTTTTTGGGGAGACTTTAAGAATATCTTTCTAACATGATCCCTACCCTCCTGGTAACTATTGCCGTGGCGAAGCCCAAAGTAGAGGAGTTGTTTTTGCCATCTTATCAGGTGTACAAACAATATGGATCACTCAATGCAGCAGATTGACAGTAACCATTGCTTCAATGTTGGTAATGTTAGCCTAAGAGGAGATACTGATATGAAGCACTAATTGTACCATTGAACTTGCTAGATTTTGCAGAGGCATTGCTGATGATAGTTCTCTAGGGATTCCCCACAGAATCACCACTATTTACTAATTTCAATGCCACGGTTAGGAAGGACAAATTTCTGGAAAGTGTGATTGGCAAAGAAAGCATAGGGAAGGCAAATAGCAATGTAATCCTCCTAACCAAATATCTAGAGCATGATTAGATCATAATGAGCACCCTACTTCATCTGTAAGGACCATTAGTTTTTAGATACATAGAGTCCCAACAACATGGAAGCAGGCCATTTGGCCCATCAAGTCCATATCAACCCCTCTGATTTAAAAGGGAAGCTGATTGGTTCTCAGTTAACTGAGCAGGTTAGAACTGGAAAAAAGTTACAGAGACACAGACAGAGGAAAGCACAGAAGGGCATGCTGTAGTTCTTTCCAGCAGGAGTTGTCTTTCTCTGCAATAAAGACCTCTGTAGCAGTTGCCATGAGCTATGACTTTGCATTTGATAAATCAGACACATCTTCCAAATGAATTAGTTGCTCTGTACTTCTTACAAACCGTTGGAAGCTTCCAGAGAAAGACATGCAAATTAGAATCAGGAAGCAAAGACCATCAAACAAACTTTCCAGGCTTTTTTCACTGTTTTCCTTTGTGTGTGTGAGGGGGGCAGTTTCAGGGGAGTAGAGTTTTACTTAGCAGTGTTATGTGCCAATGGTTTATAATTGTTTATGCATAGCTATAGTCTAATTACTTATAAGAAATAAAAATTGTTTAGTACAGAAACCTAATCCCTGCTTTCTATCAACCTTGGTGTGAAAGTCAGGTAAATTGGGATACCGTGTGCTCAAAAAAAAATTAACATTTGGTACAACTCCAGAAATAGCAGGGCTCAATTTATGGTGAACTAGAGTCACAGAGTTGTATAGCATGGAAACAGACTCCTCGGTCCAACTCGTCCATACCAACCAGATATCCGAAGTTAATCTAGTCCCATTTGCCAGCATTTGACCCATATCCTTCCAAACTCTTCCTATTCATATACCCATCCAGATGCCTTGTTGTAATTGTACCAGCCTCCACCACTTCCTCTGGCAGCATATTCCATACATGCACCACCCTCTGCGTGAAAAAAGTTGCCTTTAAGGTCCCTTTTAGATCTTTACCCTCTCTCCTTAAACCTATGCCCTATAGTTTTGGACCCCCTCACCCCAGGGAAAAGGTCTTGGCTCCTCGCCCTATCCTTGCCCTTCATGATTTTATAAACCTCTATGAGGTCACCCCTCAGCCTCCGACGCTCCAGGGAAAATAGCCACAGCCTATTTAGCCTCACCCTATAGCACAAACCCTCCAGCCTTGGCAACATCCTTGTAAATCTTTTCTGAACACTTTCAAGTTTCACAACATCCTTCCTATTAGCAGGGAGACCAGAATTACATGCAGTATTCCAAAAGTGGCCTAACCAATTCCTATACTCAATGCACTGACCAATAAAGGCAAGCATACAAAACACCTTCTTCACTATCCTATCTACCTGCAACTTCACTTTCAAGTCAGTGGGTTGTAACACATCAGAGTCAAATATAAGGCCTCATGGCAACACCCTTGATCCAGGCATTGGCACCTGCCTGACTGTGTAATCATTCGAGCGAGGAACTGTAAGGATATTGACGTTACTCATGTGATGAGAAGGACTGACAACTGCTGGTATTTACCTTATCCAGCCCGTGAGTTAGTACTCCAAAATCTGGTACAGACGACTCCCTCTGATCTAATAGGGGACTCAAAAGTTATGGTGGCCTGGCTTGGTAGGGGAAAAGCAGGGGCAGTTAGGGAAGCAGTGTTAAGATCACAATTAGATCGACATCATCTTATTAAATGAGGAAACAGGCTCAATACGCTGAATGATCTACTCCTCCTCCTGTTACTTTTGATTTTAAGAATTTATTGCAATATAGAAAGAAAAAGTAATTAGAAAGGTTGCATGCTGTTAACAGAACCCAGCTGAAGGTCTTTGTATTTTCTAAAACTGAATCTGGCCGCATCAATTTGGAAAATAATTATATTATTACCTTAAGATTTATATAGATCTTACTAAGTGAATCCCCAATTTGTTTTCTGAAGTGATACAGGAAGGAGGGTTCCACACACCAACACTTACAATCATACAAATGTATGAACATATTGGGGGAGGAACAGGCCATTCGGCCTCTTGAGCCTGTTCCGCCATCTGTTTTTGGCCTCAACTCTATTTTCTTCTCTACCCAAGAATCTTATCAGACTTAAAAATATTTAATTACCATGTCTACGAAGGAGAAAATTCTACAGACTAACAAGTTTCTAAGGGAAAGAAATTTCTCATCTCCACCTTAAATGGGAGACACCTTACTTATAAACAGTGTCACCTAGTTCTACTCTCTATGGCATGGGCAACATCCTTTCAACAGCCACCCTGTCAAATCCCCCCAGGATCTTAAATGTTTCAATAAGATTATCTTTTATTCCTACAAATTCCAAGGGATACTGGCCTAATCTGTCCAACCTTTCCTCATGCAACGATTCCTTTATCCCAGCAATCTGTTGAATAGATCTTCTGTCTACTGTTTCTAAAGCAATTATATCCTTTCTTAAACAAGGAGACCAAAACTGCACGGTACTACAAGTACGGTATCACCAACGCCCTGTAGAATTGTAACAAAACCTTCCTACTTCTATTTTCCATTCTCCTAGCTATAAACAACAATATTCCATTGCCTTTCTTATAACCTTGTTTCTAATCAAGGTCAGTTCCAGCTTTGCTTGGGTCTAATGAAGGCTTGTGGTATTTGGCAGATCCTGATTGTCGAAGTTAGCATGGTGACAACCTTCATTTTTGGGTTTTTGATAACTTAATGCAACAATGTTGCTTTTTTAATGTACTTTTAATGTAATGCTGTAAAATTTCCAAGACACTTGACAGGAGTGTCATTGAACAGGAACAATTGACAAGCTAAAGAAGATTTAGTTGATTGACCAAAAGCTTAGGCATAGGTTTTAAGTAGCATTTTAAAAGATGAAAGCGATACAAGATATTTAGGGGGAATAATTCAGAGGCCGAAAGCTAAAATGTAGCTGTTAATACTGGGAAAAATGATAGTCAAATGTTAAATGAATGCACAATGTTTGGATGGTTGTGAGCAAGTTAGAGGTAGAGATGGGCAAGACCATGGACAGATTTGTACGCAAGAAAGGGAATCTTGGTGTACCAGAAGCCAGTGTACATCAGCGGACAATGGCTAATAAGTGAAGAGGACTTGGTACAAGTGATGATGGAGGCAGTAGAGTTTTGGATAAGCTTAAATTTGTGGAAAGTAGAAGTTGGGAGACTGGCCAGTGATCATTGAGTATTGAGGTAAAAAAAGCAAGGAAGAGAATTTCAGAAGCCAAAGGGTTGAGGCAGGTTTGGAGACAGGTGATACAATCGGTGGTCTTTGTGAGAAAATCAACTTGGCACTATTTCAGAAGTTTAGATTGCAAACATTAATAATGACTTTAATGAGAGCATAAAGTGAAATACATCAAAGTGTGCTCATAATGCAAAGTTAGGTGGGACAGCAAACTGTGTCGAGGAGGTAAAGAGGCATCAGAGGAACATAGACCAGTTAAATGATTGGGTAAGAAAGTGGCAGATGGAGTGTTAAGTGGGGAAATGTGAAATTGCCTGCTCTGTATTGGAGAATGGAGGAGCAAAATATATTTTAAGGGGTAAGAAACAAGTAAATCTTGGGATTCAGATGGATTTGGGGGCTCTCCTTCACAAGTTGCAAAGAATAACAAATTAACGCTGCAATAAACAGTAACAGTTAGAAATACAGAAAGCAATTAATAGGGGGAGTGGGTTGTTCATCTTTTTTGCAAAAGGAATTGGAATCAGAGAGTAAGCAAGTCAACTCTGCCAACTTACATTTATATAGAGCCTTGAAAAAAATCAAACAACTCAAGATGCTTAATGGAATACTGTCAAATAAAACTTGTTGAACCACTTAAGAAATCTACAATAGATGAATAAAAGCATGGTCAATGGGGAGCAAATGGAGAAAGAGAGTTTGGAGCACAGAGTTCAACTTTTTAATTTTTTTAAAAATTGCTTTTTATTACTTGGCTGACATGTAAAGTCCTGGAGAGAAGTCTGAAGTGGGTGCCAAGTCAGTACTGTCTGCCACAAAGAAATTAGCAGTGTACTGTATTGCTGTTGTAATTCTTTGTTTGCAAGTTTAGCAAAATCTGAATTAAAGCTCACCCAGCTCTAGCCATCGTACACAATAAATAGCCATTACAGTGCAATTGTTAAATGCATTGTCTGGACATTACGAGTTGTTCACTTAATGTTGTTCACAATTTCAGGGGATAAAGTATAAAGTCTGAACAGATATAATTGAAAATGTTAGATTGGGTTTACATACAGTTAAGACCATAAGACATAGGAGCTGAAATTAGGCCATTCAGCCCATTGAGTCTGCTTCTCCATTCAATCATGGCTGATAAGTTCCTCAACCCCATTCTCCCACCATTCTCCCGTAACCCTTGATCCCCTTGATAATCAAGAACCTATCTATCTCAGTCTTAAATGTACTCAATGACCTGGCCTCCACAGCCTTCTGTGGCAGTGAATTCCATAGATTCACCACTCTGGCTGAAGAAGTTTCTCCTTATCTCTCCCGCATAAAGGGTTAATTTCTCTCCCGCATAAATTTGGCCTCAGTCAGCACAAAGTAGAATTAATTTACTTTTAAAGCACAAATTAGTGAAACTTCCACCAGCAGTAAGTGTTCAAACCATGACAGTAAATGCCCCTTTTTGTGTTAGTCTGAATGGCACATTAAATAGGCAAATCTCACAAGCGAACTTTGGCTGGTTTGTTCCTCGAATAAACTCTTGATTTCCTCATGTTAGCTCCACTGTTTAACTAAGAGGCTGGGTTCAGGCTGAACTATTTCCTTGCTGAAGGGTGTGTGCTGCAGCATTCAATTTAATTGCCTGACCCTATACAGGTGCCCTATGATACATGACTTTAGCTGGAAGTTGTAAATAATTTCTTTCCATGGAACACTAGGTTTCTTTCATAACAGCACACTGGGAACCATATGTGAACATGTATAATGTCCATAAATATTGACTCAGTAACTAAAAATTATTTACTAGGTTTCTCAGAAGTGACTTAAACTCATAAGACACCTGGGTAAGCAAGGAATGACTGTACGCCTGCAGTGCACCCACCAAAGATCACATTTCTTCTATCATCATCTACTAATTCGTTACCGGCTATTTCTGTCCAATTTTTAATCAGCTTATAGGTTTTATTTCATTTACCTAACTAAATCAATATGTAGTCCATTAAGTGAATGATTTAAAACCAATAAGATGATTAAAAAGCCAAGAAAAATAGCTGATGAGAGCTAGCAGGACTGGTGTCTTTAGATAACTGACCAACAGCAATAATTTGCATTTATATGGTGCCTTTAACACAATTCCAATGCACCTACAGAGATGTTATCAATTATCAAGCCACATAGGATCTTTGGGAAAGCAGACCTAATACTTGAGAACACAGATCAGATTAAATGAGGTTTTAATATTTTCTAATCAACCTGTTCAGAGATGTCATTACACAACTCTGAAGCAGGTAGGGCTGAACCTAGGCCTCCTGGCTCAAAGGTTGGGACATTACCACTGCACCTACCAACAGCCTTATAAAATACGTTTAAATTTAGTTAAATTAGGCCAGATTAGCAGTTAAACTGACAATTCCCTCCAGTTATCTGGCTAATGCTGTTGTCAGAATCTAAATAGGTAGAAGTAGGTACAGGACTAAAAGCATCCACCATTTTCAAAGCCAGTGGTGGAAGCAGAGACAATCAATAATTTCAAAAGTAATTTGAATGAGCACTCGACGGAAAAAGAAACTCGCCAGGCATTGGGGATAATCACATGTAGACAGGGCAAGGTAAGGATTGCAACTTTCCTTTCCTAAGGGACGTCAGCGAACCAGATGAATTTTTATGACAATTGACAGCGGTTACATGGCTGCCATTAGGCTGGCTTTATATTCCAGGTTTTTACTGATTTTAAGTTTCACCAGCTGCCAAGGTGGGAATCAAATTCAGGGGATTAGCCTGGCAACTGAATAACTAATCTGATGCCACTGTCTCCATGTTGTCAGCATGTTAAGACCAGGAAACAGATGTGCCACTTGATTATTATCTTATAAATCACATACTTGTAACACAGATCATTAATACACATGAAAAATAGCAATGGTCTTCGTTGTTAATTGTATATTAATTGAGTGTTTAATTGTATTCAGGTGCTTGGCAACAGGAGCCGATCAAAAACATGGTTGTTAGATTTGGGGGTGCATGTATTTGAGCGTTTCTAGAAACAAAAGTTTACAGTTGTGTAAAGATTACATTTCAGTTCTATCCTTCAGTGCCTGGCTACCTGAATAGCACACTTATAAGAAAAACTGAAAGACCTGCAAATACTGTAAATCAGAAACAAAAACAAAAATTGTTGGAAAAGCTCAGCAGATCTGGCAGCATCCGTGAAAAGAAATCAAAGTTAGTGTTTTGAGTTCTTCCTCAGAATCCTTCCTCCCCACTCCCTATCTTCTGCACAAAACCAGACATTTTCTTAGCTACCATCAGTTCTGAGGAAGGGTCACCAGCGCTGAAACGCTAACTCTGATTTCTTTTCACAGATGCTGCCAGATCTATTGAGCTTTTCCAGCAAATTCTATTTTTGACACTCATAAGAAACCTTGGGGAACTCTACTGTATATCAAATCCCAGTGTGGAGAAACATTCAGTACAACTTTGCTTTCTATTCCTCTTAAATGAACAGTGAAGGTTTAGACAGCCCTGGTGGAGCGTCTCTGTTTTCCATCTCTTCACTAATTTTGTATCAATGCTGCTATTGGCCCATTTATTACAGACTTCAGTTTTGCTAACAAGCTTAATATGTGGCACTTTATCAAACATCTTTATTCATGTGGTAACAATCAAATTAGTCAAACATGATTTGACTTTAAAAAATCAAAATTTCCTCTACTTTATTAGTTTGTTTGTCAAAAGGACTGTTAGTTATCTCTGTTCGTTATTTCTCAATGTTTCTTCACCACCAATGTTAAACTGACAGGTCTGTAACTGCAGGTTTATCCTTTTTTTCGTACAAGAGTATAATAACTGTAAAGAGGGTCTTGTGGTATAGTGGTACTGTCCCTCCCACTTTGACAGAAGATCCAGATTCAAGTGTCACCTGCCTGATACTACTCCTGTATCTAAGGAAGTTTGAAAGGTTGTCGTCAGGATCGATTAAAACCTACCCCATTCAGCAACCTAGGAAGCATCCCTTCTGGACTGGATTACTTATCCACTTTGAGTAGAAATAGAATTAGCTTTATTGTCACATGTCCTCAAATTAGTACTGTGAAAAGTTTACAAGTTGCCACTTATGACACCATCTTAGGTACAAAGGTAACTAGGTACAGATTCATAAGTACAAATTCTTACAGGGAAAAAAAGTCAGAAAAATAATGAAATATAAAGACCAGCATTACAGATCATAGGAATAAATTAGAAAAATAAAGAAATAAGAAATTCAGAATAAGAGTCCTTCCAACTTAGTCCACACTGGCACCTATCTCTAGTCTGCCTTGACTCCAGACTGTGCCAGGCTTCACCTCAAGCCTCTTGAAGCCAGGAGACTGCTCTGGAATCACCTTGAGGCTCAAAGTCCATACGAGACCACACCAGGCTGAAAGACTGCCACACTGGGCTGCTGACAGATCACGAAACCAGGCTGCCAGGAGACTGCCACACTATGCCAGGAGACCACCATGCCAGGCTGGGAGGCTGCCACGCCAGGCCAAGACATTACGTTGACAGGCTGAGAGATAAGCACACCGGGTGTGAGCTGATGCTGAAAGTCCGAGTTCATACTGAGGCTGGGAGTTCAGGACATCGCTGAGAAGAAAGAAGGGAAATAAAACAAGAAATATAAAAAAAAAAGAAAAAAAATTAAAGAAATGACGGAGTGGATGAGTTCTGTCTGGGGAGTCCTACTCCACCATGATCTTGGAGTACTGTTAGTCTCTATGGTACATATTCTGCACCTATTTTTATCTGTTACAGATAGATTGTGAGTTTTAACATGATTGCCTCTCCCTATTCTCACCACCTGTCTTTTAGGAGATTGAGATTTAGTTTTTAACCATGTTTAAACAGTGGTGGCATATTTCCCCGCTCCCTCTGTTTGTTGATTTTGACTTTGTAAGGACTGCAAACAACAATGTTATAAATTTAAACTGGAAGTACGGTTTTCTTTCATACACACTTAAACATGGGGATAGTAGGGGGAAATATGTTCTTACGGGCACACTTGCAAACATAGAATGAGAATTTGAATCAAAAGGGATAAAGAGATTATTCATTTTTTAAAATTCATTCATGAGATGAGAGCATCACTGGTTAAGCCAGCATTTATTGCCCATCCCTAATTGTCCAGATGGCAGTGAAGAGTCAACCACAATACTGTGGGTCTGGAGTCACATCTCGGCCACACCAGGTAAGGATAGCAGTTTTCTTCCCTAAAAGACATTAGTGAAATAGATTGATTTTTCCAACAATCAACAATGGATTCATGGTCATCATTAGACTCTTAATTCCAGATTTTTATTGTATTAAAATTCCACCATCTGGTGGGATTTGGACCCAGGTTCCCAGAACATTTCCTAGGTCTCTTGACTCTCTCCACACTTCACCTGATAAAGGAGCAGCACTCTGAAAGTTTGTGATTTCAAATAAACCTGTTGGACTATAACTTGGTGTTGTGTGACTTCTGACTTTAAATGAGTGAGTCATAGAGCAGATGACTGGAGTTCTCCTGAAATGAGAGTTTATTTGTGTTGTGAATGTTTTATGATCAGAGAGAGCTAATGTTGCTTTTGGTTTAGAAAAATCAAGAAATGATTTTTGCTTAAGATAAGCCCAAAGATTGGGAAGCTTTGGGCTTATCTTAAGCAAAAATCATTTCTTGCTAAAGATAATATGTAATTAGGTGTAATAATAGTTTCTCCCAGGGAAAGGAGTTAATTGAGAACAGTTAGGAAATAGGTTACCCCAGTATACAGATTTTACTTTGAAAATTCCAGACCAGAAGTGTTTGCTTAGAAACCTGAATAGGTTATTTCAGCTTCATTAAGCTTCATTGTGTGAATCATCAAAGAGGCTATGAATTTCTCAAGACCAGGAACTGAAAGAAACAGTTAAATTAAACCTATGGAACTCCCCCTGGTATTCGAGTACTGTAAAGTGATGGTGTTGGGATAGATGGGATTTTGTTTTGCCATGCATTTAAAAATCTTCAAAATTGTTCAAGTATGCAAATACCTTGGTTTGCTTTATTTTATCTTCACCTACTTTGTACAACAAACCTCTGTTTAATTGTTGAAGCCAAATCTGTGATCTATCAAACTAGATTTCAGTCTGGGATCTGATTTGTCTAATAGTAACATCAGCTGGGATCATAACATCTATCCCAGAGTTTATGCGGAAAATCATAAAATACCTTCTTACAGGATAGGAGTAAATTGCAATTCTAATGTGTAGGGTTTCTTTTTCTCAGAGAAATCCAGTCTTTGTGGCAGTTTATTACATAATGGCGGCATTCCAGTCCCATTAGGATGTACATAAGGCGTTGCTTGTCTGACTGAATGACCAAGTTCTGAAGAAGAAGGTTACTGCTAAGTAGTGGCAGTGTGGTATTGTCACTTGATGAGTAATCCACAGACCCTGGCTAATGTTCTGGTGACATATTCAAATCCTGCTATGGCAGCTGACGAAACTTGCATTCAATAAAATCAGGCATTTAAAAAAAGCTGGTCTGATGGTGATTAGTTCACTGATGTAGGAAAGGAAATCTATCATTTTTACCCTATCTGGCCTACATGACTCCAGACCCATAGAAATATAGTTGATTCTGAAATGGCCTAAAGAACCAATCAGTTTGAGGGTTATTTGGGATAAGTTAAAAATGCCAGGCTTACCAGCGATGCCCATATCCTTTGCAAAACTAAGTCATATGATTATAACAGCCATCTTTGTTGATCTGTTTAATGTGCTTTTAACACAGATATATAAAAATTGGTTTTTAATCCATTTTTGACATCTTTCAGAATTCTGGTGTTTTTCTTGTTCATCGCAGGTTTGATAAAGTCCTCTTCCTCACAAGGCGTATCTAGTATCTTAGTAATGCCCTCTACATCCACCAATACATGGATTTGTTTTGGTCCCTACACTATTTAACTCCAATGATTTTACAATGAAGATTAACATATCATTTCCCTTTCTGTTTGTTTGCTAGTTGTGACACACCTTTAGGTATTTTTAGGGGTAAAGACGTTCGACACATGCAAGTAGCTCTTGTTGATATCATGGGGAAGAGATTGAAATTGGATAAAAAGATAAAATGGCTCCATAGAAACGTGGAAGATAGGAGCAGGAGGAGGCCATTTGGCCCTTCGTGTCTGCTCCACCATTCATCATGATCATGGCTGTTCATCTAACTCAGTAGCCTAATCCTGCTTTGTCCCCATAACCTTTGATCCCATTCACCCCAAGTGGTATATCTAGCTGCCTCTTAAATACATTCAATGTTTTCGCATCAACTCCTTCCTGTGGTAATGAATTCCACAGGCTCACCACTCTTTGGGTGAAGAAATGTCTCCTCATCTCAATCCTAAACGGTCTACCCCGAATCCTCAGACTGTGACCCCTGTTCTGGACACGCCCACCATCAGGAACATCCTCCCCGCATCTAGCCTGCCTAGTCCTGTTAGAATTTTATAAGTCTCTATGAGATCCTCCCTCATCATTTGAACTTGCAGCAAAACAATCCTAACCTAGTCAATTTCTCCTCATACATCAGTCTCACCATCCCTGGAATCAGCCTGGTAAACCTTTGCTGCACTCCCCTCAGAGCAAAAGCATCCTTCCTCCAAAAAGGAGACCAAAACTTCACACAATATTCTAGGTGTGGCGTCACCAAGGCCATGTACAATGGCAACAACACATCCCTGCTCCTGTACTTGAAACCTCTCGCAATGAAGGCCAACATACCATTTGCCTTCTTTACCGCCTGCTGCACCTGCATGCTTACCTTCAGCGACTCGTGCACAAGGACCAATTAGTCCAAAGATTTTGCTGTTCTTTTTGTACCCAGCACTATACTTTAAATAAAAACATGTGCTCCCTGACATTAGTCCTGAACTTAGCAGTTACTTTGTTCGTACTTGTGCTCTGTTGATGGAAAAGTCTGCGACCATTCTTCGTATTATTTCCAGGTTTAAAATATTGGCTTTGCATCAAAGACCATTACTGAAAACTCAAGCTGTGGCTTCAGCATAACTCCATGTAGAAACCTAAAATTCATATTTTTTTGATAATAAAATTCCAGTCTGTTTGATTTGTTAAACTGAGTCCCATCTGCCTTCGAAGGCAAACATGAAAGATTTCATAGAATCATAGAAAATTTATGATACAAAGAGAGGGGCCTCTTGGCCCATTTTGTCTGTGCTAGCTGAAAAACAAGGCCACCCAACCTAACCCCATTTTCCAGAACTTGATCAAGAGCCCTGTAGGCTACAGCCCTACAGCTGTATATTCAGACACAATTTTAAAGATTAAAGGTTGCTGCCTCTACTATCCTTTGAGGCTATTACAGAAGTTCTGAGTTATAGAACCCAACTGCCCTGAGTTTTCTGATCAATTTGTCGAGTTGTCCGAGAACAGCACCTTCAATCACGGAACTTCAGTGGAGCACTGTAAAACAAAACTGGATGCCGAATCACTTAGGAATCCCACTATGGCAGAGGATGAAATTTGAAATCAATTAGAAGCCATCTAGAACAAAATATTGGCTAATGTCAAGCGTGTAACCACTGTTGATTGACATAAAACCCATCTGATTCATTAATGCTTTGTTGATTAGATATGAGTTTTATAGCTGTATTGGAACAGCTTGGTTAAGGTTACAGTAAGTTCTGGAACATGTCTTCAGTCCCATTGCCAGAATGCTGTCAGGTCACATAGACCTTTGCAGTAACCAGTACCTTCAGACATTCCTTGATATTACGTGGAGTGAATCAAATCTGCTGAAGAATGGCATATGTGGTAGGAACGTAGGAAAAGGATTGGGTGGTTCAGCCCAACCAGCCTACTCCACCATTCAATTCTATCATGGTTGGTCTAACACTTCGATCTCTATGACTCACCCCATCTCCATAACCCTGTACACTGGTTATCAAAAATCTATCAAGCTTAACCTTAAACATACATCCATTGCCCTATGTGACAGAGAATCCCAAAGTTCACAACTGTCTGAGTAAAATAATTTCCCCTCATCTCGGACCTAAGTGGCAATGCCGCCCCCCCTATCTTTTAAATTGTCCTCCCTGGTTTTAGAGTCTCCAACCAGGGTAAAACAGCTTATCCGCATCTACCCTATCCCTTTAAACATTTTGTAGGTCTCAATGAGATCATTGCTCAATCTATGAAACTCTAGAGAGTACAGGCCTAGTTTGCTCTAATTTCTCTTATTGGACAGTCCCACCATCCTGGAAAGAATTATGGTGAACTACCATTGCGTTCCCTCTATGGCAATGATATCTTTCCTGAGATACGGTGACCAAAACTGCACACACTACCCCAGGTGCTGTCTAATTAAGCTCTTATAGAAACCTTCTTGCAATAAAGGTTAACATTCCAAATTAACCGTCAGTGACTTAACACAAAAGACACTTTTGTACATCTACACTTTCTAGAATGGAGGATGTGCCAGACCGTAGTGTTCGAGTACAATCTGCTGCTGTTGATGGTTGACAGTATCTCATGAATGCCCAGTCGAGTTGTTAGCTCTTTCCAAAGTCTACTCCATTTAACACTGTAGCACACAACATGATGGACACTATCCTCAATGTGAAGATGGGACTTCATCTCCACAAGGACTATGCATTGGTTCCTTCACCAGCTGCAGTTATATTCTTTAGAATCTGACCAGATTGGTAATGGTGCTGCTGAGCCACTCTTGGTGACGGATTTGCTATCCTCAGTGCTCCCTTCAAATGTGTTCAATATGGAGGAGTACTGGTCATCAGCCTGGGTGTTTGTGGTACATTTATTTTTATTTGTTCAAAAGATGTGGACATCACTAGCCAGGTAATTGCTTATCCCTAATTTCCCAGCGGGCAGTTAAGTGTCAACCACATTGCCATATGTCTGGACACACATGTAGACCAGACTAGATAGGGACTGCAGATTTTCTTTCCCTGAGGGCATTAATGAATCAGATGGGTTTTATGACAATCAACAGTGGTTACACGGTTGACATTAGCCAATATTTTGTTCCAGATGTCTTCTAATTGATTTCAAACTTCATTATCTGCCATAGTAGGATTCAAACCCACATCCCCAAAACATGAGCCTCGGGCTCTAAATTACTAGTCCAGAGACATTACCTCTACGTCATCACCTCCCCAAGGTAACCAGCAGAAGGTTTCTTTCCCCATGTTTGATTTGAGTCAAAGAAAGTTCATGTGATCCAGAGTCAATGTCGAGGATTTCCAGGGCAAATCTTTCCCCAATTGTATACCGCTATGCTACCGCCTCTGCTGGTTCTGTGGTGCTAATGGGACAAGGTATACCCAGGGACAGAGAAGGTGTTGTCTGGAACATTGTGGGTAAGGTACGATTCTGTCACTATGTCAGGTTGTTGCTTGACTCGTCTGAGAGTCAGCACTGGCCCCCAGATATTGATGAGGAGGACTCTTAAGGATCAACGGGGCTGAGCTTGCCATTTTCGAATCAGGTATCCAAGTCAGCACAAGGTGGTCCATCCAGTACCAGTTTTTTTGGGGGGGCCTTGTAGTGGTTTGGTACAACTGAGTGGCTTGCTAGCTAGCTACATATGAATATACATATGAACATACAAATTAAGGAGCAGCAATAGGCTTTTCAGCCCTTTGAGCCTGCTCTGCCATTCAATAAGGTCATGGTTGATTTGGTTGTAACATCAAATCCACACTCCCACCTATCCCTGATTCCATTACTTAACAAGAATCTATCTACTTTTGCATAAAAAATTCCGAGCATTCTGCTTTCACCACCTTTTCAGCAAGAGAGTCCCTAAGATTGGGTGGCAAGGTGGCTCAGTGGTTAACACTGCTGCCTCACCAGCGTCAGGGACCTGGGTTCGATTTTCATCCTCCGGTGACTGTCTGTGTGGGGTTTGCAGGTTTTCCCTGTGTCTGCGTGGATTTTCTCTGGATGTTCTGGCTTCCTCCCACAGTCCAAAGATGGGCAGATGAAGTGAGTTGGCCATGCTAAATTGTCCGTAGTGTGCAGGGTAGGTGGATTAGCCATGGGAAGTGCAGTGATAGCATAGGGTGGGGTGGGTTTGGGGGGGATGCTCTTTGAAGTGTCAGTGTGACTTGATGGGCCAAATAGCCTGCTTCCACACTGTAGGGATTCTATGACTCATAACCTCAGAGGAAAGAAAAGTTGCCTAATCTCAGTTTTAAATGTGTGACCCCTGAGTTTTAAACAGTGACTCCTAGTTCTAGATCTGTCACAACAGGAATACTTTTTCCCACATCCACCCTGACGAGACTCTTAAGGAGTTTTAATCAAATTACCTTACGGTCTTCTAAATTCCATGATCAGATAATCATATTAGTGGTTCTATCCTCATGAGAGGAGGGTATTTTTAAGTACAAATTTTAGTCTGCTCACCATTGAGTTGGCACAGTGCCACTTCACTGGTGTATTTGCTGTACTTTTTGCCAGACCATTCACTGAGGTGAATGTAACCCTTGTGCCCTGAACGCCACAGACCTGGAATTGAACCTGAAACCCTACGTGCCTATGACTTAGTTCCACGCTGCAGAATTCATTTCACCAACTGAGAGGGTTAATTTCCTCTTGGTAGCATGTTGGTGATTAATACGCGCGCATAAAATTGCTTTTGTGATTTATGGCATTAAAGCAGGCAGTGAGGAATTTTCTCTGTAGAAGTGTTAACCAGTGCAGTGCCACAGCCTGAACAAAAACAATCATAATTTGAACACACACAATAATCCCCACCCTAATCTAAATTCTTTTGCTGTCTCTGTAGGTCCTTCACATGATCCATTAGTAGCTTGCTGAGGAAATAGAGGCTTGTCTTTAAAGAAGGGCTGTCTGTATTGCTTTGAATTGTGGCTGCCACCCCCTCAGGCGTGGCCACGTTGATCTGGAGGGCGCGTTGTCTGAGCTTGAGCTGTTGGATCCGAGAGAGAAGAAGAGAGAGAAAAAAGGAAGCGGCGCCAGAGGAAGGACAACAGAACCTATCCCTAAACAGAGAGGAATAAAAAACAAACAAAAACCTTATCGGTAAGTCACCTTCCCTTATCTGTGACTGGGGGAATCCCTCGGACTTCTTTTAGAAATAGAAATTGATCCAAAAGGCCTCTTCGACCAATATAACTTCCTCCCTCCCCTCCTCCTTTTTGGGGAGGGGGGAACGGTTTTTTTTTCCTCTGCTCCTTCTTAAGGATTGACAGGGCATGTTTTTGTCTTCAACTGGCAGGGCTTTCCAAAGCAGTTTCTGAAATAACGAATTTGAATTCTTACCGGTGAGATATTCTGTATGTCTGGTGTTTTAATTCTTGGGTTAGATTTCAATTTTTTTTTGCCCAATTTTTCTCCTTTTTAATCATCTGTTGCTGGCGGCCGCCATCTTGTGTTTGGAGGAGTTTTCTTTGGGGGGGGGGGGGTTTGACCCAAGGAAAAAACGAGCATCTTGAAGAGTAGTGGTGAGGGAGACCCCCTTTTTTTAAATATATTTGTCAAAATATATAAACCTAAAGATTCTTACCTTCTTTTAATTTTTTAAAAAAAGGTTAGCTAACAGCCCCCTAGCCCCTTCCTTTTCTCTTCCTCCAAGTACAAAGTTAGTGTGTGTTTCCTTACTAGGTCAGTGTTGCTTTTCCTAATTGGCGAGGAAGAAGTTTGTTTTAACTTTTTTTTTTGTTAATTCTTTTTAAGTCATATTTTCTTCCCGATCCTTTAGATCGCCGCAAAAAGGTTCGTGTGTTTTCTTTTAATTCGGAGGGGAAACAATATAAATGGAGGCCTCAGTGTTTATGAAGGGAACTTTTTTTTAATAACCCAGAAGAATTGGGTTTTATTTGCTAAATTTGAAGTGTTTTACATCGTGACTTTGAAATGCTATCGTATTTCGCCCTGCTTTGATGGTTGGCTGTGAATTTTAAGTATATAATCAACACTGTTTTACAAGTATTTTCAAAAAAACGGAAATATCAGGACATCTAAAATGAGGTAATCTAGTTTAAAATGGCAACCGCCCTAAATTTAGATTTTCCTTGGCTTCAGAGTCTGTACTTTTGGTATGCTAATCATATTTTTGTTGAGATTTTTCGACTTTTAAAAAGGGCGGGGAATTGGAAGTTTTTTTGTGTTTAAAATGTCGTCAAGCTTAGAGTATTTATTTTGAAGAATAAGCTGTCTGGCGTGAACTATTTAGTCTGTGTTCTCATTATGGTTTCCTCCTAATAAAAGTGAAATGTTACGGCACTCGGACGTGGTGTCATTTCCCATTTTTTTTAACATCTTGCCCCCCACCCCCATCAAATGCCATTTAAGAGCAGCAGTCTGAATATTCGTTCTTATTTTGAAATGGCTATGGCGGCTTTCCTGTTTTTAAGCCACGTTGACCTTTCTTTTACTTTTATGACAAAGATTTTTGAATATTAATTTTGATAGTTTATAAATTAGTAGACCAAAGAGAAGAATAGCACTGAGGAGGTGCATCCTGAACATTCTCATGTCTTGGCCAACGCCACATCTCTGGGGATAACCTTTTATCAATGAAGGAAGCTTTTATTGTTTCCCATAAGCAAAAAAGGAACTAGTTCTGATGCTATTGGGACATCAAATACAGTTTCTGTAAATGTTTTTAAGTTTTATATGCACTGGGTTAATTGTGTTCAACGTTTTTAAAGTGTTTTTAGTAAATTAACATGTACTCCAGAATCATCCACATTGTGAAATTTATTATGCTACGTTTATACCATGACATTTGATCACTCGGACATGATATGCAAATCGCAGTGAATTTCACGAAACCTAATTTATGTGGCAAGCTTTTGAACTTGACCTCCTGTAAATGTCAGAATATGTGACATAAACCAATTTTATTCAGGGGGTGGGGTATGCTTCCTTGCTTAGAGATGATAACTGTCTTGAGACTAGGAAGGTCCTGGGTTTGAGCCTATCTTTGATTTAGCTGATCTCCAAGATAGCCATGTGTACACAACTGGCTGCGGTGCCGCTGGATGAGGGAAAGGAAGATTAATCATGGCTGTCGCAACCAATCATTATGTAGACAATCTTGCTGGGTTTGCAGGGTAATCTTGGCTGTGATGCCTTCCATAGTTATATTACTTACTAATGTCAGTAGTTGAAGGCCCACACTTGGATGAGCGGGGTGGAAATCATCAAATGTGATATTTTGATGGTGTTTGGTAATATATAACTCTGCCCATGATAAGATGTCAGTATCTGCATGAGTGGGAGAAATTTAAAACATAATCCTCTATAAGGAGGTTTGACTCAGTTGCTGTGTTGTGTTGATGTATCTTTCTGCCAGACATTAGTGGGATGTAAACATTATGTTTATTTTGGTGAAGATGATGCTGAGGGGAGCATAGAGATTGGTCTGCTATATAAGGAAATGCATTGACCCTTCTAATAGAAAAAATTTAAAAGGAAGGTTTTAGTTATCCCTCCTGATATCTGTTCCTTTGGTTTAGTAACAATTTATCTCACTATTTTTAATTCACTATTGGAATAGTGGTGTTGCTAGTTAGGCCAGGACTTGAGGCCTCCGAGATCATTTGTGGTATTCCACTGCTTGAACTTCAGTCCTTGCAACTAGGTAAGGTAATTGTAGGATTTCAGCTGTGATGAAGGAACACTGCTTTATTTCTAGTCAAACAGCATCACTTGGCTTGGAACGGGTTATGGAGTTAATGTGACCCCATGTGACTGCTGGTTTTGTCCTTCAAAGTTTAGGTGTTCTTGAGTTTAGGAAGTGTTGTTGAAGAGGCCTTGGTGAATTACTGTTGTGCATTTTCGCAGTGACTGGTGAAAATACATAATGCTGCTGAGATGTCTGTAGGACCTCAAATAAAATATAGAACAGTTGCACTTAAAATTGGAGAGGAGCAACAGCCAGAAGAACCTTGCTGCAGTCATTGTGAAGGTTTTGTGAATTGCTTCAGTGCAAATTCTGATCACATTATACATATCAGACAAGCAATCTATGCTTCAGTTTCCTTTTCAATTATGTTGTGCTAAATTCCTGGATTTTGTATATCCATCTTGTTGCAGATTGCAGAAATGATGCACTGATGAATGTTTGTTTGAGATGATGGGGTGTTAGGACGATCAAGCAAGCTGTGTCAGGAGGCTGGGATTAAGTCCCCCCTGTTCCAGAGATGTGTGATAACCGCTTTGAATAGGTTGATTAGAAAATATCTGTGGTATCTTGGATAATGCAGACCTCATTGAGTGTTAGAACTGTGTTCATGCAGGTAAGTGGGGAGTATTTCTCCCATCATGCTCTTGATTTGTGCCTTGCAGGTTACACTTACTCTATAAAACTCTTTGCAATCTTAATCTATATAAAGAGGTGCAATAACCAGGTGCATAATCCAAATGTGCAATTCTAGTCCCCATCACTTCCTGGTTTTAAAACTTGCATTGAAACATTAGCTTTATACTAGTTAATATCTAACCAGCGTCCAAATGTAAAACAACTGCTGCATGAAAGGAGCCTCATTACAGTGCTTTAGCTCTGAAAACTGCACAAGATCACCTATAGATCAGGAACAAAGACAGAAGTTGCTGCAAAAGCTCAGCATGTCTGGCAGCATCTATGAAGAAAAAAATCAAGAGTTAACGTTTCAGGTCCAGTGATCTTTCCTCAGAACAGGACCCGAAATGTTAACTCTATTTTTTTCTTCACAGATGCTGCCAGGCCTGCTGAGCTTTTCCAGCAACTTCTGTTTTTGTTCCAGATTTACAGCATCCGCAGTTCTCTTGGTTTTTTAATCCACAAATATGCCACAGAATTCTGTGGCATGGTGATACAGCAGTTAAGATACTCGACAAGTAACTTGGATGCCTGGACTAATGATCCAGAAATAAGATACCATCTGGCTAATCCTGAATCCACTGACTTGTCAGAAAAAAAAATCTAATTCAATAATGTCCTTTTGGGCAAGGAAATTTGCCATCCTGATGGGTCAGGTGTACATTTTGACTTTAGACTCTCAGCGATATGGTATGAAAATTAACTGACCTTTGACCTCTGAAATCATTCACTCAGTTGTTTCAAGACCTACAATAAATGCAGGCCTGGCCAGTGATGTCCATTTCTAGTTAATTTTTATTTGAAAAACAATTCTCACTAGGCATAGAACATTGATGCCAGTATATCTCAAGTGAACTAATTAAGCCAATAAGTTTACAGTATTTTTTTTTGGTTCACTTCTGGTTTCTGCACTGCCACTGGCGTTGACAAGCCTGCACATACTAATACTTTGAATTGTATAACTTAAAGACATAACTTTTTAATTTGAAAGTACAAAATCTGTAGTTGTACTGTTTTCTTTAATGAATGTAGTGAAAATATATTAATTCTGCTAAGATGTGTGTAGGATCTCAAAAATAATATGTAGAACATAGGTGTGGAGCTGGATGAACACAGCAGGCCAGGCAGCATCAGAGGAGCAGGAAAGCTGATGTTTCGGGTCTGGACCCTTCTTCAGAAATGGGAGAGGGGAAGGGGATTCTGAAATAAATAGAGACTGGGTGGGGAGCGATGATAGAAAATGGATAAAGGAGCAGGTAGGTGGAGAGAAGCCAGTACAGGTGAGTGCAGGTAGGGAGTTGGGATGGGGGTTGGTCAGTGAGGAGGGAGGGGCAGGTAGGTGGGAGGGAAGACGGACAGGTTAAGGAGGCGGGGATGAGAGGGGCTGGTCTTGGGGTGAGGTCAGGGGTGGGGAGATTTTGAAGCTTGTAAAGTCCATATTGAGACCATTGGGCTGCAGGGTTCCCAGGCGGAATATGAGGTGCTGTTCCGCCAGCCTTTGGGTGGCATCGTTGTGGCACTGGCGGAGGCCCAGGATGGAGTGGGAGGGGGAGTTGAGGTGGTTCGCGACTGGGAGGTGTTGATGTTTGTCACGAACCGAGCGTAGTTGCTCCACAAAGCGGTCTCCAAGCCTCCACTTGGTTTCCCCGATGTAGAGGAGGCCGCATCGGGAACAGCGGATACAATATACCACATTAGCGGATGTGCAAGTGAACATCTGTTTAACGTGGAAACTTTTCTTGGGGCCTGGGATGGAGGTGAGGGGGGAGGTGTAGGGGCAGGTGTAGCACCTCCTGCGGTTGCAGGGAAAAGTGCCGGGGGTGGTGAGGCTAGTGTGGAGCGGACGAGGGAGTCGCGGAGAGACCAGTCCCTCCAGAAGGCAGATATGGATGGGGAGGGAAATATATCCTTGGTAGTGGGGTCAACTTGCACATGGCGGAAGTGGCAGAGAATGATGCGTTGAATCTGGAGGTTGATGGGGTGATACGTGAGGACAAGGGGAATTCTGTCTTTGTTGTTATTGCAGGGAGAGGGTGCGAGGGCTGAGGTGCTGGAAACGCAAGAGATGCGGTTGAGGGTGTTTTCGACCACTATTACATCGATGACTGTATCAGTGCTTGAACAGTTCATCTACTTTACTAACACCTTCCACCCCAACCTCAAGTTCACCTGGACCATCTCTGATACCTCTGTCTCCATCTCTGGTAACCACCTGGAAACTGATATCTATTTCAAGTACACCAACTCCCACAGCTACCTAGAATACACCTCCTGTCACCCACCTTCCTACAAGAATGCTATCCCCTATTCCCAATTCCTTCACCTCTGCTGCATCTGCTCCCAAGATGAGGCGTTCCACTCCTGGACATCCCAGATGTCCTCATTTTGCAATGACTGCAATTTCCACTCCAGTGGTCAAAAGCCCCCTCGACCGCATCTCTTGTGTTTCCTGCACCTCAGCCCTCGCACCTTGGGCCCTTGGATACTGGCGAGGGAGGAGGTAAATGGGCATGTGTTGCACCTTTGGTTACGGAGGAAGGTGCCTTAGGGCTTTGGGGGTGTTGGGGTGAAGGAAGAGTGGATTAGGGTGTCCTGGAGGGAACGGTCCCTGCGGAAGGAAGGGAGGGCATATGTGTCTGGGTGGTGGCAGAAATGGCGTCTGATGTTCTGGATGTGGATACCGGTGGGCTGGTAGGTAAGGACAAGGGAAACCCTATCGCTGTTGCAGGAGGGAAGAGAAGGGGTGAGGGTGGAAGTGCGGGAGATGGGTCACATCTGGTTGAGGGCCCTGTTGATGATGGAGCTGGGAAATCCTCAGTTGAGGAAGAAGGTGGACGTTTCGCAGGCTCCCTTGTCAAAGTTGGCCTCATCTGAACATATACAATGGAGATGGAGGAACTGAGAGAATGGGATGGAGTCTTTTCAGGGAGTGGGGTGTGAAGATGTATTGTCCAGGTAGCTGTGGGGGTCAGTAGGTTTGTAGTGGATATTAGCGGCCAGGCTATCTCCAGAAATGGAAACTAAAATTTCGAGGAAGGGAGGAGTCAGAGATAGGGCAGGGTAGAAATTGGAGGCTAAATTAATGAAGTTTTCCAGAGGGAAGCAGCATCGATGTATCGGAGAAAGTGTTGTGGGTGGGGGCCGGAATAGGACTGGAACAAGTAATATTCCACATACCCCGTGAAGAGGCAGGCATAACTAGGACTCATGCAGGTACCCATGGCCCAGGGATTTTCATCCCTGTTTAAAACTCGAGCAATGCTAAATCCCATCTTTTTGCAATTTTTTTTTTCATTAACAGCCCTCCTTCAGTGACAGTCTGTGCCTTGTTTTAATGAATTACAAATTCCATTGGTCTTCAGAGTTGTGATGTGGTGAGGGTTAATTATGACTTGCCTCATTCATATAGTAATAATCCAAATTAATATGTCCCTTTTTATTCCAATTTACCAAATGTCAAAACAACCTTGCATTGTACACCTGCTTGCAATGATTCCCAATTTTAAAACTCATGACAAAATCTCAACTTCTCACTTAGAAAACCCCAATTTCCAAGCGGTTCTTGAGAATCCTTCGAATTAAAATTCATGTCCTTCCTACAGCTGCCACAATTGCATGCAATATGCGCCAACTCAGTATTACTTTCCTAATGAATATAAGACAATAGTTGGACCTTGACTAGAGTATTGTTTGCAGTTGAGTACCACGCTTCAGGAAGGATTCCAAGGATGAGCACTTCATCTGCTGAAAGGTTGGAGAAGTTGGCTCTGTTTTCTCCTTTTTGAAAAGGAGAGGCTAAGATGAGATTTTGTTCTAAAGTTACCAAAATGGAGTTGTCTGGACACCGGGAAAAACTGCTCCAACATGCATAGATTTTAAAGTAATTTGCAAATGTGATATGAGGGTCAGGGATACACATTGTAGCAGTGTGATGGAGGCAGGCTCAAATGAGGCATCGAAGTGGACGTTAGACAGTTACAGGGAAAAGTCAGGAAAATAGCACTAAATCGTAATGCTCAATTGGAGAGCCAGTTCTAGTGTGGGCATGATGGGCCAAATGGTGTCCCTATGTGTTTTCTTTGAGAAAAGAGCCAAAGTATATTTGCTTTTCTTTGTCTTGTCACCTACACCTTTTTTAAAGATCTATATGGGGCAAACTTCTTATTAACCCAACACCTATGGGACCAGGAGTGTGCTGGTTGATCAAATATTGCTATAATCAAGAGATACGCATTGCTGCAGTAAACCCTGACCGAGTGCAACTTTGCGACATCAATATACCTCAACTGTTTTTAAAACATCAACGCACATCCTATAATCAATGTTAAACACACTAATAGAAACGTAATGCTAGGGGTATACTTTATTTACAGCATATATACTCAGACTTTGTGGCAGATCATGGTATTTGAGGCATATAATTTTTGCCGATTTAGCAAGAGTGCTGGTTAAAACAAAGTTTGTTGTACCTACGCCTCCTAAATCCTTTTTGCTCTTCTGTTAAGAATTTTTTCTAGTGTTTTTTTTCAAATGACCCTGAACTTCCATTTGCCTGCTACTTCAATGCACCATGTTCCCTAGCCAGCTTTTCGTACTCGAGCCTCTTGCAGTGCTCCAGTGAGGCTCAGCACATGCTGGAAGAACAGCATCTCGCTTCCTGCTTAGGAGCCCTGCAGCCTTTGGAACGCCTTCATTGTTCTTTAGCCATCCTCACACCCAGGCCCTCTCAAGTCATGAGATAACAAGGTGTAGAGCTGGATGAACACAGCAGGCCGAGCAGGAAGGCTGACGTTTCGGGCCTAGACCCTTCTTCAGAAATGGGGGAGGGGAAGGGGATTCTGAAATAAATAGGGAGAGAGGGGAGAAGCCTTGGGGACCGCTTTGCAGAACACCTACGCTCGGTTTGCACTAAACAACTGCACCTCCCAGTCGCGAACCATTTCAACTCCCCCTCCCATTCCTTAGACGACATGTCCATCCTGGGCCTCCTGCAGTGCCACAACGATGCTACCCGAAGGTTGCAGGAACAGCAACTCGTATTCCGTTTGGGAACCCTGCAGCCCAATGGTATCAATTGTGGACTTCACAAGCTTCAAAATCTCCCCTCCCTCTACCCCATCCCAAAACCAGCCCAGCTCGTCCCCGCCTCTCTAACATGTCCTTCCTCCCACCTATCCCCTCCTCCCACCTCAAGCCACACCCCATCTCCTACCTACTAACCTCATCCTGCCCCCTTGACCTGTCCATCCTCCCTGGACTGACCTATCTCCTCCCTACCTCCCTACCTCCCCACCTACACTCACCTTTACTGGCTCCATCCCTACCTCTTTGACCTGTCTGTCTCCTCTCCACCTATCTTCTCCTGTATCCATCTTCTATCCGCCTCCCCCTCTCTCCCTATTTATTTCAGAATCCCCTTCCCCTCCCCCATTTCTGAAGAAGGGTCTAGGCCCAAAATGTCAGCCTTCCTGCTCCTCTGATGCTGCTTGGCCTGCTGTGTTCATCCAGCTCTACACCTTGTTATCTCCAATTCTCCAGCATCTGCAGTTCCTACTACCTCTCATGTCATGGACTGCTTTCAGCACAGCCAACCCATTTACACCTTCTTTAAGGCTCCCATTATCTGCTTTTCTTTCTCCCTTGCACTTGCTTTCTCCACCTATCCACTCACTCCTTTACCTCCCCCACCCCCTGTCTTCAGCCTATATACCACTTTTTCCTAGAATATCAGTTCTGAAGTAGGGTCACTGGACTTTTTTCTCTCTCCACAAATGCTGCCAGACCTGCAACAATTTCTGTTTTTGTCTCTCATTTCCAGCATCTGCAGCTCTTTGTAGTTTAATGTTTTTCATTTTTCTTTTATACAAAATATAACTGAGATGAAGAGAAATTTCTTCACCCAGAGTGGTGAGCCTATGGAATTTCAGCTTTCCTGCTCCTCTGCTGCCTGCCCTGCTCTGTTCATCCAGCTCTACACCTTGTTATCTCAGGCTCCAGCATTGGCAGTTTCTACTATCTGAGGCACTGTTACAGCTCTTGTGGTTCAAGGGATATGTGCAGAGGGTGGAATTAGGGTATTGAGCTTGATAATCAGCCATAGTCACATTGAATGGCTTCAGGGTTCGAATGATCTACTCCTGCTCATATCTTCACTGTTTCTAAAATTTGGTATTTCATTGAATTTGCTAGTCAGCTACCCTTTGAATTAATTTGGTGCAACTCCTATTTGCATACCTCTGTTTGTTTGAAAATAACTTCTGTTTGTACTAATTTCTATCCACAGAAATCCAGTTTTTGAAACCCCTCCCCTTTCTTCTAGCATTATTTAGCCTTTACTTAATCTATTTCAAATGTAAGACCAAATAGACTGTTTCATTTGACATATTTCAATTTTTTTTTTGCTGTCACAAATGCCCTGTGATCTAACTAGGTTCAATCAATCATCTTATCATTACAAACTAAGTCAATGTGACTTTAATCGGGTTTATAGGTGTAATCACCAAAATGTACTACCTACGGAGTTTGTGGTGCAGTAGGTAGTGTCCCTGCCTCATAGTTAGAAGCAATAGTTTCTAAATCCACCCCAGGAGTTAATGGCCAAGGAAGATGCATTCATAACATGGCCAAACAGGTTGAGTTGCAATCTACAGATCTTTTCAGGATACCCCAATAATGGGCTGTAACAGGTGAGAGAAATTCTTGGTGAGCCATATGATGGAGGTAATATTAGGTGTCTCCGTTATCACAACCTCTAGCTCCAAACTACGATGTGCATGTTATTAGAGCAACTTGGACTTGAGTGAACTGTGACACAGTACTATTATGTAAGTTGCTTACTTTTCTGCAAGCTAGAACAAAGGTCCACAACACTGTATATAATCAACCTCCAAAACAGCAATAGTGATTTATACTCTTTAAAGACTTGTGGAAACAAAAGCTTAAGCATTGCACTCATGTCTCTCTTCCCATATCATGTTTGGAATTGTTTTAGTTGAACCAAGTCAGAAATTTGGTTGGATTACTTTGGACTGCAACTGAAATTCTGAAGTTAGAAACCAGAAATTCAGTTTTTGTCTTGGGGCCACACTGTCTTCTCGAACTAAGCTGTTCAACATTTCAAAACTGTATAATGGGTTTTTTATTCTCAAATTTCTGGGATAATTTCCATCCCTGAACAATGTTACAGTTCTTTTACAGAACAATGCAATATATATAACTTTTGTTATGCCATAAGAGTTCTTTTTAATCAAGGCTGTTATGGATAGATGTGATGTCAATATTGTGGGCCTGTGTAGGAAGGGATGGGAATCTGAGGGAAATGCAAACTATTGTACTGAGACCAACTTTAAAAGAAATGCAAGTAGGAAAGTAGACAAAAAAGCATGACCTAGAATCATTTTCTTTTACTACCGAAAAAATGCCTAAAAGGCGAAGTACAACATTTTTTAGTTTTAATATAACTTTGAAGGAATGGATGATTTAGGATTTTGAAGGTGAAGGATGGATTGAAGGAGAGTAAGTCTCTTTAAAAGAAAAATGCCAAATAAACCATATTTTGCTGGCCTTGGGAGTACTAAGTAATTAAAAGCCTCCACATAGAGGTTAATTATACTGCTGTGTATCATCAAGGCAGGCTTTGACAACTACTGTGTTGACAATCTATATTTGAAATCCAGGTAAGTGTTGTATGTTAGTGCAATAAATTCTGAGTACGCAGGGTAATGTTTCGTGGAAGCAATCTTCTGTAGCATGTTATATTTGCAGCTGTGAAGTAGAAAATAACATAACTTGGTTCACAAGATAATGTGCAATAGTATTCCTCTTCCATGTGTTACCTTTAATAAAATACTTATTCTGAATGTACAGATCTTTGCTCATGATGTTAAGGAGCCAAGACTCTGAATATATCTCGAACATTGGATCAAAAGTCCTTCACTGGACCTGACTGAATCCTTGCCCTCTGTTCAAAATGCACATTTAGTCAATTCTGAATTGGCCTGTAGAATGCAATATCAACTCTCCTATAAAACTCTCTCTCTCTCCCCTTTCCTTCTGTTCTATCTTGCAAGATATTGTTCGTTCTTTCATTTGGCATAGATATTGTTCTGCCAGATAGGCAGTGTGTACTTGTTTTGACTTGAAGCACCTTGGAATGATTTTCATTAATTTGCATTTTATATAGCACACTTATCATCCTGCACGACGTAACCCATTCTTGATGTCTCCATTCTTGCAAGTAACTGCCTCCTCTTGATGCTTTCACTTTCATCTGTACATTGACTCATCGTGCATGTGTACATAAACTGATGATGCCCAGCACCACTTCTCCAATATTTATTTTAGCATTGGTCCCTGCACCTTCCCCTATGTCCAACTCCATGTCTTTTTAGCCTGTGTCTCAAATTTTAAAAATCTCATCATTCTTATCATTGTGGTTGAAATCCCTCTACGGTTGCACTCTTCTCTACTCCTTATTTGCGTTAGAAGTTCAAGCTCTGCAAACCTTTCATTCCACTGACTGCAGTATTCTGTGTTTGTCTTCTGTTTTGCCCAATGTTAATGGCTGTGCTTTAGCTGCCTAGGCCCACACCTTCACTTACGTCCTTAAAATGCCTCTACTTTCATCCTTTTAGGCACTTGTTTAAACTCGCTCTTCTACCAAACTTTTGATCACTACTTCTAATAGCTTAATCATTTACTTAGTGTTCTCAGCATGGATCCTTCATGATGTCTTTGGGACATTTTAATGCATTAAAGGAGCTTCACTTCAGCTCTGAAGCGTCATCTAGACACAAAACATTAGCTTGCTTTCTCTCCATGGATGCTGTCTGACCTGCTGGTGTTGTCCAGCACTTTTTTTTGTTTGTTTGTTTGTTTTCAGTGTGGATTCCAGCATCTACAGTACTGTTGACATAGCAGTATAGTTGTGTGTGAAATTAATATCTGCACTAGATGCAGTTTTGGCAAAATAGATTGCCCAAGTGTAAAATAAAAACCATCCCATTAAATGTTTTCTTGTGGGCAAATCTGACTCCCAGAGCAATTTACTTGGCTTCACAGTTGCAAATGTGATGTGATAAGTCCAAATCCATCAGATTTGAAATACCACAATTGACTGGCTTGTAGACATTACTTTGTAAAATAGTCCAAACATGAATTCAAACTTCTGCCAAATATGATAGTTCATGATAGTTGTCTTTCCCTAGGATGGAGGATTTCAAGACTAGGGGGCATATTTTAAGGTGAGAGGAGTGAATTTAAAAACAGACACGCGAGGTAATTTTTTTTAAACACAGGGTGGTCACGTGTGGATATGGACCAGGAGGAGGCAGGTGGGACTAGCTTAATTTAGAATTATGTTTGGCATGGACTGTTTAGAATGAAGGGTGTGTTTCCGTGTTGTATAATTCTGACGTGCATTCAATGGGGAGGAATTTTCACTGGATAAAAGAGCAGCATTCCTTTCTGTACCAGGTATAAAGACAAAGCTTGGGGAAACAATATCTTCCAAGTCAATTTGCAAACCTCCACAATATTTTTCATGAATATATACATGATCTCAGGCAGCCACGCCACAACAGTAAGAAAGATGTCTTTTTCAGCACAGACTTCCCTTTCAAGAGGGGCACAAACCAGACAGAAAATCAATGTGACTGTAATCACTGATTCTCTGACTCGCCCAAAACTCCTTCATGATTTCAGTGCTGTAAAGTTCATTTATCTGGCCATGGATCAAAATTTTCAGAACTTGAACAGTGTCAGTGGGCTGCAAATAATGGAGAGTGTGATTTTAATACTTTAGGGAAACTAGTCAGACCATAGCTGGAATACTGTGAACAGTTTTGGGTCCCTTTTTATCTAAGGAAAGATATACGTATTGGAGACAGTCCAGACAGGCTCAGTAGACTGATCTCTGGTGTAGAGAGATTGTCTGTCTGTCTGTCTGTCTGTCTGTCTGTCTGTCTGTCTGTCTGTCT
>NC_063347.1:10487778-10490432 GCF_021869965.1 Rhincodon typus
TCTGTCTGTCTGTCTGTCTGTCTGTCTGTCTGTCTGTCTGTCTGTCTAGGAGAGTTTGAGTAGGGTGGGGCTCTACTCATTTGGAGTTAAGAGGCTGAGAGGTAACCTAATTGAAACATGGAAGATTCTTGGAGGAAAGATTGATTTTCCTTGTAGGAGTGTCTAGGACTAGAAGGCGCAACCACAGAATAACCATTTAAAACAGATGAGAAAGAGGCCAAAGTGGGATTAGAAAATGAGGCTGGGGAAATAATAACAGGGATCCAGAAATTGGCAGAGGAGTTCTGAAACGAGAAAGGGTTCAGAAAAGGTTTACAAGGATGTTGCCAGGGTTTGAGCCATAGGGAAAGGCTGAATAGGCTGAGGCTATTTCACTTGGAGTGTCAGAGGCTGAGGGGTAATCCTTTTTATCAAGGTTTGTAAAATCATGAGGGGCATGGCTAAGGTAAATAGGCAAGGTCTTTTGCCCAGAGTTGGAGAGCCCAAAACTAGAGGGCATAGGTTTAAGGTGAGTGGGAAAGATATAAAAGGGACCTAATGAGAAACTTTTACATGCAGAGGGTGGTGTGTGTATGGAATGAGCTGCCAGAGGAAGTGGTGGAATTGTATCAGCCTCCAACACTTAAAAAGCAACTGGTTGGTACGTGAATAGGAAGTGTTTAGAGGGATATAGGCCAAATGTTGGCAAATTGGACTAGATTTATTCAGGATATCTGGTTAGCATGGAAACAGACCTAGCATGGATGAAACGTCGGTTTCTATGCTGTATATCTTTATGACTGAGTTTAATAATACTTTGCATCAGTCTTCACAGTAGAAGACACAAATAATATGCTAAAGTATTTAAATATTCGATGGGGGTGGGGGTAGGAGAGAAAATAAATATAATATCTATCACCAGAGGAAAAAGTGGTAAGGAAACTAATAGGGCTAAAGACTGTAAAGTCCTCCCTGAACCTGATGAGATGCATACTAGGATATTAAAAGAAGTTGCAACAGAGATATTAGATGCATTGGTGGTAATCTAAGAATCCTTAGATACTGCAAATGTCTCAGGATTGGAATGCTGTTAATATTTGAAAAGGGATGAAAAATAGGTAACTATAGGTCAGTTTAATGGGGAAAGTGTTGAGTGTCTTATAAAGAATGTAATAACAACTTAAAAATGCATAAAATGATCAGAGTCAGCACTCATCATAGTACCTGAAATTTACTAGAATTCTTTGAAGGGTTAACAAGCAGGATAGATAAAGGGGAAATTGTGAATTTGCATTTTCAGATGTTTGATAGCGCTTGGTACCCCACAAGGCACACATCAGATTAGGCCGTGGTATTGGAGGTGGCAGATTGGCTAATTAATAGAGTTGGAATGGGGGTTGAGGAGCTCTTTCAAGATGGAAACCTACAACTAGTGTGCCACAGGGATCAATGCTGGAACCACAATTATTTACAATATAATAATAATGACTTGGAGGAGGAAGGTGAACTATAATCAAACTTATGCATGACATAAAAATAGTTTAAGGCAAATGGTGAGGATTGAGTGCACAGAATCTGCACTGTAGTATAGATAGGTTAAACAAGTGGGCAAAAACTTGGCAGATGGAATATAATGTGTGGAAATGTGAAGTTCTGCTCTTCGGCAGAAAGAATATAGGGGCTGAATATTATTTAAGTAGAGATAAACTAGAAAGCTACAAAACAGAAGGATTTGGTCCTAATCCATCAATTGCAAAAAGCCAGTATTTCAAAGGGAGTGGACTACAAAAGTATAGAGGTTGTGCTAAAACTAAACCAGACACTAGTCAGACAGTAATTGGTATACTGTGAACAGTTTTGGGCCCTTTTTTTTTTTAACCTATGGAAAATATACTGGCATTGGAGGCAGTCTGGAGAAGATTCACTCACTGATACCAAGGTATGGATGGACTCTTATGAGGAGAGGTTGAGCGGATTGGGCTTGAACTCATTTGGAATGGTCTTCTACATTCCAAACATACAAGGTTTTCTAGAGGACTTGACAGGGTAGATGTTGTTGAAAGATTGATTTCCTCTTATGGGAGCAACTAGGACCAGAGGGCATATCTTCAGAGAAGGGGTTGCAAATTTGAGTTGAGAACAATGAATCTGTGGAATTCTTTACTACAGATGTCTGTTGAGGCTAGGTCATTAAGTAAATTCAAGGCTGAAATAAACAAACAGGCTTTTAATAAGTAAGTGAATAAAAGGTTATAGGGGTAAAAAGCAGGAAAGGTGAAGATGAGCATTATTGGATTAGCCATTATCTCGTTGATTGGCAGAACAGACTCTCTGGACTGAATGGCCTGATTCTGTTCTTGCATCTTGTGGTCTTAGGGGGGGTTATGAAATGCACTATACTTGTATGGGAGACTATATGGATTGTTTGCTGGGAGCCCCACTGAGTCCTGCTGACTTTAAAGATCTGGGAGAAAATTTTAAATGGCTTATTTAGATAATCACTTGTAAGTTATCCCAAACTCTTTATTGCCAAGTCAAGTACTTTTGAAATATTCCTTATTTTTAAAATGTAGGAATGCAGACATTATAAGCTGTTACTTTGTTGCATAGAAACGACATAATCCACCTTGATTTAAAAGCAGCTAGGATTTACAAACTGATTTTTCTGAAGAAGG
>NC_063347.1:10505432-10539497 GCF_021869965.1 Rhincodon typus
GTTCATCCAGCTCTACAACCTTTTTATCTGGTCATTTTGTTTAATTGCTTTTTCTGCGAACTTGTGTGCAGTTTGATTACTGCATTGCCTACGTCACAACAGTCATTTCTAAGATTGTGAAATGTGCTATGTAAAGATCTGTCTTTCTCTTCTTATTTCCTCCTCCCTCTACAAGAAAGAAGTTAGCTCCATCACACGATCAGCATCCTATCTATATGGTGATGGGTGAATGTCAATTCAGTGTAGTTTTTTTTTAAAAGCTTTTCCTTCTTGAGTCTTAATAGAAAAATTGATTGATTGTAATTTCATCTGTTTTGTGGAACTTCATCTTCCCTTGGGAACCAGATTCTGTTGTTAAAACACCAAATATGATATAACGCCTTGATTTTAAAGGATTCCTTTCTTGAGTTATACTTTTTTTTTTGTGGTTTGTGCAGATGGCAAGGATTAAAAACAGTACTTCTGTCATTTTGCACATGCAATTAAATCTCGCAAAGCCTCCCAGAGTCAAACGAGTGTAATGCAGAAGGTATTCTTGAAACATCTTTAGCAGGAAGTATACTTAATTGAATTATTACATTACATAACTGTGATTCTTGCATATGGACATGTTTACCAGCACTTATCAGTATTTCTCTGTCGCTTGTCTTGCCGTTTTAGTACTTTGAATATACTGATGAGAGGCACTCCAGTGCTTGGCAGATAATTGCCTTGAAGTGAGACCATAACAGGAAATGATTTGAACTTTGAACAGAACTCCCTATTTGTAAAATGGAGTGGAGGAAATTGTTAGTTAAGTCAGTCCACTACAGTACTTTTCAGCCATTAATTTTAAAGCAGGGTATGGATTGCCTCTGCTGTACTTTGCAATGTAGGGTTATGTTGCTTCATTTGTGATCTTTCGGTAAGATTAATGATTTAGATTAATTTTGCACATTGGAGACCATGTTTTGGACATAATATTAATGTAGGAGCTGTAGATTCTCTAGATTCTGCAGATTAACTTTAGATTCACTAAATGCGTATATTTAACTTAGCTGAGCATATGAATATCCAGTATGAACCAAATTTTGTGCTACAGTACTTAAGTTTGGGATAATCTTGCTTTCACGACAGTATTTGCTGCAAACAACTAAATTGCAGAACTTGATGTTCATTTAAAGTAGCAATTCATGTTATAGGTTGACTTTTAACTGGAAGTCTTTCAGTAGCTTTAAAGAGAATAAAATGAAAAGTGGGGAAATTTTTCAAGAAGATTGGAAGCCATATTTAACTCCCTTTAGGCTTCATCCGGGATAGAAACCAGAATGTGGACGTAGCAATCTGAGTGGTGAATTTGCCCGTAAGGTTCCACTTCTTTTTCTAAAAACTGGATCAGATGTCCAGAAGATGAGGCATTCTGCGGATTTAATTGTTTTGAGTAGATCTAAAGTACTTGCGTTAATAGCTTGAATGGTTTTGGCAGAAGAGAATACAAAAGGCAGTATGCATTAGAGCACAAGTAGACCATTGAGCCTGCTCCCCCATTCTTTAAGTTTAAGACTGATTTGATTTGTTCCACATTCCCGCCTACCCCTGAGTGATACTGGCAATTATAAAGTAAGCATTTTTAGTTTTTGGTGTTTGGGAAATTGTTGTAAATTTTTGTCTTTACAATTCAAGTTACACATTTAAGCTTTGTCTCCTTGTATGCAAATTAAGATACTGTAAACACATGGGGCCATGTATTGGAATCTTCTCTCCGTGCAGTACTTCAGTTGAATAAGTGTTTGAGAGTTATTTGAGATGCCGTTCCAATTCACTTTATTTTTGTTTTAGAAATTTTGTAACTTTTTTTGTCCAACTAAAAACTGTTTGTAATTTCTCAATGCAGTGTTACAGGAATGCTGCACTGTTCAGAGGTGCTCTACAGAGTCATAGAACGATACTGCAAGGAAACAGACGCTTTGGTGCAACTCGTCCATGTTGACCAGATATCCGAAATTAATCTAGTCCCATTTGGCCCATATCCCTCAAACCTTCCTATTCAGGTGCCTTTTAAATGTTGTAATTGTACCAACCTCCACCACTTCCTCTTATTTCAAATGAGAAGTTAAACCATGCTCTCATGCGCTCTCCTTATCGAGTGAATGTAAAATATTATTGACATTTTGATGGAGAGCAGAAGAGTATTCCATACCTTTAGCACAGTGTCTTGGCCAGCTTTTATAGATCTTTCAACCAATTTAAAACTGATTAGTTGGTCACTTTTTCACCCTGTTTGTGGGACAGTACTGTGCAGAAACTGGCTGCGTCCTTTCTACAGTGCATTAGTTACCTTTCAAAGATACTTTCATAAAGTGGTTTGGAATGTCATGGGTGTCATGATGTCATAAAGATGTAAATGTGAGCTTGGTGCAGTAGTCCCACCCTCTGACCCAGCGGTCCAGGTTCAAGTCCTGCCTGCGCCAGAGTTATGGCGTGACCTATCTGAACAGGTTGATTTAAAAGATCTATAAATGAAAGCCTTTCTTTCAAAAATGCCATGCTAAAATTAATTGCTGTGTGCGCAAGTTGGCTTTGATGATTTGTCCTATGAAATTTCTCTTGCCTGCATGGCCTGGCATTTTGAGTTCCAATGTTGCTTTCCAGCTTATATTTGAAATAACAATTATTATTCATTGTTCGAATTTGTCTCTGAAATTAGGTCTCTGCATTTATCAATACTGTAGCTTTTAATCATAGTTAATATTCTGTGGTATCCAATCATTCTGATAAACAGAAGTCATGCTTACTCAGCAACCTTTTAAGGGGAGCATAAGCCAAAAGAATTACTGATGTTAGAACAAAATGGTGATGCAAACAGTTATGCTGTGACCAGAAACTTCTAGGTTGGCTACAGAGTAACATCTCAGCAGTAGAACAAGGCAAGTCATTTCATATCTACATGAAATCATTTTTTATGTAGTTTTGTTTCCTAAAAAGGATTTACTTGAAAAAGACATTTCGGAAATATTCTTGATGTGAAACTTGTCACAGGAATACCTCCGATATGTTGCACTGAAATAAGCAGTCACTTTAATTTGTTAACTCAACACTATTGCATACTTGAACACATGAAGTAGAATCAGGAGTAGATCATTTGGTCCATTGAGCTAGCTATGCTGTTCAATATGATCATGGTTGATTTTTGGGCTTCAACTCCACTTTCCTGTCCATGTCCCATATCCTTTGATTTTCTAAGCAAAAAACAAAAAATTGTCGATCCCAGCCTTCAGCAATGGTGACTTCCCAATCCATTGAGTAAAGAAATTTCTCTTCATTTCAGTCCTAAGTATTTAATGTTTTTTTATCCTGAGGTTGTGCTCCTGTAGGTTTCGATTCCGCTGTTAGGGGAAACAATCTCTTGGCATCTAAACTGTTAAGCCCTTTCAGAATCATGTACATTTTCAATGAGATTGATTGATTATTTCTTTTTGTTGTTCTTCTGAAGTCCAGAGTTGGCCCAATTTGTTCAGCCTCTTATCATAGGACAACCCCCTCAACACCAGGACTAATGTGGTGAATGTTTGCAATACTTTTTCCACTGCAGATTTATTTTAAATGTGGAGACCAGACTGCATGCACTGCTGCAGACGTAGTCTCGCTTCTCTCCAGTTTGTTGTTCTAATTTTTGTTTTGCCTGTTGCCTTTATCAGATGTGTTTTCAGCAACTTCGCTGTTTTTAGATTGCACTTGAGTGGCCACCTGAAAAAAAAATTGCACAACCTGCAACAACCCCAAACTAAAACTGCAGGATTTGTTTATGGCAATGATGGAGGAGACGTTTCTTTAAAACGGGGACATCTTGGGTTGTGTGAAAGTATGCCCCAGATCGTTCACAGAATTGTGGTGTTAGTACACAGATGTTTGTAGCTACTAGAGCATGCATGCTGACTTTGTGACATGCCCATTCTTGGTCTGTATTATTTACAAATACTTAGTTGTTCACCTGATTAACCTTGTGACCTGGGTAGACAGAGCACATGCAATTAAAATGGCAGAAGAAGGAAATAATTTGTATAGTGACTTTCACATCTTCAGAACGTTCCAAAGTGCTTCACAGCCAATGAAAAACTTTTTTTAAAAATATAGTCACTGCAGGAGATCTGGTGGTTCAGTGGTGGGCTTGATTAATGCTCTGAGTAACAAAAACCAGCCATTGCTGGTGAAACTCTGTAGTTCTGGCAGCATCTGTAGGAAGAAGAGCGCAAGAGTCACTGGACTTGATGGACTTGAAACATTTTAATCTTTTTTTCAATCCCACAGATGCTGCCAGACCTGCTGAGTTTCACCAGCAATTTCTTTCTTTGTTTCAGGTCTGTAACATCCACTGTCTTTTGGTTTACGCAGTCCTGAGGACTTGTGTTTGAATTCAATCAAGGCCAATGGTGAAATTTGAATTCAATAAAATCTGGATTTAAAAGCTAGTCTACTGGTGACCATTTAACTACTGTCATTAAAAACCCATCTAAATCTACCCTTCCTTTTCTAGGGAAGGAAATCTGCCAATCTCAACTGGTTTACTCTGGACCTCAGTAATTTTGGTTGACTCTGATCTGAATTGCTGTCTTGACTGCCCTACAGAGTAATTGGAGATGGGCAACAAGTAGTGGCATTGCTAATAACCCCAACATCCCATACAGAATAAAGAAGGAAAGGAAATGGCAATTTGTACAAAACCAGATCCTACAGACTATGGGATAAATGGCCAGATGTGTTGGTTAGGTATTGACCAAGACACTAGGGGAGAAATTCGTTACTCTTCAAAGGTATCACCGAGCTTTGTGTCCCCTTGAGAGTGTATTGGTCCTTGGTTTAGTATCATTTGACAGTGCAATGCTCATTCATTACTGAATTCTAGAGTGTTAGAGAATGAGATGTGAACACGGAAGCAGTATTGGAAATAGTAGTCAGAGACAAGAAATGTGAACCCTGAACCAAAGTGGCTTCCCTGGGTGTTCTGGGTATCCTGATTATTATTCACTGCTGAAACATTGATGGTAACCAAAGCAGCCTTTGCATTATGCTGAACATTTTTTTTTCCTCCTATGAAGGTTGACTGAAATGTTAAAAGTACTATAGTGCATCCTTGAATCAAATTATCACAATACACCTTCCTTAAGACAGAAGGTAACAAGAACATTTTGATTCTAAATTTTATTTCACTATATGTACTGTTCCTAGCAAGCAGTTTAATTTTCCAGGAAAAAACAAGTACTGCCTTTACCAGAGACTTCATACCCCCAAATTCATGATTATCAAGTGGAAAATATTATGAAGAGATCTGCTAATGCTAATAAAGGGGAAAGCCAAGTTTCAAGTCAACTCTGAGGCTGTACGTGGTCTACACCAGCAGCACAGAACTTGCTCAGCCAATCAGCCATCTCTCATTTCGATATACTCAATCTTCCTTCCATGGAAGTTCATAAAATGATTGTTCAAACCCTTGATGAAGATTTGTTTCCTAGAATTGCTGTTTTTACTTAGTTTAAAATAAAAAAAAAATTGCCAATGTTTTCCAAATAATTGTGTCAGTGATTACATTTTCCATTAATGGCTGTCATTTCACACTGTTGTCCCCTTACCCCTTACCACTCAAAACCCCACCTTTTCAAGCACTGGTGGGCCTTTGTGTTCCATGAATTTTTAAAAATCATTTTCTAATGTGTAGTTTTTTTAATCATCATCTTCTATGTTTTCTAATATTAATTGGAATCAGTATTGACTAGTTACATAAAGTTTTATATAAAAATTTCTAACAGAAGCAGTCTGTGTTGACCCCAACTGGTCTGCACCCCACCAGTCTCCTTCCATTTCATTCGCATAATTGTCATCTTTCGGTGTATTTTTTTTCTATCCCTATATTTTCTTGTGTGCATTTGAGTTTCATTTGGAAAGCATTTAAAGTATTTAACTCCACTACTTCCTGTAGTAGCAAGTTTCACATTCTATTCATTCTTCTTTTAAAAATAAAGTTCTTTAAATTTTCCCTTTGGATTTATTGGTTCAGTAACTATCTTGAACTTTTAGCAAATTCAGAATTGGAAGCGGATGTCCTGACCGGCAATATTCTCTCCACGTATCTACCGAGACCTCCTGGGCATCCTCCAAGGTTTTTTGGTCTAAAAAATGGGGAAAGAAACAATTTTTCAACCTTTCTGAATAGCAATACTATCCAACTTGTATTACCATTTTTGAAAATTTTTATTGTATTTTTCTCCAGTGCCATTTTTAATCTAATGTGCATACATAGACAATGCACAACACGTAACTTCAGGGTCCTATATAGCTGTACAATTAACATCATTAATTTTGCATTTTAATCCCCTAGAAATAAATCCCAGTGTGGTTAGCGTTTTAAATGCCCGTTTGTGATTTTACTTTTAATTTGTTCTTTTTGGTTTCCCATTTACTGAGGGATAAGTTGTGTTTTTTTTTGTTTTTGTTATCAAACTACATCCCCTCAACATTGTCGCTAAAATTTATTTACTAATTAAATGTGTAGTCTGCAACCTTTTTCTAATGTTTTGTATTATGTTGCATTCTTCTTCCATTTCTTCCACCCCCCTACCCCACCAGCCCATTGATACTGTCACCCGTTCCCAAAGTGCTGATCCTCACACTTTCTATGTTTCCACTATCTGACTATCCTTTTTTATCCCTACATTTTACTTTTTTTTTCTTTTATGGCTATTTGCTGTCCAGTTACTATTTGGATTCTGATTCCACGTACCTTTTAACCTTTTGTTCTTGGCCTATGATTTGCAGCTTACCAAAAGAGAGCCTTTTAAAAAAAACTATTTGAAGTTTAAGGCTAAAATGAGTGAGTAATTCTGTTCTCTGAAATTTAAAGTTTTGACAAAATAAAATTTAGAATGATTTTCAGATGAATTTTCTGGTGAAAAATTAAAAATAATGTTTTAACTGTCTTCCTTTTTTATTACAATTAGTTCTGCAATCAGTTAGTCTATTTTAGAATAGCCAAAATGCTGTCAGTGGCTGTGGTGAGAAGTAGAGATATTTTCTCATCTTTGCAGTTGATGAGATTTTTCACTTTTTTTAAAATTGCAGATTGAATGAATATGTAGAAATGGGAATAGGCTATTCAATACCTATGCCTGTGTTGTGATAGTCCAATTCTGGTTAATCTGTGCCTCAGTTGTTTACCCACCTTTTGCTCCACGTATGTTGGTATTCTTGCCCAACAAAATTATTTTCCTTTTTTTTTTTTATTTTTTGAAACAATTGAACCAGAATATATTGGCAAAAGAATTCCAGACTTGCAATGCTGACCTCCTGATTTCGGTCTGCCATGCATTTTAGTATGGTACTCCCTCATTCTCGTCTAGGGTAGTTGCAGAGAAGCTATAAAATCCCCATATAATTTCCAAGAGTTTATTCCAACATCTCAAACCATCAAACCTGAGTGAAAAATCAAGCTATGCAGCCTGTCTTTATCACTTAACCCATGGAAATCAATGTATCGTTCTGGTGAATCCTGTCTTTCATCTCAGACTGATGTACTATTTCTGAGGTGTAGTGCCTAAAATTGAATGCTGCTCTCCAAATGAGTTTTGAGCACATGTTAGCTCAACCCCAAATGAGATCATGATCAACATTCTTTTGGACTTTTTTTCCCACTTTTGTAGTGGTGCATTAGTTGTTGATCTGTATACATGGGGTCCTAAATCCCTTTCCCCTTCTGCAATTCCTGCTCTATCTTCGTTTAGGAAACTATTCTAATCTGTTTCTCTGATCCAAAATGTATTTCTTTACATTGAACACTATTTGCTGTAGTTTTGCCCACTCACTTTTTTTTTCCTTTTAACTTTCTAGTTTGGTCTGAAAAGAAAATGCCATGCATTGAGAGACATGCTATTTTATTTTTTTTTAAATGTTGCTAATTATTTAGAAGCTTACTTCAATTCCAGTAGAGAAGTCTAAAGAACCAGTTGAGTATAACTTTGATCCTTTTCAGAAGTAAAATCTGCTTTCTTTTTAAGTACACAGTTTAATTTCTATAAACTTTATCCATCATAGCCTTTTAAATTAATTTTCTTAACCAACATTCTTTCAGACATACCTTTTTATGGAACGTAGAAATAGCTTGAAGATTGGTGTCTGCAGCAAACAATATTTTTGGGCAGGTTAATACAATTGTTGTACTGCCTTTTCTTTATCATAGTCTATGACATGCAGCCATATAGATTGGCAAAGCCATCCAGATTATTACATATCTAAGTAATTGGATCGAAATAGAAGCTGATTCTTATCTTGGCTTTAGAAGCTGTCGAGTTATATTCACGAACATATAAGCAAGGAAGAAGAGTAGGTATGTGGCCCTTTTGAGCCTGCACTGCTATTCAGTAAGATCATGGTTGATCTGATTTTTAACCCCCAGTTCTAAATTTGGTAATCAACAATCTACTTCTGCCTTAAAAATATCTAAAGATTCTGGATCCTCTGTCTTTTGAGAAACGGAATTCCAATGACACTCCACCTGGAGATTATAAACGTTACCTTTTGTCTCAAATGGGTGACCATTCTTTCTTCTTCTCTTTAAAACTATGACCCCTAGTTCTAGACTCATCACACAAGAAAATCTCCTTTCCATATCACCTGGTGAAGTCACCTTGTATGTTTTAATTCTGACTTTTTTTTTAATTCACTGCCTATAGGACTAGCCTGTCTAGCCTTTCCTTTTATGAGGTAATCTGCTCATTCCCAGTATTAGTCTAGTAAACCTTCTCTGAGCTGCTAATGCATGTATTGTTCTGTAAATACACTGACCCATTCTGTACACAGTAGCCCAGATGAGGTCTCACCAATGCCCTGTTTAACTGAAGCATAACCTCCCTTCTCTTGCATCAGTTTTTCTTGCAATAGAACAGAACATTCTATTCACTTTCCTGGTTACATGTATAATGAGCTGATATGAAATATACACGATTTGGGCACCTCTGGTTCAGCCAACTAAGTTTTTAGTAAGAGTGGCGGTGTCTGTGTATGCTGCTTGTACCCAAGAGACTGATAGAGATTTCATTTATTGTGAAGTTGATGTCAACTCAGTCCAAAATCTGAAAGTCTGCATTCAATTTCATCATATGGCCATTTTATACCACCATTCAATCTTATAGCTTGTAACTTATATTGGAGCTTGGTTAGTTTAGATGGCTATTGTGTGGCATTGAATTACACTGCTTCTGTTCATTCCTGGTACTGACTGTAGTAGATTTTTGGAGCCTGTAACCTCCATCATGCTTCATGATGAGATTGTGCATGAGTCATGATTAGCAATCCTCTGACCATGATCCTATGTAGAAATTGTGGAAGTTCTGTCTTGTAGAAATGACCCTAGTTGTGTGTTCCATTGCAATTTATATGTAATCTACAGCATGGAAACAGTTTAACTGGTCTGAGCTAGTGTTTCCTGAAAAATATCTAGGCTCTTCTTCCAAGTTCTACCTTCTAATTGGAATCTTCCTGGGGCGGTGGCAGCAGGGATGGGAATGGAAACTTTTTGAGAGTGGGGAAAATGATGAGTTGTATTCAGAAACCCAAGTGGCAATTCAACCCTTGTGGAATTCCACAGCCATAGGTGACTCTCGTGTGTGTGTGTGTCCATGCGTGCCTAAGAAAGAATAGGCACCATGTTGGTTAGAACAGAGCAAATTAGCTTTGACGCCAACTATTTGGACCCAGGAATACAAATCCTTGCATTTATACAGCTATTCATGTGGCTAGAACACCATCTCCAAAGCATTTCCAAGTTTTTTTTTGGGTAGTACTGATACTGTTGTTTATACAGATGCATGGAATTATGAATTATATTGCTGCACAGAAGCTGGTCCAGTGGGTAGTACCATGAGTAGCAGAAGTGCCTGGAGGAGGATACTTTTAATGGCTGTTTTGGTTCCGCATGCCATTTCTTTCTGGTTCTGACATGCAATCCACCCATTTGAACCAGTATCCAGGGTTGCTTAGCAGTGATAAGTATTCTGGAGGTGGTGGAAAGAACACACTAACTTAAATAGTAAGTATATTTCAGCCATTGCTATGTGTTTTTTTTTCCAGCTTTTGTTTTGTATGGTTTTATGTCCTCATGAGCTTTTGAGCCAAAAGCTCAAGATTTTTCCTCCCCCAGTGTCTGTACTGGCTTGAATAGGTTTTTTGGTGGAAGTGTCCCTTACTCTGATATGTCTGGAATCTAGAGGAATGCAGATTAGGCTGTACAAGCGCCCCCTGTTCACACTGGGGGTAAATGCTTTATTTTAGCAGAAAAGATAAAGTTGCAGTAGTAGATTCCAATGATGACACTAAAATAATGGGCTACATTCTGTAAGTTTTAAAACACTTTGCGGTGTAAACCACGAGTTATTTTCTTTTTATTAAAAGACAACACTGAAATCAATTTTGAATACTTCCTTTAAAAAATGCCACTGATTTGTCGAGGCAAAATGGCTAACAGGCTTTGGGCCCAAAGTATAAAAACCAGTTAATGTGTTTGAACCTTTTTTGTGTTAGGAATGCTTTGCAGGGACTAGATGGGGATGACTTCTGGCAGCTGTCCAGTAAATATGTTTGCTTGGAAATCTGTGGTGTGAAGAGTTATTTTGTTTTAAATTGCATACTTGTTTTACGTGGTTTCTGAATTTTCAGTCAGTCAACTTGTTTGTCTGTAGAGTGATCAGTTTGTACTGTCTACAGGGTAACAAATATGAAGAAAATTTTAAATCTGTTGGAAGGTTTTGTTTGCGTATTTCTGAAGTACAAAGTCAAATGGCAAAATCTTGCAAAAAAGAAAGGAAATGTTCCAAGTTTTTACTCTGAAAATTAACTGTGTAAGTTGAGCAACCAGTGATGTTTTTCTACAATGCTAACAATATTTTTGTGATACTTCTGGATTTTGTTTGCTGTTCCAACTTCTATTTCTATGTAACCAGCTGAAAATGTTGCTTTGTATGTACTAAATAGTGCATTCATTTAACAATTTTGTTTGCTACTTTTTTTTTAACCTTGCGCTGTACTTGGCTTGAATTGCTAATTCCCTTGTGTGCAGAGAATACATTTGCACGATGATTCAATATCTAAGTTCTTCAATTCAGAATCTTTTGTCAGACAAATTTGTTGCCAAGGAACACACTTTTTATAGATGTGAACAAATTAATATTTTCTATAACAAGTGACTTATGAAGTGGTTGGAAAGCCTTTTTAAAATCCAAGTTTGGCCCAAATATTTCTAACTATGCTATTGTGGGGAAATTGGAAGCTTTTTTTTTGAAACTAAAGATTGTTTCAAGATAGGACTTCTAGGCTTGAGTATTAGACCAGCATGCAAGAATGCTATTCTGTACCCCATTGCTATAATATGATCCCAACTTGCGAAGTTTTAAAAATATTTAATGTTTGGTATCATTCACCTGGCCACTTGAAATATTCCACGCAATATTAGGTTGCCTCTGGAAACCACCTCTTACTGTCCAGTTGAGAAGAGCAACTGGAGAATTCCTTTGTTTCTGCCAGCTGATAGGATCTTTTTATTTGCTGCCTTCAGTGCTGCCTGGCCTTCGATTATTGATTGTCGTGCCATTGTAATGTCATGATTAATGACCTCATGAATAGAGAATCTACAGAAACCTGTGTGATCACCACCGTATACTGATGCTTTGACGCACTAAGCTATTGTGTCACCCACATTTTTCAAAGACATTACATCCGTTAACTGCATTCATTGTGTTTTCTGAGAACTGTCTAAGCCTTTAAACCAGAAACCTTTTTATTATTGTCAAGCAGCAAATCTGTGCCTGAACAAATGATACTTCTCATTTATATGCAGTAAAAGTATTGGCAACTATCTTAGCCAGTGCTGTGTGACAAATACATTATTCATTCACCAGAAAAGTATGAATAATTGCAAGGTAAAACCAGATAATTGGATATGTGGGAGCAGAACTGAGCATACAGGTTACCAGAAAGTCTAAGGATAATTTTCCAGTCTGTATTAAATTTTGTTATTCCCTCCATGTTTCCACACAGAGGTCCCACTCAAAATCCAAATGCAAGTTTTACTTTACAATTTTTAGTGAATTTACAAATTAAGATCTCAAATGTCTGCAGTTTTTAAAAAATAAAAATCTCCTTATTGTTGGAATGGTATGTATTTAAGAGAATTGATTTTTGTCCTTCATTGCTCTTAACTGTAATTTTCACTTTTTACAGTGATGGCTGCCATACGCAAAAAACTGGTTATAGTTGGTGATGGTGCCTGTGGGAAAACATGTCTACTCATCGTCTTCAGTAAAGATCAGTTTCCTGAGGTGTATGTTCCAACGGTTTTTGAAAATTATGTAGCAGATATTGAAGTAGATGGAAAACAGGTTTGTAATAAATGATTACGGTTCTGTTGTTTGTATAATAAACAGTATCATTTGCAAGATTTTAGTTGCCATATTGTATTACCTGGCATTCCCTGTAAGGCCTAAATCTGTGTACCTTTCCTCATACTGATAGTTAAATCTCAGTTGGGTGGACTTTGGAAGGAGCTAGTCGTTGAAACGTTGAAGGAAGTGCTACCAAAGTTATTTTCACCAGAACTACTTGTGTAAATCTACATCACCTACTTGGGAACAAGGGGAGAATAAATACCTCTTTTTCGCCTCGTGTAAGACATAAGATATGGAGCAGAATTGGGCCATTTGGTGCATCGATCATAGTTGATATGTTTCTCGACTGCATTCCCCTGCTTTCTCCCTGTAATCCTTGATCCCCTTACTAATAAAGAATGTATTTATCTCTTGTCTTAAATACACTCAATTACTTAGCCTCCACAGCCTTCTGTGACAATGACGCTGGTCTGACACTTTTCTACTTGCGGAAACATCTTGTCCTCATCCACTATATCCAGGCCAGTTGATATTTAAGTTGCAATGAGATTCTGTTCCCTTCCTGCATCTGCCCGCACACTAATTCTATTGAGTACAGACCCAGGAGTCTTTCTCCTCTCTCTAGGCCACATGTCCCTTTCTGTCCCTCCCAATGTTCCAAATGTAGTCTGGCCAGAGCCTTATGCAGCCTTAGCAGTAGATCTCTCTTGTTTTCTGCTCACCTCAAAATGAATGCTAACATTCCATTTGCTGCCTTAACTGCCAACTGAATCTGCATGTTAACCATGCGAGAATCCTGAATTAGCACTTCTAAATCCCCTTATGTGCTTCAGATTTGAAAAGCTTCTTCCCGTTTGGAAAATAATCCACACCTCTTCTTCCTACCAAAGTGCATAACCTCAGACTTTTCCCACATTTTATTCCATCTGCCACTCCTTTGCCTCTTCTCCTAGCCTGTCCAAGTCCTTCTGCCTCCCCACTTCGTCAACACTACCTGTCCTTCCACATATCTTTGTCATTTCCAAGCTTAGCAACAGTGCCCTTGGTTTCTTCATCCAGATCATGATATATAATGTGAATAGGTATGATCCCAACACTGACCCTTGCAGAACTCCGAGTCACTGGCTGCCATCCTGAAAAGGGCACTTCATCCTTGAATCTGTCAGTCAGCCAATCCTCTGTCTGTTCCAGTACCTTGCCCCTAACACAGTGGGTTCTTATTTAGTAGCCTCCTGTGCGGCACCTTGTCAAAGGCCTTCTGAAAAATAGATCACAGCCACTGACTCTCCTTTGTCTAACTTGCTGGCAAGTTAGACATTGCCTCCAAAGAATCCTAAGGTATGACCTTTCCTTGGCTAAGCCATGCTGACTCAGCCCTATGTCACTATGCACTTCCAAGTGCTTTTGCAACCTCATCTTTAACAATGGACTGTTAAAATCTTGCAGCAACCAAGGCCAAGAATCTGGCCTATTATTTCCTATCTTCTGCCTCCCTCTCTCCCCTTTTAAACAGGGGTTATTGCACTAGGCATTTTGCGGTCCTTTGAGACCCTCCCTGACTCCAATGATTCAGGTGGTGAAGTCATATTTTATAATTCTTGTTTTTTTTTTTTTTTTTGCACAAATGTTACTTTTTTTGAGCTAGTAGCTGTGATATTTTCCTCCCCTTCATATATCTTTGTTGAGTAGCAGAATGAATGATTCCGGAATCAATGTCAAGATTACTTGGACTTGTAAACAACTTTCAGCACAGAAATGGGCCTTCCAATTCAGTTGATCTTTTTATGCTGTGCTCGGGTCTCCTCCCAAGCCTCTTCATCCGTCCCTATCAACATATATTTCTATCCTTTTGTACCTCCAAGTTTATTTACTGTTTAAATGCATTTCTGCTATTTGCCTCAGTTATTTTCTCTGTGGCAGCATGTTTCACATTGTAACCATGCTCTGCTAAAAAGCATTTCTCTTTTATTCCCTATTGGATGTATTTGTGATCATTGTGCATTTGTGATCTGTAGTTTTGTGATGGAAATATGAAGTTGGTGGGTTGAGGCACACTAAGGGAATCTGTAACATTTCTGTGCTTTATCTGATTTGAGAAGTCTATCCGAACCAGTGTAAACAGGAACTGTATTGCACCCTTCAGTTATCAACCTCCTTGCTGAGCTTAATTTTTGAACAATCTCCACTAACTTGTAGCTCAGTAACTTATTTTGAATGGCTAACAATGTTCACACTTGCTTTTATCTCTGGAAAATTGTGTTTCGCAGACACTTTAGAAAGATTACTCTTATATGAGAAACCAAAGGGCGGCATGGTGGCTCAATGGTTAGCACTGCTGCCTCACAGTGCCAGGGACCCGGGTTCGATTCCAGCCTTGGGTGACTGTCTGTGTGGAGTTTGCACATTCTCCCCGTGTCTGCGTGGGTTTCCTCCAGGTGCTCCGGTTTCCTCCCACAGTCCAAAGATGTGCAGATTAGGTGAATTGGCCATGCTAAATTGCCCATAGGGATGTGTAGATTAGGTGGGTTATAGTGGGATGCTTTTGAGGGTCGGCGTGGACTTGTTGGGCCGAATGGCCTGTTTCCACAGCGTAGGGATTCTGTTCTATTCTAATAAGGTATGTTTCCTTGAGGAGGGTAAAACATTTAAAACAGTTTGACCATCAGTCCAGCATATGCAGTAGCTCATGAAGGGAGGGCAGGAGAGAGACAGTTTTAATTAATTCCACATTTAATATTCTGAAAATTGATTATTTTGTTCCCTAGGTCGAACTGGCACTTTGGGACACAGCAGGACAGGAAGATTATGATCGACTTAGGCCTCTCTCCTATCCAGATACAGATGTTATTCTAATGTGTTTTTCTATTGATAGCCCTGACAGTTTAGGTAAGAATTTACGTCATGCACTAGGTTGTATGTGTGTTTAATCTTAGTCCTTACTATAGGTTAAAGATTGATTGATTTGATACGTCATTCTGGTTTGTTTATGTAGAAATTTGTGCCCTTTTTTTAATGAAGGGTAATAATTTTAATGCTAATACAAAACATTAAGCCTGTCGAATAAAAATTGATGCTATTATGTTTCTACATATAAGCTTTTTAATGATAAGCATTGTATACTTGAGAAGCACCCAACTTGCCACTTTGAACTTTGAGAGGTCTGTTTCCAGGTTTCCTCATTCATTAGTTGGTAATCTTACAGATATTACAAAATAATGTACTAACTCAAAGCTTGTCTTAGACATACCGCAGTTTTTGTGCAATGTCACAGTTTAATCCTGTTGCTGTGTTTCATGCAGAGGTCTTTTTTAGTTATTCTCTTCAGCTTCTTTAGCTATGGCTGTTTAGTAATACTGTTGGTTTTGACTTTTTATTTTGCTGTTGTCCAAAACCTTGTTGGGAATCTTCGTATCTTGGCATTTGTCTGGGAATTAGAAGCTGCCTTAATAATTATACAGAAGAGGCCCTATGGGCCATGAAATCTGCATTGACAAAAACTACTCTTAAAATGTACATTAGTCCTGTTTTGTAGCACTTGGCCATAATCTTGAACATTAGGACATTTCAAATACCTTTTCTAAAGGTTGTGAGCTTTCCTGCCTCAACTCCAGCTAGTGCATTCTAGATTCCCACCACCTCCTGAGTTGGGGGGCGGGGGAACTTTCCTCAAATCCCCTCTAAACCTACCTTTCACCTTTTTTAAGATGATGTCCCCTTTTTATTCATCTCTCAACTAGGGGGAGCAGCTGATTTGTATCCACTCTGTCCATGACCCTCAAATCTTTACACTTCAAGTTCCCCCTCAGCCTTCTCCGCTTTAAAGAAACAATCTGAGCTGATACAGCTTCTCTTCATAACTAAACTACTGCATCCCAGGCGATCCTGCTGAATCTCCTTAGCACCCACTCCCATGCAATTACATCCTTCCTGTAGTGTGGTGACCAGAACTGGCCACAGCTGTAATACTGTACAGTAATAACAAGGAAACAGGTCTTTAGGTTACAGAAGTATATAGACCAATTGATTGTTCAGATAGGCAGATCAGTGGCAGATGAAATTTAACCCTGATAAGTGTGAGGTGATGCACTTTGGAAGAAGTCACAAGACCAGGGAGTATTCAGTGAAGCTCAGAAATTGAGTAATCTTGGACTGCTTGTGCACAGATCCCTGAAAGCTGCAGGACAGGTTATTCAGTAATCAAGAAGGCTTACAGTTGTAGCATAGATCATTACAGGAGGGAGGTTATGTTGGAGCTGTACAAAACTTGAATGTTTTCATGTTATCCAAAAGCTTGCTAATCATCCCCACGTTTTAAGCCCACCAAAACCTCCCACTCCTTATGTGAAACTGCTCAAGACCTTCTGTCCTACTTCCCAAATTCCCTTCTCCTTCTATTGAAGCATTCATTTACCACCCTACTATAGTCTTCCAGCTTCACACATCTTGTCTGCATGGTCCCTGATGGGGCCCTAGTCTTGCCCCTGGTTATCCTGTTCCCCTTGATATACTTAAAATGTCTTGGGATTCTACCTAATCTTACTCACCATTGTTTTATTTAAAGTACACCTTTTTTCTCCCAGTTGCTTTCTTAAGCGCCCCCACACACTCTATACTCCATTGGGTCTTCGTCATTTGCTCCTTTTGTACATCTTTAAAGCTTTTTTTCCTTTCTCATCCAGTCTTGAATATTTCTAGACAACCAGTTCTGTACTTGTTGCTCCAGTATTTCACCCCAAAGGGGTGATTCTGTCCCCTTTTGGTCACATCCTGCCTTATTTTAATAAAATGTGCCTTCCCTAATCCAAAACTGCTTTTTTTTTTACAGGCAGTCTTTTTCTTGTTTCATAACAAACTTGACGAATAATATTGTGGTCTCTGTCAGTAAAATGTTCTCCCCACTGTCACCTTGAACACCACCTGTCTTTATTCGCTAGAATTGAGTCCAGCACTGTCTTCCCTTGTTGGACCTTCTACACGTCGAATTAAAAAAAACTGACCTGCGTACACTTCCAGGGTCAATAATCGGAGGATACAGATTTCAGAAAGATTGTAGGAGCAGAAGTAGACATTCAACCCACTAAGTCTGCTCCACTATTCATTGAGATCATAGCTGATCTGATTCACTCTCAGCTTCGTTTTCTGCCTTTTCCCATAACCCTAGATTCCCTTACTGATTCAAGGTCTATCTCAACCTTGCATATACTTAATGACCCAGTCTCGACTGCTCTCTGCAGTAAAAATTCCAAAATTCCACTACCACTGAGAATAAATTCCTCCTCCTTAGCTCTGTTTTCAATAAGTGACCTTTTTAGTCTGAGATTATGCCCTCTGGCCCTGGACACTCTGACAAGGGGGAACTGCCTTTTCACATCTTTGCTGTCACATCCTTGAAGAACCTTTTTTGTATGTTACGATAAGGTCACCTCTGGTTCTTCTGTGTTGCAATGAGTGCAGGCTCAACCAACTCAAACTGTCATAAGACAGTCCCTCTATTTTTTTGTTATAAGCCTGGTAAACTTCCTCTGGACTGCCTGCAATGTCAATGCATCTTTCTTAGGTAAAGAGTTCAAAACTGTTTACTGTATACCAGTTGTTGCAGACTAGTGACTTGTATTGTTTTAGAAAATCCTCCATACTTTGTTACTCCATTTCCTTTTGAAATAAATTCCATTTGCCTACTCTAATACCCACTGAACACTTCACGATTCATGGATGAGGACTCCTACATTCCTGTTTTGTAGCTTTTTTCAGTCTTTCTCCATTTCAATAACGCTTAGCACCTCCTGTTTTTACCAACAAAGTGCATAACCTCACATTTTCCAAAACTGTATTCCATCTACCAAATTTTTGCCCATTCTAACCTGTCTATAACTCTCTACAGACTCTTTGTATCATCCTCGACACTTGCCTTCCCACCTATTTTTGTCATCTTTAAACATCAATAGTGCATTCACTTTCTTCATCCATGTCATTTATATTGTAAATAAGTGTGACCCCAGTACTGACCCCTGTGTTACTCCACTTGAAAAAGATTGTCATTCTGAAAATTGGCTAACCAATTGGTAGCATCAATAGAGGATTGTCATTGTACTACCTCCAATACCATGGATTCTTATCCTAAGTAACCTAATGTACAGTACCCTGTCAAGTGCCACCTGATAATCTAAATCTATTGCAGCCACTGGTTGTCTGTTACCATTCTGCTTGTTACCATCTCAAATAATTCTACTAAATTTATCAGGGAATATTTCCAATTTATGAAGCCATGCTACCTCTGCTTGATCATATTATGCATTTCTCAATTCTGATATCTATTCTTTGTAATAAGCTCTAACATCATTCTGTAGGTACCTGCTTTGTGTCCTTTTTTTAAATTGCCAACATAACACCTTTAGTTTACAATCTCCAGGGCTTTTACAAAATCTAAGAAGTAATCTTCCACCATTTCTGTAGCAACTTCCTTTAATATCCTATTATGTATTCCACCAGATCCAGGGGCCGTATTGGTCTTTATTAGTTTCCCTAGACATTTTTTCTAGTGAGAGTTGTTTATTTCCTTTTCCTGCTTTTTCTCCTTGGATACTTAGTAATTTTGGAATGCCACAAAGTGTATTCCACCGTGAAGACTAATGTAAAGTATTAATTCAATTACTCTACCATTAACTGCCACCCAATTATTGTTTCCCAGAGTTATTCTGTAAGGGGCCTGTGTTCATTTTAGATTCTCTCTCTTCCTTTTTATATATTTAAAGCTCTTGCTGTCTATCTTGATATTACTTGTAAGTTTACCCTTGAAGTTTATTGTCTCCTTGTTTGTGATTTTTTTTTTTGGTTACCTTTTTTATTGGTGTTTAAAACTTTCTCAATCCTCTGTCTTACCACTAATCTTTGCGACGTTGTTGGGTTTTTTCAATTTGATGCGTTCTTTGACTCCCCTGGTTAACCATGGATAAATAAATGCCCTAACTCTTGCAAAAAAAATGTACAAAGGAAAATAATGGGGCTAAAGGCCAGTAAATCCCCTGGGTCTGATGCATTGCTTCCTTTGATGTTAAAAGAAGTAAGTACAGAGATGTTGAATGCACTGGCAGTAGTCTTCCAAGAATCTTTCCGATTCTGGAAAATTCCAAAAGGATTGGAAAACTGCCATTGTAACACCCTTCTCCAAAAGGAGGGAAACAAAAAAAGGCAACTACATGCTAATTGGCTTAACATCTGTATTAGGAAAAAGTGAGTCTGTTATGAAGGTTAGTATTTAGTTAGAGCATTTAGTTAGATGTATCAAGCAGAGTCAGCATGGCTTCACAAAGGCAAAATCATGCTTTGACAAATTAATTACACTTTTTTTTGAGGAGGTTACAAGCAGGATAGTTGAGGGGGAGCCAGTAGATCTGATAATCATGTTTCAAAATCCAAATTTAATGAAGTCTGCACAGTGATACTTATGATTGCTGATGGTGTTGAGGAAAATATATCAATATGAATAGAGGATTAGCTAATCAAATACAGAGTTGGGATAAGGGGTACGTTTTCAGAATGACCACTTGTAACTAGTGAACTGCCACAGATCAGTGCTGGGACCACAATTATTTACAATATATACTCATGACTTGGATGAGGGAAGTGAAATGACGATCATCAAATTTCCACAAAAGTAGGTGGGAAGGCAAGTGGTGAGAATGACCTGTCTACAGTAGGCTATAGACCACTTAAGTGAGTGGGCAACAATTTGGCAGATGGACTATAGCATGAGAAAATATGAGATTGTATACTTTGGCAGGAACAATAAAGAAACTGTTATTTAGATTGGGAGAGACTGCTGAAAGCTGCACCACACAGGGATTTGGGGGTCCTAGTGCATGAATCTCCAAACCAGTAAACAAGTTCAGTGGGTAATCAGGAAGTTAAATGGACTGTTGGCCTTCCTTTCAAAGGAGATGGAGTGTAAAGATAAAAAGGTATAGGAAAAAGACTAGCTAAGACTAGACAAAGTAATCAGATCATACCTAGAATTGTGAACGGTGTGGGCCTCTACTCGTCTTAAGGACCGCAATAGTGCAGAGAAGATTGACTGACTGAGTTGATCCTGGGTACGTAGGAATCCTCGTATGAAGAAAGATTCAGTAGTTTGGGCTTGGGCTTGTTGTCGTTTTAGAAGAATGAGAGGTAAAAGACAGTTAGTCACCATAGTCTTACCAGACCATAGAGACGACAGGTGGTGATTTAACCTAAAGGATCAACTTACCACCCTGTCAAGTGAGGACAGTTTGAAAAGGAGAATCCTTCATAGTAAGGGTAGTTCTGAGGAAGGGTCACCGGACCTGAAACGTTAACTCTGTTTTCTCCTCCACAGATGCTGCCAGACCTGAGCTTTTCCAGCAACTTTTTTTTGTTCCTGTTTTTAATCCTTCATAGTAACTTCAGCCAATGCTGAAATTTGAACCCACACTTCTGGCATCACTCTGCATTGCAAACCAGTTGCCCATCCAACAGCTATACCATAGATATGAAAAAGTATTCCCTTTTGGGAATATCTAGGATTAGGGCAAGTTCTCGGTGAGAGATTACCCATTTAGGACAGAGGTGAGGAGGAATTTCTTGAGGATGCTGAATCTGAAATCCCTTACTGCAAAGGGCTATCACGACTGGTTTATTGAGTGAGTGCATTCCAGGCTGAGACAAACCTTTTTAACCAGTAAGGGGATCAAGAGTTAAGCAAATAACAGGGAAGTGGAATTGAGGATTATCAGATCAGCCAAGATCTCATTGGCAGAGCAGACTTGATGATCTGAATGGCCTAGCTCTAGTTCTGCTTCTACATTTTATGGCCTCTGAAACTGTTGGCACAGACTTGATGGACAGTGGTCCCTTCCTTTGCTGAGATTTAATGTTATAAAGAAAAATGTACCTGTTTTTAACATTTCTTTTTCTCTTCAAATTAGAAAATATCCCTGAGAAATGGACCCCAGAAGTGAAACACTTTTGCCCTAGTGTGCCAATTATCCTTGTCGGGAACAAAAAAGATCTGAGGAATGATGAGCACACACGGAGAGAATTGGCAAAGATGAAGCAGGTTTGTAGAGGATCGTAGGGGGAAAAATTCAGTATCAGCCTTCACAAGCAATGAATTGAATTCCATCAGCCTGTTAATGATGGGGTGGGAAGGCTAGAAAAGTGGCACAGAGAAGCATTTGGATGGAAGCTTAATTCCTTTATTTTTAAGCCACTTCCTGCTTCTGCAAATATTTTGTCTGCGTCAGGTGGCCCTGCTTCTATGTGGGGAGACCACCAGTTTGTGTTTGGGGTCACAGGCTCCTTGATGGACTCTCCAGCACTCTCCGAGACTCTCTGTAATCATACTGTCAGTGTCAGTGTCAGTGCTCCACATGGGCCCCTGGCTGAATCTGAACTTCCTTTAATTTTTTGAGGGTGCCTTCTTGCCTGTAATACAGTGTAAGCACTGGTGACTGATAGCAGGGACGCTGTTGAATTGCCTGCCCTCTGATTTGAAGTAGTATTTGAGTGCAGGACTACCATCCTTAATTAGATGGCAGCACTGCAGTATCATGTTGTGTTGCCTCAGGTTTCCACCACTGGCCAAAGTGGGATCATGAACTGCTTTTCAGCTATGGTGGTGAGAATTGACCATTTGCCAGTAAAATTCATCTCAGTGATTTGATGCTTCTGTTGTAATAAATCATGTGGTCTTTCCTTTAGTCACGAGGTTCTTCTCGTACCCTGTATTTTGAAAATTTGAAAGTTTGTTTTTGCAGGAACGACAAAAAAAGCAGAGTGTTACTTAATGACTGCAGTTCTAGGTACAGATGGATTTGGGTGCTCTACTGCATGAATCATAAAAAGTAGTCTGCATGTATAGGAAGAACAAGAAGGCTACTGAGATCCTATCCTTTAAGAGAAATTGAATGTCAGTATGGATGTAAACAGAAGAATATTAGTGAGACCACATCTTGACTAGTGTGCACCTTTTTAAAGGAAGGATGTAAATGCATTGAAAGCAGTTGAGGCAGCTTAATAGATCGCCTGGAATGACTGGGCATTTTTAAGATGATAGCCATGTTTCTGTTGGAGTTTAGGAGTGACTGGATTGAAGTGTAGAAAGGTCTTGAATGATCTTGACACGATGAACTTGGAACAGCTATTTCCTCTTCTGGATCAACTCAGAACCCTTTACAGTTAGGGTTGCCCTTTTAAGATGGGGGTAACTTTTTTTTTCTTTTCAGGGTTGTGGAACTTTGGAATTCTCTGCCTCGTAAGGTGGTGGAAGCAGCACCATTAACTTTTTTTTTTCCTTTAAGCAACAGATGGATCAATTTTTGCCAGGAAGGGAATCGAAAGTTATTGGAGTAGTTAGCAACGTGTACTTCTGCTAAAGCAAAAAAAAACAGATGAGCTATGATCACGTGACATAGTAGAGCAAAGTTGAGGAAACTGAATGGACTTTTGCTTCTATTTCATACGTACAATATTCTCTGCAAAGAATTGGGAATGCTGGAGATCTGAAACAAACAGAAGTTGGTGGAGAAACTCAGCAGATCTGGCAGCATCTATTGGGAAGAAAGCAGAGTTAATGTTTTGAGTCCAATGACACTATCAGAGCTGTTACAAGATAGGAAAAAGTGGTATTCAAGCCAAAGATATCTCCAATGGGATGCCACAACCAGACATGTTCTCCACCAACCCCCCCCCCAAAAAAAAACACCATTCCAGGGCCCTGGACGTGCACAGACAAAAAAGGCTGTTTCACCTGGAAAGTGTTAGCTTTGTATGCAGTCAGTTATTCCCCCCCATGCAATTTGGGAATGTGATTGGGAATAGTAGAACTATTTTTCTGTAGGTTTGGATAGGGATTATACATTGTTGTATAATTTTTTAAAGTAGTCCTCTGTCTCATTCATACAGGAACCTGTAAAACCTGAAGAAGGAAAAGAGATGGTCACCAAGATTTGTGCATATGGGTATATGGAATGCTCAGCAAAAACTAAAGATGGAGTGAGAGAAGTTTTTGAAATGGCTACACGGGCTGCCTTGCAAGCTAAGCGTCCAAGGCACAAGGCCTTTTGCAGTGTTCTATAAAGCAAAAATGCAAACTAAGTGCGTCCTACCACACATATTACAGTCACTTGATTTCTAAAGAAAGTCTTGAATTGATGTTTGTTAAATCTAGTATGATAGTGTCTTGATTATATCGGCCTCTCATTTATCTGTAATGCTGTTCCTGACTATTCCGTTTGCTATCGATATTTAAAAGCCAATCAAGGTTTTATTTCCTAGCTCATTGGTGTGCTGATGTATAGCTATGGTCAATTTTACAATATGCATGTATGCACCTAAACTTTGGTTTGCCATTATTGTAAGTTTCTTTTTGTCCTATCTACTTTACATGATCAACAGGTGCAGCCTTACTGGTAGGAAATGGCACTCCGTCAGCCTGTATTGCTTAACATAGAACCAAACCAAGAAGTCAATTTGGCGCCATTGTTTATAGATGTAGTTTAATTCAACTTTTGTATAATTGGATTTCATAACGCTAATACTGTAGCCTCCACTGAAATTTTTAAGTGTATTGAAAAAAAATAAAAGTTGAATTCCTTTGTATAAAAGCTTGGTAACTTTCTGAAATGGATAACTGATCTAAACCAAATCGGGCTCTAACATACTTATGTACAATGTGGAGATTTATATCAGGGAAGGGTTAAGATTTGGGGAAAGGCGGGAGTTCTCTCTTTGATCTTGGACACCTTGCTGATTAAATACGAATTACTGTTCAGTTTGAGGAGTAAAGCTGGCCAGCAGCTCAGTAAACGGATTGGCATGGTCAACCACACCATGCGTTCAATGCCTTCTATTTATCATATTAGTATATGTACTGCCTGCCTTTATGATTTTGTTTTTAACATTGGAGTTGTATCTGAGGTTCTGAATGTACCTCACTTGCAGTTTAATAGGTGTGTTTTTTGTTGTTTTTTTTGGCTGTATCAGTAAATAGTTACCAGCAATACTAATAGCAAAATAAAAGCCGGTTTTTTTTAAAAAAAAAAACCGAGTCTATTCTTTACACTTTCTATAAGTCTGTGGGTGTGTTCTTAACCAAGTCACTGTGCCTTTTTTTCCTTTGTCGTGTTCAAATAATTCTTAACCCTGAAACATAAGGAGAATATGGAGTTGGTTGCTCTTGGGCCAACAGTTCAAGAAGGTTGCTCACCACCACCTTGAGGGCAATTAGGATGGGCAACAAATGCTAGTCTGGCCAGCAGCACACGTGCCCCATGAACTTGAGTAAAGAAAAATCCTTCTTTATTATCTTTGACCCATGCAACTTTTAAGGCACTTTTTTTTTTATACCCCCTTCTTTGACCACACTTGGTCACCTATGCTAATTGTGTCCTTTGGTTCAATACCAGTTTTCACATGAAGTGCCTGAGAATGTTTTGCTACATTCATGAATGCAAGTTGAATTTGAATGTTGCATCACTGCTGGAAGGTAGTCAGCTTCTCTGGCCTCTAGGAGTTCACATCTGAAAAGACAAAAAAAACCATTGCTGCATGGTATTCAATGTATAAGAAATATTGTCTAACATTTCAGACAGGACCCAGTCCTTTTTAATCATGCTGTATTTCCCATTCTAGGAAACTTCTCTACTGCCAATTTAGAGATATAGCTACAACTTTGCTGCATGATCCTGCTATTGTGTAGTAATGGTGAATAATCCAAAATCCACAACGTAATCATTGCAATGTCTAAATTTCAGTAAAACCTGTAATGCCTGTTACCTTTTTGGAAGGTATTCTGCTGAGATATGGGGCAGGATGTTTCTTGGGTTTCTGAATGCCACTGTCGGGCTAAAATTTGACCTGTTTTCCACTCTGTAAGCATATTTCAAATTGTGACTTTCCCTGATACTATTTCTTAATGGCCACAGGGCAGGCTAACTGTCCACTTTAAGGACAGCAGATGGGTTATTAAAGTTGGAGAGTCAATCAGAAGGTTTCAATGAAAGTAAGGGACAGACACTTCAGTATAGACTTGGCCTTGCCAATTTTTAAAATTCAAAATCAAAAGCAATCTTTTTCAAGCCAGCTACAACCGCTCTTGCCCTCTGAAGCAAGATTGGTCTAAGTACTGCCCCCGGTCCACCCCCAAGGCATCATCTCGAGGTACCTAACTCTGACTCCCATTGCCTCCAAGGGCCTCAAATCCTGCTCGGCTTGAGTTTAAAATAGCCTCTGATGGCCAATCAATTTCCTGCCAAATGTGAGTCTCCCCTGCCCATTCTGGCTCCACAGCAATGGCCAGTGGGCAGGATGGAGCCATGGAACTGGCATACAGACTGGTGGTGTTATTTCTGGCACCCATCCACCTCCGATCCTGATCACAAGCCTGATCCTGACCCCAGCAGGTTCTATAAATCAAACACCTGAGGTACAGGTTTGAGGTTGTAGGTTGTTCAATCAGAGTGCTGCTTTCCGGAATTTGGTATTGTGGTTATAAGGGATAGAATGAAATTCAAACTTTCCACTGTTCTAACACTTTTTTTTTATTTTTAGTTTAAAAACCACAACAAGACTTATGGTACTTGTTCTTTAGTTATCCTGTCTCATTCAAACTGGAGAAATTTTTGTTGTTTTGAAAGAAACTGGAGGAGGGAATCTGGGCTAACTAAATTCACTTTCTTCATTTGAATTAATTGGTGATTTGATTTCTAAACACTAAATTCTAATTTTTAATCTACAAAATAATTTTAAAATAAATCAGGCCATAAACTGGGTCTAATTGATGCAGATATTGGGCATGGCTTTAGAATTTTAAACAAATGCTTTGATTTTTGTTCTGTACAAATTCATTCTTGAAAGATAAGATTTTGATCAGACTTTGTAATAAAGGAGTTACTATTGAGCTGGCTGAGAGAAAGTTGGAAAAGTAGGTTACTAGGCTACATTTAAACAAGATGTTCCCAAATCTTATACATGATATTGTCTGGACCTCATCTCAGGACAGAAAATACTTACCCTCTGGCTAAGGAGTAATGTATACCTCAGGTGTTTGACTTAAAGGACCTGCCGGGGTCAGGATCAGGCTAGTGATTAGGATCAGAGGTGGAAAGTTGCCAGAAATAACACCACCGGTCTGTATGCCAGCTCCATGGCTCCATCCTGCCCACTGGCCACTGTTGTGGAGGCAGAATGGAGAATTGGGTAACGAAAAGGAGGAGAGTACATTTTTAAGACAAAATCTTTTAGTCTCGATTATATATACTTGGATCAAACGGATTTGGAGAAAATTACAACAGGTGTTGTAGATGCAAGACAGGCTATTGATGTGTGTGTAGCAAAGGACTACTGTAGATTTTTTAAAAATGCAGGAGGTAAATGCACGCTTTTACCTACTGTGGGTGCATATTGGTGGATTAAAATCCTTAGCTGTGGTGAGTAGCAAACAAAAAAGGGTGCTTTTTTTTTACTTGAAAGCAGAAATTCAAGTTCAGCAAATCCTTATTTTGCATTTGTTAATTCTAAAAATGAACTAATTATAGAAGCATAGGACAATAACAGAAGGGTCATTCAATCCACAGTGCCTATGTAACTCGAACTAACTATTTCCTTGAAGTTTAACTATGTAAATGACAACATTGACATAAAACATCTGCATATAATGTATTTTCCTCTCATGTTATGCCAAGTAGATAATGAAGCTAAGCTAGTGAAAGATAACCTTGTGCATATAATGATGGTTATCCTTTCTCATCTCCCTTGTATTAGCATTTACGTAATTGTAGAACTGAGCTTATGAATGATTATAAAACTGATTTGCCAAGATTTTTCTCCCCCACCCCTACCAATCACCAGCACTTCACTTCCCCCAGGCCATTACCCTATGCTTGTGTCATGAGTAGAAATTGGATTGACCTTTTCCAGGGGTATTCATATTTACTCTAAAGCCAACTTTCTGTTCACCTCTAAGTTGTCTCTCTACTTTTCCAAATCAATGGCATAAGACCAGATTGGCTGAGGATTCAGCTAAACATGAACTATGGATGAAAGTAGTAACTCAGTAGAATAGCTAAAAGCAGAAAATACAAAAATATGCAAGAGGTAGATCAATATTGGGAGATTAATTGAGTGTAATTCTTCATGTGAAATTCTAAAATAGTGTAATGTGCTATATTCTTTCACAATGTAAAGATTACATTGATTCAGTTGTTAGCACTAAATAATAGTGATTTGGCAGAGCACATAACCTGCGAAGGATGTCATTGTAAAAATGTTTGAGACAAAATTAAACTGATACAATGGATAAAGCTGTCAGAAAATTATCAATCTGCTGAATGTCTGTAATCCGAGGATACAGTTTTCGGGCTGGAGGTTCATAATGTAAGGATCTGTCTTAGCCTAAAACAAAACTTTTAAAACTCCCAACTTCACTGCCAAAAAATAGCAAAACTCATGGGTTGTGGATGTTGTTGGCTAAGCCTGCAGCCATTGTCCACCCTCTTGGGCTACTGCAGTCTCCAGGAATAGGTGTGCCCCCAATCCTGCTAGTGATGGAGTTTCAGGATTTTGACTAGTGACTGTGAAGGAGCAATGACATATTTCCAAGTACAGATGAAGTCAGGTTTGCAGGTGGTGGTGTTCCTACTTGTCTGCTACCCTTGTCATTTTACATGGTTGAGATATGGGTTTAGAGACTACTGTGGAACGAACCTGCATGAATTGCTGCAGTGTATCTAGTAAATGGTATACATTTGCCAGACTGAGTTGGCGATGAGGGGAGTAAATGTTGAAGGTGGTAGGTGGGCTGCTTTGTCCTGAATGATGTTAAGCATCTTGAGTGTTGTTGGAGCTGCCCTCCCACAGGCATCCATCACACTCCTGGCTTGTGCATTGTAGATGATGGACAGCCTTTGGAAAATTGGGAGGTCAGTTGCTCACTGCAGAATTCCCAGCCTCTGACATGCTCTTGTAGCTACAGTATTTATATGGCTTGTCCAGGTCAACGGTGACTGCAGCAATTTTGATAGAACGCTCAGCAATGGTAATGAAGATCAAGGGGCAATGGTTAGGTTATCTCTTGTTGGAGAGATACATTGCCTTACACTTGTGGAGTACAAACATTACTTGCCACTCCTCAGCCCAAAACTGGATATTGTCCAGTTCTTGCTGAATATAGGTGCAGGAACTTCAGTATTTGAAAAGTACTGAATATTTCTGAATTGTGGAATTAGCAGCCAACATTTCCACTTCTGACCTTTATGATGGAGGGAAGGTCATTGATGAAGCAGATGAAGATGGTTGGGCTGAGGACTTCCTGCAGTGATAGCCTGGAGCTGAGATGACTGACCTCCAACAATCACAACCATCTTTCTTTGTGCTAGGTGTGACTCCAAAACAGTGGAGAGTTTCCCACTAATTCCCATTGACTCCAGGTTTTCTAGAACTACTTGGTGCAACAGTAAGCAGGTCATGTCTGAGCAGGTATCTCTTGATAGTCCACTGTCAATGACATCCCTTCCCTCCCTTTACGCATGACCAAGAGTTCATTGATAATGTGACAACTGGCTAAGTTAGATTTGTTCTACCTTTTGGCCATAAGACATGCTTGGACAATTTTCTACGTTGTTGGGTAGATTCTGGTTGTTATAAGTTTATTGGTGCAGCTAGTTCTGGAGCACAGGTTTTCATGTGAGTTGAATCGGCTGGAGACTAGCATCTGTGATTCTGGGACCTCTGGAGGAGGCAGAGAGATGCATCATCCACTTGCAGCTTCTAGCTGAAGATGGATGCAGTTGCTTCACCTTTTGCCCTGATGTGCTGGGCTCTCACGAAATGAGGATGAAGGTATTTGTGGAGCTTCCTCCAACAAGTTGTTTAATTTTTCACAACCGTTCACTGCTGGATGTAGCAGGACTGCAGAGCTTAGCTATGATCTGTTGGTTACGGGATTGCTTAGCTCTATCACTTATTGTTTTTGCTGTTTGACATGCCAGAAGTCCTGTATTGTAGCTTTACCAGTTTAACACCTGAATTTTAGTTATCCTCGGTGTTATACCTGGCATGCCGCCTAGCATTCTCCACCGATGCAGGTTTGAACCCCTGGCTTGATGGTGATAGCAATGTTAGAGTGGGCATTGGAGTTGACATGTCCAGGTTTGTCATTGTCAGTCGATTGTTTGGATATGTCCCATTTCATTTCATTGTTTAGGTTTCGTTGTGGTTTAATACAGGTGTTTGGTGTGTGAGGCTATTTCCATAGTCAGTTAAGAATCAACCACGTTACTTTGGATGTGGAATCTTATTTAGGCTATACTGGTAGGGACACAGTAATGAACTGAATAGATTTTCACAGTGCTTTGACAGTAATTACCAATAGCCTAGTTTACAATTCCAGCCCCCACCCACAACTCTTTCTCCAGTACGTCAATGATATAATCGGTGCTGCTTCCCTGTCTCAACTGGAATTGAAAATGTTTATCAATTTCACTTCCAATTTCCACCCTGCTCCTACCTCCACCTGGTCCAGCTCTGACTCCTCCTGTTCCCTTCCTTGACATCTGTTTCCATTTCTGGAGATAGGCTGGCCACCAATATCCACTACCAAACCACTTGATTCCCACAGTTACACATCCTCACACACCCTGATTCCTGGGAAGGCTCTATTCCATTCTCCCAATTCCTCCATCTCCATTGCGTCTGATCAGATGAGGCCAACTTCCACAAGGGGCCTCTGAAATGTGCACCTTCTACCTCAACCAAGGATTCCCCAGCACCGTAGTCGCGAGGGCCCTCAGCGGGTCTGACCCATCTCCTGCACTTCAGCCCTCACCCACTCTCTTCCCTCCCACAACAGCGATAGGGTGTCCCCTGTCCTCACCTACCATCCCACCAGCATCCACATCCAGAGGAACAATTAGCTGTCATTTCTGCCACGTAGGAGGCCTGACCTGAGTCCTTTTTGTCTATTTTCTTGCAGGTCATTTCACACCTAAGTTCGCAAACAGTGAATCCCCAAGTTTAACTCATGAACAGGAAGTTCTTAGTAGCAATACTTCAATCATTTCTCTCTCACTTCTTCCCATTTGCTTCCAGCAGCCTTGGAAAAGCACCTCTCTGCATGGTATAACTCAGATTGAGAAATATAAACAGTCGCTGATCAAACCTACACCTTCCATTCCTTCTTGCTGAGCATTCTACACCCTCTTTGAATTCCTACACATTATGATCATCACCAGTACCTGCATTTAGAAATATAATGCTTTGAGCATAACCAACTGCATAGCTATGAATCAACACACAAGATGTCTCACTAAATGAGTCATAACATTCTTTCCAACCGGTTTGAAACATAGTACATTGGCAGGGTCAGTGGAAACCTAAGGCGGATGACATATTTGCAGTTTTTCACTGAAATTATTCAGCTTTCATGTATTAAACAGAGATACTTGATGTAGACTGGCCATTTTAAACTTCAGTCTCGTTTCCAATGTTTACTAAACAAGTTTGGAACAACACCATCCAAAGTGTCAGGTTCAAATGAATGAAATTCAAATCCAGCAACAGTATCAACATTTCTTCTTCACAATGTGTTCTTCAGGGTAGAGTAGTAGAGACAAAAGCCCAGAAACCCATTAAGAAATGGCAAGGGCTTGTTAGTTTCTTTTTGGAAGCATCAGTTAATAGAGACCAAACTGTTTCCCTCACTTGCGAATTCCCAATTGTCAACCAATTGTAAACACTGTACAGAATGAATTGTGCCCCAGTGCTTTGACAGGGTTAATTAAAAAATGTCTGTTTTCAAGTTATTGTAGTTGGTTCTGTCGATGAATGGATAATTATCCATTTTGCCTTCACAACTATATCTTGTCTAATAATATCCTGTACATTTTCATGCTTCCATTATGGAAAAAAAACAGCATAGAGGTTGGTATCCTATCACCAAATCACCCTTTATTTACATGTGCACAGTACATGGACTCTGACTAGTTAGCCCAGAGCCATTCCATAGAGTGAGAAGCTACAGCAGGGTTTGAGCAAGTAATCAAGGTTAAAACTTTGAATCATAGAATGATTACAGGCATAGGCTATTTGATCCATCCTTTCATACCAGCCATCTGTAAGATCAACTCACCTAGTCCCATACCTCCTCTTTCCCCAGAGTCTTGCAAATTCTTCCCCATTAGATAATTATCCAATTTTGTGTTGATGGCCTTGTTGGAAACTGTCTCCACCACATTCTCAGACAATGCATTCCTAACCACTCACTGCATGCAATGAGGAAGTGTTGTCTTGCTGGAGGTGCTGCTTTTCAGATATCAGACTGAGGTCTGTATTTTGGTTCAAGTTGGGGGTGATTTAAAGATGAACAAGAAGTTCTCCTGACGAGTATCCCTCTCTCAATCATTGTCACCAGGACCAACGTGCTTTGGAAGTCTTGATGCTGTTTCTAGTCGGAGTAGACCCCTGGCACATAAATACCATCATTTTGGCAGTCTTACTCAGAAAAGGTACATGTTACTTTTTGGAAAGTACTCAGTGGTGTAGTAATCTCTGCGAACCCAATCTTCTCCTCTGCTCAGTTGGAAGTGCTTATTCAAGCTATGTGTGGTCAACTTCAGTAACTTCTTCCAGTAACAAAAACAGAAGTTGCTGGAAAAGCTCAGCAGGTCTGGCAGCATCTGTGAAGAAAAAACAGTGTTACCGTTTCAGGTCTGGTGACCCTTCCTCAGAACGCAGTGGGACCGGAGACCCTTCCTCAGAACGCAGTGGGACCGGTGACCCTTCCTCAGAATGCAGAGTTAATGTTTCGGGGATGGTGATCCTTCCAGAATGCAGTTCTGAGGAAGGGTCACTGGACCCGAAACGTTAACTCTGTTTTTTTCTTCACAGATGCTGCCAGACTTGCTGAGCTTTTCCAGCAACTTCTGTTTTTGTTCCTGATATACGGCATCCGCAGTTCTTTCGGTTTCTATGCAGTATTTAACTCACTGCCACATCTCTTCCAGGCATGCCCACCTTGAAGAAGTTCTGCTCCTCTCTCCGGCGGGATTTCTGTTCCAATCTTTATTCTCGCCCACCGACTTTAATTTCACTGTCACTCCTGGTGTTTGACCAAGTATTTGCTAAAACTCGTTTCCACAGCCATATCACATTCCTCAGTGACTGCTTCCGGCTCAGACTCACCCCATGTGGATTCCAACTGAAGTTGCATCCCTCATGTTTTGAATCCTCCCAGGGTCACAGATACCTCCATGATGTTCAACGTTCCATGGACAGTTGCTCTCGCCGCATCCTGAGATCCACACTCAGTGCCATGCGGCGTCACATGTGCACTCTCAACCTTTCTCTCCAACAGCATCGCAACGTACTGGCTCAGGGCTGCACCACTCCGCAGTTCCACTTCATCCTCCGGCTCATTCGTCATGCTAACAAGAAACTTTTTCTTTTCCTTTCAGGCATCAAGGCCCACAAAATGCAAAATGAGTTCTGAGGAAGGGTCACCGGACCTGGAACGTTAACTCTGATTTTTTTCTTCACAGACGCTGCCAGACCTGCTGAGCTTTTCCAGCAACTTCTGTTTTTGTTCCTGATCTACAGCATCCACAATTCTTTCGGGTTTTATACCTTCTTCCAGTGATCATTCCTCCTATGATTGTTTAGATAGCAAAAGACAGGACTTGTATAGCACTTTTCACAACTTTACACCCGAATAGTAAAATACTTCTGAAGTGTAGTCTCTGGTTTGTGGTTTGGTTCCACTTTGAATGTTTAAAGTCTCTTCAGGCAAATTGTCACCTGTTCTGTATTTAGGAAATGTATCCTCTTCCTTCAGGTGTTGAAGGTTTGACTGCAGTAGATTTCTGCAAAGCCCTTTTATTTACACAATAATACACTTTCCTGTCAAGGTAAATACATCTTCTTTCTAATACAGACTGTTCCTTCTCTCTTCTTAAACTCTACCTTGTCTCGTAATGTCACTGCTACAGCATCATAAATAACGCTATCTCATTGCAGTTACTGCTGTAATATAGAATGATTGACTTGTCAATTAAATTGAGGAAGTCCATTATAATTAACTAATTAAAACAAAACAAAGAACTGTGCATGCTGAAGATTTGAAACTCAGCAGGACAAATTCAGCAGGTTTGGCAGCATTGGTGGAAAGAAAACATACTCAAAATTTCAAGTCCAGTGACCCTTCTTCAAAACTGTAAACTCTGCTTTCCTCTCCACAGATGCTACCAGACCTGCTGAGTTTCTGTTTTTGTTTCACAGCTAATTAATTCTTCTCAACAAAAAAGAACTGTGGATGCTGGAATCAGGAACAAAAACTGAAAAAAACTCAGCAGAACTGTTTCTAACTAATTCTTATGTTGTCCAGCACATACAAGTCACTTATGCTTCAGCAGAGGTCACTAGAGAACTGATTTAAAAAAGCAGGAAGTACAATTTGCCTCAGTTTCAGCCCTATATATGTGCAATAAGAGACTGTCAGTCCTCAGCTTCTAATGCCTAGAGCTGCAAATGTATGACACAGGCGAGATTGTGTGGTATGGGGTCACACAGGCTGGAAACAATTCTCAGCCTTGATTTCTGTCTGATGCTAATTTAGTTGTTCATTGACAGGTTGGAGAAATGGATGCCATTGATT
>NC_063347.1:10539997-10551860 GCF_021869965.1 Rhincodon typus
GAGTGTTAGCGTAACCTGTCTAATCGGGAGAGTATTAGCGTAACCTGTCTTGTGGGGGGAGTGTTAGCCTTGTGTGAAGTTTCCTGGACAGGAATATTTGGAAAAATCAATGATTGGCCCACACACAGGAATCTAACGATTTATTCACAGCTCTTGGTTCATTTGTTTGCGGTCTTTGAACTCCTATTCCAGAGGAGACCTGCCTGCAGAAAGCTTGACAGTTGTCGGGGCTCCATTTAACTGCAGTCACATTCAGAATCATTGACAAGCATGTGCTCATTTTTCTTCCAATGCCTACCATGCATGGAGTATTGTCACCTTACAAACGGTGTTGCTTTAAGACCTCCATGTGCAGGGAGGCCAAGGATAGGGATGTCATTATGTGATCATAAGACCATAAGAAATATGACCAGGTGTAGGCCATTTGGCCCCTCAAGCCTGCTGTGCCATTCAATAGAATCATGGCTGGTCCGATATTGCTCACTTTCACCTTCCTGCCCTTTCCCTGTAACCCTTGATTTCCCATACTGATCAGGAATCTGTGTATATCAGCCTCAAGTATGTACAAGGACTCTGCCCAGACAGCTCTCTGAGGCAAGTAAGTCCAAGAGCGAACAATCCTCTGAGAGAATAAATTCCTCCCCATCTCAGTCTTAAGTTGGTGCCTCTTTAGTCTGAGACTGTGGGGAGGTGATAGCCTAATGTTTTTATTTTTGGACTGTTAGTCCAGAAACCCAGGTAATGCTCTGGGTTCAAATCCCACCACGGCAGATGGTGGAATTTGAATTGAATAAAAATATGGAAATTAGAGACCAATGCTGACCATGAAACCATTGCCAATTGTCGGGAAAAACCCATCTAGTTCACTGATGTCCTTTAAGGAAGGAAATTGCCATCCTTGCCTGGTCTAGCCCACATGTGACCCTGGACCCACAGCAATGTGGTTCACTATTAACTGGCCTAGCCAATGACGCCCTCGCCTCGTGAATTAATATTTTAAAAATGGTCTCTGGTCTTAGGCTCTCCTATGAGGAGAAACAAACAGAGACGCAATACCCTCAGACAAAGGTGTTTCTGGAGATCACATTGTGCTGTACTATAAGTTTTAGCTGTAGATAATCCCACAAGAGATCTTCAGGTAAATGGAATGTACTTTTCATATTTGTATATTCTGGTTAAAAAAAGGGGACATTTTGTCAAAACTTTCTGTCTCACACTCCTTCGGACAGCTCACAAAAATATCAACTTTCATCATTTGCACACATAGCACAAATGTCGTCTACAAAACCAATTACTGTAGTGGCAAGGGTCAACAGAGTATCCTACAAGTTCCGCGCACATCATTCCCTCTCCTCTCCAACATCCAAAAATTTTGGTCAGTCATTTTGACCACATCATATCACCGTCTATAAAAGAAGCTCATGGGATGGGATTCAGGAAAACAAATCCAAGTGGCTTGACCTTCAACCAAATTGAGCGTAGTGATTGTGTAAAGAATTGACCCAAAAAGGATTCCACTCCAACCCCCACAATGGCAGTTGGAATGAAGCATGCACACTTGACTTCTCAATGAAGCATTTGGTCATCTCCAAACCCCTCCAAAGGTGCTCTTTAAAATGACAGAAACCACCCCCCTTCCCCCACAAGGTAAATCTGCATTGAAAACAGGAACTAGTTGCAGGAAAGCTGTCTGGGTCAGTACTTCACTTCGAAGCAGGCAATGCCATTTACAGGCCACCACTAATAGACATCTCCTGTAGTGTGCTGTCTGTTTCAAGTGTACTTTGCAATCCATTTTGCCTTTTTGACAAGTTTATAAGTAGGAGGAAGAACATTGAGTCAGGTACACCCTCAGTATTATCTTTGTGATAGTCCCTGCTCCAAAATAGCTTTTAAAAACAGAGATAGAGTTGAAGAACCCTTTCTGATCACAGCTGCACTCAACCAGATATAAGAGTTTGATCTGCCCTGGTGAAAGACTCAGTAAGTTTGTCTAACATTGCTTTTGAACACTATACATTCCGATAGTTATGATTGGCTTGTCTAGAAGAAATGAATGTCAGAATTGCATTAAAACAGCATCCAGAGCGATTTAGGGCCAGTCGTTTAACATGTGACTGGAGGAATATTAAACACTCCATAATTTCTGTGTGAAACAAGTCTGCCTAAATAGTGGGTGGTGAGGTTGGGGAGAGGGGTGTTGCTGTTGAAGGTTTTGGTGAACACTGCTCCTCCACAAGCTAGCTGGTCCTTGCCACAGGCATAGAAGTGTAGAATAGAGGAGCAGGAGTAGGCCATTCAGCCCCTCGAGCCTACTCTGCCGTTCAATTTGATCGTGGCTGATCATCCAACTCTGTTCCCTGTTCCCACTTTCTCCCTACACCCTTTGATCCCTTTACCCCTAAGAAGAGTATCAATCTCCTTCTTGAAAACAGTCAATGTTTCAGCCTCAACCATTTTCTGTGGCAGGGAATTCCACAGGCTACGTTTGCTGGGTGAAGACAATTCTCATCTCAGTCATAAATGGCCTACCCCCTATAGTTATCCCTGGTTTTAGATACCCCAGTCATCAGCAACCCCTTCCTGCCTTTACCCTGTTAGAATTTTATAGGTTTCTATGAGATCTCCCCAGATTCTTTTGAACTCCAACGAATAGGGGGTAGGTGATGGCCTTGTGGTATTATCACTAGACTATTAATCCAGAGACCTGGATAATGTTCTGGGGACCAGGTGTGAATCCTGCCATGGCAGATGGATTTGAATTTTAAAATAATCTGGAATTAAGAATCTACTGATGATCATGAATCCATTGTCAATTGTCGGAAATACCCATTTGGTTCAGTAATGTCCTTCAGGGAAGGTAATCTGCCACCCTCACCTGGTCTGGCCTACATGTGACTCCAGACCCACAGCAATGTGGTTGACTCTGAGTTGCCCTCTGAAATGGCCTGGCAAGCCATTCAGTTATACCAATCGCTACAAAGTCTTAAAGAAATGAAACCGGGCAGATCACATGGCATCTATCTAGGCAGCAGAAAAGACAATGGCAGAAACAGCCCTGTTGATCCTGCAAAGTCCTCCTCACTAACTTGTGGGGGCTAGTGTCAAAATTGGGAGAGCTGTCTCACAGACTAGTCAAGCAACAGCCTGACATTGTCGTTCTCACAGAATCATACCTTACAGACAATGTCCCAGACACCACCATCACTACCCCTGGATATGTCCTGTCCCACCAGCAGGACAGAACCAGCAGAGGGAGGCGACACAGTGGTATACAGTAGAGAGGGTGTTGCTGTAGGAGTGCTCAACACTGACTCCAGACCCCATGAAGTCTCATGGCTTCAGGTTAAACATGGGCAAGGAAACTTCCTGCTGATTACCACTTACTGTCCTCCCTCAGCTGATGAATCAGTACTCCTCCATGTTGAACAGCACTTAGAGGAAGCACTAAGGATGGCACGGGCACAAAATGGACTCCGGGTGGGGGATTTTAATGTCCACCAATACTTGGCAGCAGTATTACTGATTGAGCTGGTCAGGTCCTAAAGGACATAGCTGCTCGGCTGGGTCTGCGACAGGTGGTAAGGGAACCAACAAGAGGGAAAAACATAACTGACCACATCCTTACTAATCTGCCAACTGCAGATGCATCTGTCCATGACAGTATCTTTAAGAGTGACCATTGCACAGTCCTTGTGGAGACAAAGTCCTGCCTTCACATTGAGAATAACCTTCATCGTGTTGTGTGGCACTATCACCACGCTAAATGGGACAGACTTCAAACAGATCTAGCAACTCAAGACTTGGCATACGTGAGGTGCTGTAGGCCATCAACAGCCGAAGAATTGTACTCCAGCACAATCTGTAACCTCATGGCTCACAATACCATCAAGCCAAGGGATCAACGTTGGTTCAATGGAGAATGCAGGAAGGCATGTCAGGAGCAGCACCAGGCATACCTGAAGATGAGATGTCAACCTGATGAAACCACCAAACAGGACTACTTGCATGCCAAACAGCAAAAGCAGCAAGTGATATACAGAGCTAAGCGATCCCACAACCAACTGATGAGATCTAAGCTCTGCAGTCCTGCCACATCCAGTCAGGAATGGTGGTGAACAATTAAAGAACTCAGTGGAAAAGGAATTTCCACAAATATCCCCATCCTCAGTGATGGAAGAGCCCAGCACATCAGTGCAAAAGATAAGGCTATAGCATTCAGAACAACCTTCAGCCAGAAGTGCTGAGTGGATGATCCATCTCAGCCTCTTCCAGTGGTCCCCAGCATTATGGATGCATCTGTCCATGACAGAATCAGTAAGAGCGACCACTGCACATTCCTTGTGGAGACCAATTCGATTCACTCCACGTGATATCAAACAACTACAGGCCCTGACAACATTCCAGCAATTGTACTGAAGACTTGTGCTCCAGAACTTGCTGCTCCCCTAACTGAGCTGTTCCAATACAGTTACAACACTGGCATCTACCAGGCAATGTGGAAAATTACACAAGCATGTCCTATACATAAAAAAAAGGACAAATCCAACTTAACTAACTCCTGCCCCATCGGTCTACTCTCAATCATCAGTAAAGTGATGGAAGGTGCCATCAACAGTGCTATCAAGCAGCACCTGCTCAGCAGTGCCCAATTTGGGTTCCGCCAGGGCCACTCAGCTCCTGACCACATTACAGTCTTAGTTCAAACATGGACAAAAGAGCTGAATTCCAGAGGTGAGGTGAGAGTGATAGCCCTTGACATCAAGGCTGCAAATGACCAAGTGTGGCATCACGGAGCCCTAGCAAAACTGGAATCAGTGTGTATCAGGGACCAAACTCTCCATTGGTTAAAGTCACACCTGACACATAGGAAGATGGTCATAGTTGTTGGAGGTCAGTTATCGCAGCTCCAGGACATCTTTGCAAGAATTCCTCAAGGTAGTGTCTTTGACCCAACCATCTTCAGCTGCTTCATCAACGACCTTCCCTCCACCATAAGGTGAGAAGTGGGGATGGTGGCTGATGATTGCACAATGTTCAGCAGCATTCACGACTCCTCAGATACTGAAGCAGTCCATGTTCAAATGCAACAAAATATGGAGAATATCCAGGCTTGGGCTGACAAGTGGCAAGTGACATTCGCACCACACAAATGCCAGGCTGTGACCATCACCAATAAAAGACAATCTAATCACCATCCCTTGACATTCAATGGTGTTACCATCACTCAATCCCTCACTATCAACATCCTGGGGGTTATCATTGACCAGAAACTCAACTAGACTCACCACATAAACACAGTGGCTACAAGAGCAGGTCAGAAGCTAGGAATACTGCAGGGAGTACTTCACCTCCTGACTCCTCAAAGCCTGTCCACCATCTACAAGGCACAAGTCAGGAGTGTGATGGAATACGGCCCACTCGCCTGGATGAGGACAGCCCCAACAACACTCAAGAAGTTTGACACCATCCAGGAAAAAGCAGCCTGCTTGATTGGCACCACATCCACAAATATCCACTCCCTCCACCACTGATGCTCAGTAGCAGCAGTGTGTACTATCTACAAGATGCACTGCAGAAACTCACCAAAGATCCTCAGACAACACCTTTCAAACTCAAGACCAATTCCATTTAGAAGGACAAGTGCAGCAGATATATGGGAACACTACCACCTTCAAGTTCCCCTCCAAGCCACTCACCATCCTGACTTAGAAATGTATCACCATTCCTTCGCTGTCACTGGGTCAAAATCCTGGAATTCCCTCCCTAATGGCATTATGGGTCAACCCACAGCAGGACGACTGCAGTGGTTCAGGAAGGCAGCTCACCACCACCTCCTCAAGGGCAACTAGGGATGGGCAATAAATGCTGGGCCCAGCCAGCGACACCCACATGCCACAAAATGTATAAATAAAGAAAAAAGAATCTAAAAGATCCAGTCTCTCTTCATATGTCAAGTGGAGGTGGTAAAAGGAAATTAAGTGAAATGCATTCAATATGAGATTTGAACCGATTGCAAATGCACATACACCTTCCCTGAGAATGCCATCAGCTCACCATTCTCTGGATGAAGAAATTTCTCACAGACATCATGTTTGTAATATTATTTTTTAAAAAAAGTTTTCAAGTCTGTGTACAGGATTGAGAATGTTTCTGCATTGTGTGAAAGCTGATGTTTTTAAGGAGCCACATGCAGTTGGTTCTACATGACTGATGGCAATGGAATGCATTGGTCAGAATGGTTTCCAAGATGTGGTGTTGCTGGAATAAATATTATGACTTGCTGGAGAACATACCTTTTCACAGTTGGTGTGGGTACAATGGGCTGGAATTTCGCCAACAATGCCTGGCTTGGGTACTTCGTAGGAAGTGCTGGCAGTCCTGTTGCTCTGTGAGGGCACGGAAACTCCCACTTTTGCACCAACCAAATGTGTCTTGAGTTCTCCTCGGCAAATAGGCTTCCTGTCAGGTGACAAACTGTAGTCGAAATTATTGGAATGTGTTAAGCATAAATGTTAACTTTTATCTTTCAGTTAGTGAATGCCCTTTTGAGCATTTAGTTTGTACTATTTACATATCAGATTGGCTCAGTTGGTAGCACACTTATCTCGAACGCAGTCCTGTTGCATTAAATTAACTGCATCTTCTCAGCTGACTCTTCAATGCAGTGCTGGACGGTCAGACGTGGCATCCTTTAAATGAGGCCTTAAGTTGAGGGGCCCATCTTCTTATTCTGATTGATACCTGCAGTATCTAAAGATGCATTAGGAGTCCTCCTGGTATTCTGACCAGCATGATACCCTCAGCCAGTGAAACAAGGGGAAGACGATGGCCCAGTGGTTTTATCGCTGGACTGTTAATCCAGAGACTCAAGTAACGTTCTGGGGATCCGGGTTTGAATCCCACCACGGTGGATGGTGGAATTTGAATTCAGGAAATATCTTGAATTAAGAGTCTAATGACCACCATAGATTATTAGGGAAAACACATCTTGTTCATTAATGTCCTTTAGGGAAGGGAACAACCATCCTTACCTATATGTGACTCCAGACCCACAAACAATTTGGTTGACTCTTAACTGCCCTCTGGGCAATAAATGCTGCCTAACCAGTGACATGAATGAATGAAGGACAGGTGGATCGACTATTTGTGTTGTTGATGTTTGTCTGCCTAGAGCAAAGGGATGGCATTGTAGCTCAGTGGTTAGCACTACTGCCTCACAGCACCAGGGACCTGGGTTCAATTCCACCATCTGGTGACTGTATATGCAGAATTTGCACATTCTCTCTGTATCTGCATGGGTTTCCTCTGGGTGCTCTGGTTTCCTCCCACAGTCCAAAGATGTGCAGGCAAGGTGGATTAACTGTGGCAAATGTAGTGTTACAGGGATTCTGGATGGGAACCTCTTCAGAGGATCAGGACTCTATTCTATGAAAGTAAACCCACAGTGATCCAATCAACTTGGAGTGTATTAGGAGAGACAGGATAGGAACAGGAGGAGGCCATTCAGCCCCTTGGCAGGGGAGTATCACCTTTCACTTACATAGCTGATCTTTACCTGAGTTCATTTACCTGCCTTGGTTCCATAATTAACATCCTTGTCTAACAAAAATCTACAACTCTCAGTTTTGACATTATGTGTTGACCTGCAGCCTCAACAACCTTTTGGGGAGATAGGTCCGGATTTCCACTGCATCACGTGTGAAGTAGTTCTTTCTGAGATCACCACTGATTAGCCTAGCTCTAACTTTAAATTTCTGTCCACACCAGAGGAAACAGCTTCTCTATATCAACCCAACACACATGTTCTTTATTTCTAGATTTGGAAGTGAATTTTTTTTTTGGAGTCATTTGTTTCTTGTCAGAGAGTGAGCTGCAGAGAAGCCAAACATAATTCAACCATAGATTTGTCTGAAGTCAGACTTTTTCGATTGAACTAATTCAGTCTCTCTGGCTTTCTTTTGATTGTTGATGTGTATGTGCTGAGGGATCTGTTGCAGTAATTTATACAGCTTCAGCAGTTTCTCACGAGTCCCTAAAATCTATGGCTTCAATCATTGTTTCTGAAGAAGGAAATGTATACCGCTCCTGCCTGGAGTTTTGGCTTATAGCGCAGTCAGCGCAGGCTGTTTCCCATTTAAAGAGGAAAAAGAAAATGCAGCAACAATAAAATCAAACACTATTGCCAGCTCACCACCAAACTGTTTACTCCCCTGTCCACTCACAGGAAGGACTGTCATCCCACATCCATGGCTTCAGCCACGCCATGGGAAGACTGGGTATTCACAGACATGGTACCCCTGAGGATCCACTAAAGGTCCCCTCCTTTTATTCAGCAGGGTTTATGACTGGCATCAGGTATTCTCTGATGCGTCTCCCAATCTTCACATATGGGCGTCAAGGGCAAATGATCTCAGGCATTTTATCCAGAGAGAATGTTAACATCAGGCCTAAGCATGTAGGCACCTGAAACTTACCCGCACTTACCCTTTCTAATTCAGAAGTAGGCAGCAATTCAGCGTCAGAACTAGAAGCAGAGGTAGGTAGTTCAGCAGTTCAGCCCCTGGACCATTTGATACAATCATGGCTGATCTCATTCTCGGCCTCAACAGCACTTTCCTACCCACTTCCCATAACCCCCCAACCTATTACTAATTAAAAATTTGTCCATCTCCCCTTTAAATTTCTTCTGTACCCTTGTGTTCAACACACTCTGAGGTAGTAACTTGCACAGATTTATGACCCTTTGAGAGAAGTGAGAGTCATAGAGTGAAAACAGACTCTTCGGTCCAACTCATCAATGCTGACCAGGGTTCCTAAACTAAACTAGTCCCATTTGCCTGCATTTGGCCCATATCCCTCTAAACCTTTCCTATCCCTGTACCTACCCAAACGTCTTTTAAATGTTGTAATTGTACCCACCTCCAACATGTCCTCTGGCAGCTCATTCCATGCACATTCCACCCCCTGTGTGAAAAAGTTGCTCCTTAGGTCCCTTTTAAATCTTTCCCCTCTCACCTTAAACCTATGTCCTCTAATTTTGGATTCCCCCACCCTGAGGAAAAGACCTTTGGATATTCACCCTATCCGTGCCCCTCATGATTTTTATAAACCTCAGCCTCCAACCCTGAAGGGAAAATAACCCCAGACTATTCAGCCTCTCCCTATAGATCAAACCCTCCAACCGTGGCAACATCCTTGTAAATCTTTCTGAGCTCTTTCAAGGTTAACAACATCTTTCCTAAAGCAGGGAGACCTGAATTGAATGCAGTATTCCAATAGTGGCCTACCAATGCCCACTGTGACCCCAGTAGATGACCACTTTGCCAGGGAAACCTCTCCTCTCTATCCAAATCCCTCGTTCTTTCGTACATGTTGATTAGGTCGCTGCTCAGTTTCCTCTGTACTAATAAAATAACCCTATCCTGTCCAGTCTTTCTCATTGTTGCTGTATCAAGCCCTGGAAGCATTCTTGTAAATCTCCTTAATAATCTCTCCATAATAATTATGTCCTTCCTGTAATGTAGTGACCAGAACTGTACACAAACCTCCCGCTGTGGCCTAACCAGCACTTAACAATTCTCCCGCTCTTGTATTCAATACCTCAATGAAAGGAAGCATCTCAAATACTTTCTGTAGCACCTTATCTTCCTGTTGTGCCACTTTCAGAGACCTGTGGACATGTGCTTCAAGACCCCCCTCTTTCCTCTAACCCTCTCAGTACCCTCCCATTTATTGTGTAATCTAAATGCATAACCTCACATAACCTTCATCGGAGGCTCCACTGATGATGTCACCTAGCATGGTGTCGAAACGTCTGAACAAAAACAAGCCAGCTCGGCGAGCAAGTCAACAATCTCACCCACAACCCCAGCTACAGATCTTTGCCAAAACTTTAAGCATAACCTCAGAATTCTGCGGATGGATTACGGTATGCAACTTTCTGTTACTCAGCTAAGCCATTGTTATATTCCTGATGTTGACAGCCATCCTCTTCATTATCAACCACCCAGCCAAATTTTGTGTTGTCTGCAAATTTCCAAATCATGCAACCTACATTACAGTCTAAATCATGAATGGATCCACAAACAGCAAGGGACCTAATACTGAGCTCTGTGGAACACCAGTGGAAACCACTTGTGCTTAGGGTCTGGAATGTGCTGCCTGAGGTTGATTGATTGATTGATTTATTGTCACGTGTACCTAAGTACAGTGAAAAGCTTTGTTTGCGAGCAGTACAGGCAGATCATAGTACGTAAGGACATACAGATCATAGGGTGAGAGAAACTTGGATATAGTGAGGCATACAGGTAACATCGCACAGGACATGCTTGAGACAAGATCAACAACATTTGAAGTTAGAGAGTCCATTCATCAGTCTAATAATGGCAAGAAAGAAGCTGTTCTTCAATCTGTTGGTGCGTGTATTCAAGCTTCTGTGTCTTCTGCCTGACGGAAGAGGGAGAGCATTACCAGGGTGGGAGGGATCTTTAATGATGTTGGCAACCTTTCCACAGCACCAAGAAGTGTAAATGGAGTCCGTGGATGGGAGGTTGACTTCTGTGACGGTCTGGGCTGTACACACCACCTTCTGTAGTTTCTTTCAGTCCTGGGCAGAGCAGTTGCCATACCAGGCTGTTATGTACCCGGACAGTATGCATTCTATGGTTGTAGTGGAGGCGGGTTCAATCATGACTTTCAAAAGTTACATGAAGAGAGAGAATTTGCAGAGCTACTAAGAAAAGGCAGGAGTGTGGGGCTAGCTGATCAACATTGACAGAGACCCGGAAGGTACACAATCAGTTGAATGGCCTCTTTCAGTGTTGGAACCATTGTACGATTCAATTATGATCCTTCCAGATAAGTAACTAGACATTAACAGAGGCCTCAATTGCCCTATCAAATTATGTTTTTAAATATTACTTCATCACCAATCTGTTCTAAAATGGTATTACACTTCTCTGGAGCAGGTGGGACATGAACCCAGGCCTCCTGGCCCAGAGATAGGGACACCAGCACTGCACCACAGAAGTCCCTTCAAGTTATTTTAAAACTCTTTCATAGCCAGCATTCATTGCTACTGACCCAAGGCCAGTTCAAGGAGTTCGACAGCACAACCATGGGCAATAAATTGTCCTTGCTAACGTCATCTGCATCATGTGTGCTTAAAAGCAATTTCCTCCTTTGCACGTTTCATAGCTCATTTCTAAAGTCCTCAAAATAGTTCAGGAAGTGGAGTTTTTTTAAAAATTAATTTTGAACAATAAGCAGGCTAAAAACAGAAACTGGTTTTCAATTGAGAATATCTTTGCGGATCTTGAAAGTAAAACATAAAACATGACAAAGACCTAAATCATTATATTTCACACCCCGACAGAGGGTTTGTGTTGGGACAATACAATATCTAATGTTTTAAAGCAGAGACAATGCTAATCTTGGCAATTACAGACCTGTTACCAGAGCTGATGTATACTGGTAATGCCCACTGAACTAGTAATAAAACTGTTGCTGATTGTTGCAAAAAACCATCAGGTTCACTAATTCCTTTTAGAGGAAGAAACAAGACCATAAGATGTTGGAGCACAAGTAAATCATTTGATCTATTGAGTCTGCTCTGCCATTCAGTGAGATTGTGACTGATCTGAGAATCCTCAACACCATTTTACCTGCCCTTTCCCTATAACCCTTGATTCCCATACTGATTAAAAAATTTTAAAACCGAAAGAACTGCGATGCTGGAAATTAGAAACAAAAACAGAACTTGCTGGAAAAGCTCAGCAGATCTGGCAGCATCTGTGGACAGAAATCAAAGTTAATGTTTTGGGTCCAATGACCCTTCCTCAAAACTGGTTGTAGCCACAAA